>NC_060216.1:6623736-6929471 GCF_907164935.1 Osmia bicornis bicornis | reverse complement strand
CGAAATTGAATTATCTAAAATTATCTCCGAACTTTCTGAGAATAAACGCGCAAACACTGTTTGGTTATCTGCTTTATCTCTACGCTTTCTTCTTCCCGTAAAACACCAGTTTTTTTCCTGTTCAACCACGCCGGTTGCCAGTTTCAGCCGGATGCTCATATTTCGACGTCGAAACGTCGAAAAGGAATTCATGGGGGTGCGACTGGTCCCGTCAGGACACCGTGAATTAAAGCTCGCCCTCTAAATGGACCGAGAGGGATGGAAGAAACGCGTCCTCGTTGTTTTCTCGTGACAAAAAAGAGTGTTTCGAGCTGCAGCACTTAGCGAATGATTTTTAAATTGAATCATGCGTTTCGCCGTCCTTCCGGTTCGAATTCGAAAAGCAAAGGGGAGGGGAATGTGTGTTGAGTAGACTGGGAAGCGGAACATTGCTGATGGTTTTCTTTGAATAATAAGAATTAAAGGTACTTTTTTAGTCTGGATACCCCGGGTATCCGAGTAACAGAAAGAATCACAGCCTTAATATGAATGATATTAAAATATTTACTTTGATCAAACTTTAAAACAAACAAGAGTACACAGAATACAAAGAGAAAAATAGAGAAACAGTCGAGTTCCAGTGAAATCGGTAGATTATTCCATAACGTCCCGAAATCCTGGACGTCCCGCCGCGCCGGTTTGTGAATTATGAGGTTCGAAAGTGCAAGAGTGAATTCCTCCACTTGGAGCCGGATCAGCGGCTAACTTCCACGCACCACCCACCGTAAATCCACTCTTGTACTTCGAAACTCCGTAACTCACGATCGGATCATCGGAATGATACATTATGGCGTGCCATCGAAGCTCAAAAGCCCGCCAGGCATTTTCCCTTTCACACTCTTTCCTCCTTTTTTCCCTCTCATCCCCTTCTCGGCCCCGTCGTGTCTTTGTTTCTTTCTTTCTATTCCGCGTTGAATACGATTCGCGTGCTCCTTTTTCGAACCGTTTCCCAACGATCCTGGAAAAATACGCGATCCAAGTGGGATGATATGTGCCCGCGACGACTATCGTGGCAAACGTACATTTTCTCGCATTTGGTAGTGAAATCGAATAAGGTAAGTGGAGAAGTGAAACTGCATCGAGAACTACGACGACGTAGGAAATGGTGGCTGCCATTTGTCCCCAGAAAGATCGCACTTTTCTCCACCTTCGTTGACTCATGACAAATCGGTTTGGCTAACTTTGTACGGTCTTCTATACATTTTCACGGTAATCGCGACGAACAAAGTATCGTTTTCCATCCTGTTTCTTCAATGTGAAAAATTTACGTTTGATCAAAAGATGCTTCAACGCTAATTTTATTAATTTATCTTCAGTAATAAACAAATTGATTATTGATTCGAAAACATTGATATCCTGTGACGACGGCGAGAATTAATTTATGAAATCAGCGACAAAATATTTGCGTATCTTACAACAGCCATGCGTTATAAATATTAAACTGAGCGGGCTGAAAACACAATTCTCGCTTGATACGACGTAAATATACGTCGGCATAATGTACGCGTAACCAGTGTTAATATTAAACGGCCTGCTTACATTGCTTATATTCGGCAAACGTGTTCAAACGAACCAACGTCAATACGGCACTGCAGGGTAAACATTCCTCCGCTGTGTTCTAATCAACTATAGAAATGGAAACGGATTGCATTCTGCGTTTTGTAAGGATTATCGTTCGAATTTACAATGAGAGAAGCAAATTAGTATCAATTTTATGTAGGAAGAGATTTCTTGTTAAAACTACCGGAAATTTTCGTGTTCCTTTCGTTCGCTCAAATTCTCATCAAGTCGTAGGCAACGGCACTTAAAGTGATTACAAAACTTCCCGCGCCGGGTACGCGGTGTTCTCTTCTACATTTATGGATGGAAGTTCAAGCCGTGCTAATTATGAGCCGAGAAGCGTATAAATAAATGAATTGTGATATGCTAGGGCACGCGAAACGCTCCGGCTCGACTAAAGCAAAGATTTTCCAGGGTGCTTTGTTAAAATTCATCCTCGCAATCGAATGATTAATACCCTGCCAACTGTTCAAGTTCCTCGCGTTCGAATGAAAACATCGTGAGAGAAGACAATGACGAGACAAAGAGCGTAAGATAAAAGGTCATAAACCGTCGCAAGTCTCGGTGTCACAAACTACGAAAAGGGGATGAGGGTGCGAGTAAAAGGCAAAAGAAAGATTCTCGAACGAGAGAAAAAGTCGTACACGAAAACAAAAGAAGAAATTAGAAAAGAGATACAAAGAGAAAGGAGAAATTGTTCGTTTTCGAGGCAGAACGAAGGAGAGTTCTGTTCGTCTCTGTCTCGGGGAGTTGCCAGAAGGGAATGCTAGTTGTGGTGTATGTTTCCCTAGTCGGAGCACGCGCCTCGTAATTGTGAGGGTGGCGAAGGATGTGCAGGACCGAAGGCTGGTAGCACAGGTGCCGTGAAAGAGAGGGCGAAGGGGTGGCTTTTCAAAGGTGGAGGAAGGAGAGACTGAAAATCCAAGGGTCGTTTCGGAGAAACCGTCCTGGGCGAAGCTGAAGGAACAGGGGGTGGCTCATTAAACCACTCTGCTACCTACACGGCATACAGGATCGGAAATAAAATCATCCCTCGATCATCGGGGTGATAAAAACATCGTTCATGATCAAGTCGAAGAAGCCTGATTCCCCTCGAATCGCTTTTCAACCCTCTGCTAAAAAATTCTTTCACGTTTAATCAAAAAATTGTTATTTAATTTCGAGCGTAGTAAATAAGGACGTATAATTAGGTGAAGATACATCATAAATTTGTCTCGTTAATTCTTGTTATAAATGGCCCGCGACGATAAATACGCCCTGGGAATAATCGAAAATACCGATTCATTATACGGATATCGGTACCGGAACATCGTTTTCCCCTTGCAGTTTTTAATTAAAACCATTTCGCCGTTCCATTATTAAAATAATTCGAGCGCTTCTTTGAATGTTTCAAAAATAACAAGGCTTTTGATAAAGTACCGAACGAACGAACGTTCCGACAAAAGGCCGGCTTTTCATTAAAAAATTGCATGTAACGGGTCACTGATACAAAGTATAGTATAAAAAAAAGGATGAAATAAAATCAACTGAGTCGAGGAAAGGAACGAGATCTCTTTATATTTTTCAAAGTGTTAACACCTGAACAGATTAACCTAAAATTAAACGTACAATGTTTAAACGAAAGAGCTTTATATTTATATGCTAGGAAAATAATTTTCAGAGAAAGAATGTAAAATTTCCAAAATAAAAATAATACGAAATATAAAATTAAATTAAAGTTGGAGCTCTCTCTATGATCCACCGTCCAAGGTTTAAAATCCTATTCACTAAGAAAATTACTATAATATTTTACCGACTATCCTGTCTTCAATTATCATTAACGAATCCTGGAGCTTATTCCCAGCAATCTTTTTAATCAACATCCCCTCGACGAGCTCGAACAGAACTACCCCAAAGAAAACTGTTAGCAAGAACAAGAGCACGGTTGGGGAGAGGTAAGAAACGAGGGAAACTTGCTGGATATTGAAGGAAATCACAATCTGGATGGCCAAGAGGACGGTCTTGGCAACAAAAAGCGTAAAATCGGGAATCGGTCTCAACTTCTTTCGTGGTTGAAGAGAGCAAACTCGCCAGCAGAAGTTTCCCTTCATTTTGGCCGCGAGTTACTGGACGAGTACGTACATGTACGTGACGAGATATTCCTCTTTCCCTGTATTCTTAAGGATAAAACGGTAGAACGCCAATTCCCCGTGCCGTCAACCTTCTGTCCTCGGAGACAGATGAAAAACGAACGTCTGAGAAAAGCTGCTGCATGCTTGACCCATCCGGAAGAATAAGCTTTCGAGCATCCAATGGAATGGTAGCTTGTACGTGAAATAACTCGTACTGTTGACTTCGAAAAACTGCATCTACGTACACGCACGTTCTCCAGCGACTACTTTCGCGGAACGAATTGAGAAACTTCAGGGATAAATTATCCTGGATGATAACAATACGTGACGCGATGTTTCTAATTTAAAATAGGTATTTTTCCGTGAGATTAGACGCTTTTATTAACCTGAATTTTTCAGCGGCGTTTAAAATGCAACAGATTCAAACGATCGAATTAAAAAGAACACCGATAGCGTTTACAACGATCGCTATAAAAGCTCTCGTTCCCCTCGCAACGAACGAAGAAACTTCCCTGCACGCTAATAGACGATTCTCTGGAGCAACAATACTTTGCTGCATTCCCGAAAGGAAGAGAACAATTGCAATTAAGTTTCCCTACGATAAACCGTCCGAGCAAATTTTCTTACATCTCTGAACCAGCGGTGTTGCATCCAGATCGTTGCAATATCCTGAGAGCTTCCGTCAAATTTAAATTCACTTACAACCTTGGGGAAAACTAGTTACGCGAATGATAATTTTTTTAATTTGCTGCGAGATAGAAGGTGAAATAATCTTTCTTCGCGGTCGCGTATCTTATAGTTTTCTTTCGCGCGATGAACACCATAACCACCATGGGCGCATTCAACCCCCTCCCCACACCGTAGCCTGGTTTTCTTCTGTTTCCAGTCTTTTCTCGGTTTCTCGGGCGAAGAGAAAACAAACGGGACAGACAGGTTACAACAGGCCAACTGTACAGCAATGCGAGAAAGCAAACCGGGCGAGGCGTTGAGGTATTTATATTGGCTTCTCGAGGCCTGACAGTGATCTACTGGGAATTCGACCCTCTGTCCTCCTCTGTCCCTTTTGTCTCTCCCACTTTTCCATGAGCACCGATGCCTCCCTGTCAACATGAGAGAGCACACCAGAGATCGAGTGCTACCGGCTCGGCGTCGAACTAATAAAAGCTTCGTTGATCCTGGCTGGCTGGCACCGACGGGGGCTCCAAAAAAGACGAAAATAAAAGAGAGCTCGTGAAACGAGTGGGACGGAAGGGCTAGGGCTATTAGACGACACCGGAAGAGCATGTAAATTGATTCAACCGAAGCCAGGAAATAGATTGTAAACGTTTTATTTCGTAGATAAACGCGTGATACGATGTTTACCTCTTTTCTTTTAAATTAGATTCTTTTCAGTTACTTTGATCTTATAGAGATCATTTATTTTATATATTGAATTACATTTTTTTAATTAATTTAATTTTGTTTTGAAGCAAGGCAACGAATGAAACCATTGCAAATAAGTTGGTTTTGTATTATTTTGATCAGTTCGCGTTTTCTATTTCACAAGAAATTTGAGCCAGAGTTTATAAGTATTTTGTTTTAATTAAAAATATGATATCAGTATATCTTTACTAATGAAACACAGGCAAAAAAGTAAGTTATACGCAACACTAACGTATTCGAACCAAAAATGATCATTTCGAATACCACAATTTAAATTAATTATTGTTAATTGTTAAACAATTGTATAATATTAATACTGACATCAATAAAAAACAAAAAATTTTTCTCTTTAAAATGATTTGTATTGCATGTTGATACGACTTTTCCTTCCTTTAATACCACCTCTCTTTTCTTCACAAGTTCAACCTTCTATTCCAGAACAAATCTGACCTTTTTTTTATAAATATTCCACATGACTTGTAAAAATTATATTTGTACTATAATTATACACATAACTAATCGTTCACAACTATTCCAATCATTTGTAATCAAGATTTACAACGAATTCAAACCAAAAATAGTCCTATTAAAAATACCGTGAGTTTAATTAATTATATAATATTTATAAATAATTGTACAATATTGTGCTTGGTACCAACAAAAGCAGGAAATCTTCCTGTTCAAAATGATGTCGACCTTATGTCGATACCATTTTTCTTTTTTGAGATATTGTCGTGTAAAGAGAAGCATAATTTTGATTATTTTACTATATCTGTCTCGGTCGTACGCGCCTTGATTGATCTACCATAAGCCAGACACTGTCTACTGGCTCAATGAAACAGCGTCTTACTATCACTACTACTACTATTACTACGTGCGTACGCACTTCCTGGAAAAAATGTAGGTCACGATGTTCCCGCGTATTTTACACTCATTCATAACCACACGATGCATGTCATATTTTGAAGCCTTGTATCTTCTGAACCAATAGGGATATCGACTTGGATCCAAAGCTATTTTATTGTTTACCCACTTCTCTACAATCTGACAATGTTAATTAACTAACTGTTAATTAAAAATATTTTTGTTATATTTTTTTAGTGTATAATTTTGGAACTATTAGAAATATTTTTGTTTATAAAATTTAATTAACAATTTTTTTTGCTATTTGCCCAACCCATTCTACAATTTGAAGATTTATATTTTTGAGACTAATAGAAATATTCGTTTATAACAAAATATTATGTTGGAAAGTATTTATTTATCTATAAATTAAACCAATTTGTTTATAAAATTTAGTTTATCTAACTCATGATTTCTATCTTTGAAACTAATAAAGATTTTGATTTTTGAACAATGTTATTTATTTCGTTATATCTTAAATATGTTTGCTCATAAAATTTATTGAATTTTAATCTTAGAACAATTCGTGTCTTAATCAACCTCTGTTTTCTGTTTCAAACGACGTCGATATGCGTAGCGGATTGATCCGAGATTAATGAAGATTACTAGAACACCCAATTAATTGTGATCGATGGTGTTGGAGACACGTTCAATCTAAAATTACGGGTGTACCTATAAATGATCAATTTGTACCTAAGCTACATCTAAATTTCAGCAACTCACGCTGGTAATGAAGTTTAGTTTGTTTGTCAGTTTCTTTTTACAAAGTAAATTGTACTTTTGAAGGGTAGTGTAAATAGGATGGCAGCGTGAAATGTTTTCGAGGTAGGCTACAACCGGATGCGTGCGGCTATGGTGGCGCGAGAATAGTCGACCATAAAAATGTCCGATGGAAACGCAATTAAAAAATTACTAGCGCGCGTATATATCCGGCGTGCAGCCGGGTCGAGCTTGTTTTTCACCGACCACGGATCCCTGTATTAGCCAGCCTTGTCCCGTTTATCCGTTCACGTCATCGACTGATTTTTTTAACACCCCTTTGTAATCAATATCCCTAATCGATTTTCAACGCGACTCGTTTCAGAGGTTTATAGAAAAATGGTGCGATTTGTTATTCCATACGAGAATTTATGTAACTTTATATTCTTTCCATCTATTCGACTAATTGTCAGTATGAGAAAAAAGAAAGATTTAAGAGGTGGAGATGTCGGAGGCGGAAACCGCAATCCCGTACGGCCAATTTCTTCGACGCGTCGCTCGAATCAATAATAATCCGAATGCATGGAATACCATGAATACTAACAGGACCTCGACTACCCTCATCCTGTCTCCACCCTCTTATTTTTCATTCCCATTAGTCTTCATTCGGTCCACTTAGTCCCGACGATCGGTTTCGCCTTCTTGACGACGAAACGCGACGCTCGTTATTCCCTTGAATAAAGATGACGCGAAACAGAGAGAAAGAGAAAGAGACGCTATTCTGTCCACGATTCGAGCTTATAAGGCTCCGATCGAAGAAAGCAGCAACCTGAAACGTATCGATTCTAACGAGTTCTCGAATTAAGTTACCGCGAGAACGAGGTTGCCTGAACAAACGAAAATAAATCGGAGATTAAAATTAATGAACGAGCTATCGATCGACCGTATGGCTACTGATGAGCCGACGAAGAGATTGACGAATTAGAGAAAGTTCAATCTTCCGGAGGAAACTGATCAATTATATTATTAATGGCTCTCGTCGATGATTCATTATCCAAATACAATAGCAACTTTAAATGACTCTAGCTTCGACAATCGGGTGTCGAATCGCGGCAAACAACCATAAATAGCGAGCCCTCTCGAACAATGCTGATCCAGAAAAATCGCCACTCGATGGAGTCCGGAATCGTTTTATCGCGATGCATCGAATCTTATCGCGCCCTTAGCCACCTCAACCCTTTTTATTTCACTGGAAGACTTGGCCGGGCTCCTTCTGGAAACTCGAGAGACCGCATCGAGGTTAGCAGAGGAGAACCAGTCGGAGAAAAAGATGGTGCGAGGGTTGGTGTAAGAAGGGGGTAGGTTGAAAAGGCAACAGCAGCTGGGTTGGGAATTCTAGTGGATGGGTCTGGGAAGGGGGTTGTTGGAGTTACAGGATGTCGCGTGCAACTTTACCAATATCCAACACGCTGCTGTGAAAGAGGGCTGTGTTGCTGCATGACACGCGTTTATGTAGGGTTGTATGCGAGTGTACGGGGGTGTGCGGCGCATCTCGTTGCTTGCTGGCCGAGTGGTCGATGAATTTACACGACCAGACTGGCCGGGGTGTTGTTTCAGCAATGACACAAAACGGAAATTGGATCTTTAGCGAATTAAATGTTTTGACACCCTGGTGCGGCTAGTTTTTCCATCTGATGGATAAAAAACAATTGAAAAACTCGGTATACTGCAAAATATTGCCACTTAATTCAACGCAAACTTTCTCGTAGAGGGCGGAAGTTTACAATGAAAACAACACCCTTGATTACGAAAGTGTTAAGAAGATTTTGAAATAAATTTTAATTTACACAAACATTCCTCGGGAAATCCAATTGCTGCGAGAAGAGAACGATGAGAGTGTTGAAATACCAAGCTGTTATCTTTGTTCCAATGAAAATAGCAGATCAAAGAGAAAGAAGTTGATATAAGATTTCATTACGTTTTTCAATTTCAAGAAGAAACGGGAGGAATGTGTGCAGAAGGTAGCAATTAAATCGTATCCTTGATTAGAAATCCTGTTTGCGATTTTGTAGATAAGTTACCCGGGTACCGTACCCGCTCCCTCTCTGTATCGAGTACCTTGTTCTTGTCCAAGTGGTCGATAAATTTACACAACCCAGACGAGATATCTTGGAAGCCCAGCTAACCGTGTGTGGTTTTCATGTCGTGATAGCGATCGAGGAAATACGTCTTCGTAGAAACGAATATTTGTCGTGTAAAATAGATACGAATTTGTGCATGGGAAATTCGCTAAAATGAAAAAGTGAACGTCGAGATATCCATAACTCGTTTACTGCTCGAGGGAGACGATCTAACGTAAATGTCTGTAACCAGCTGGAACATTTGGATTCTTTAAAAAATAAAATGAACTAACGGAAGCATAGAAATTCTTTCAAAAAAAGATCAGGCTATTCATTGGAATTGCCAACACGTTCATGGGGAACCGATTAAATGGCAAATAAATAGCGTTCGTTCTATATTTTATGATTTTTATGCCTTTCGGTCATATTCGTTCGACGATCTATATGGTGGAAATGACGTACCATCGTTTCGAATATGCGATATGAATATTTAGAGAGCTTCTATCTACGATTATACATACGTATAATTTTATTCGTCGTTTCCGAAGAAAAGTGATCAATTTTTTTTTTTTTCAGCAGTTGTAGGAAATACCAGAGTCTCGGGTCGGTTTATAATTAAATCGAGTCGAGTTAGGTAGTAATTAGGTCGAGTTCGAGTCCAGAGGGGACACTCGAGTACCGAAATTACGGATACCTGAACAAATTCATGTGCTGGACAAACTTTCGCGGTTTCGCCCGAACCCCAAAAAATTTTCGATCCGAATTTTTGGGTAGCTGCACACCCCTAAATAATTGTCATTCAATTATTTAAAAGTATGTTTCACCACATTGTACTCTTTGTCGTTGAAATCCTTCTTTTTTAATTCTGGCCGACTGTTTACACTTTCCTTGGAAGATTCCTTCAGTCAAGAGCTCGTTTTCGCCTGTAGGGACTCGAAAAGGATAAAAAGAAGAGTAGAAGAGAGGAGATAGACTGGCGTCCCATAGAATTCCCGTAATTCTCATCTGGGGTCCCGATTGTTCCGATCCACTCGATCGGCTCGTTTCTCACGCGAATCTAGACAAAGACAAACAGCGCAAAACATCGGCGGGAAAACGGGATTCCTTCGATCGTTGAGCACAGGATGTCGCAGAGAGATACTTGACTGAATTACGGTCCAAGCATCGTTCATAAAAAGGATAAAAAATTGATGGAAATTCGAGGAAACAAGTCGTCTACCGGTTACCGATCTCTTGGAATAATTAATTTTAATCGAGCTCGAATGATAGAAAAAGCTTTTATTATTTCATTAAGACTAAAATCATTGTTATACAACCTTTATAACTCACACATTGTCCTTCGATTTCTCAACTTTCAGACGTTGAAAGGGAACCGTGACTACCTAATTAATAATTGAATCAACCCTCTCGTTAAGTTCAACACACTTCACCTCTTTAACTCCAGAATACCTAGTTCAGTCTAGAACAATTAATTCCCACATCCATACTGAAGCACTTCCTGCTGTGCACGTCAGACGTTTACTTTACCAAATTGTTGGAGCTTCAAACATTATTCTAGGAAAACGAAACAACCATCATGCTCTTTACATTGCCTATAATACATGAACGTCCTTGTTTCAGATGTTTATTTTAATTCCAATTAAAAACCTTACAGAATATATTTATTTGTCAGTAGAATCAACGAAACTTAATCCTCATATCCAACTATGAATATCCGGTTTTGGTAACAAATATCAACTTTCGTGCCATTCGATGTTTTTGCGCAATTAAAGAAATATATCATATTTAACAATTTAACAAACATCAAACACTATGGAGTACCTATCAGATGTTATTAAATTGCCTATCGGTCATTTTTATTATGATTTTTGGGTAACAAAGAATCGGCAAGTCAAACGTAATCGAAATCCGCAGTGAGAAAAAAGGATAATCGAGGAAACGGCTAGCACAGAGGATGGAAAGGCAACCATAAATTACTGTGACCGAGCCGCCATCGATCCTAAATACGTAAGCTTTTAGCTTTCACTTTGTCCCTATCGAACATGCTCTATCTATCGTAGCCAGATACTCTCGCGTGCTCTCTCCACGTCTCATCTAGGACGGTCAATCCCGCTTTTCCGCCTTTCCTTTTTTCCGTCTTTCATGCTTCTCGACGGGCGCTTACGGTGTTTCACTGTCTGAATCAGAACGCGTTCACAAGATACCGGAACGTGCTTTCAAGATAGGTTTGTAATCCTTTCGTGCCTCGTTTGGCGATCGAGTTTTGTTTCGCGTTGCCGAGATTTCAAGAGTAATTGGACAAGCCCGATTAAATAAAAGTACCTCAGCGATTTCTTCGCAAACCATACGAGAAATTAAGTGTCATCGTGCACCTCTGCAAAAAAATACAATTCATAGAGAGCACACGTTGGAAATAAATGGAAATGAAAACAGTTTCTCACGTACCAATGGAGCATTGATCGCAACCAACAGGGAAAAAAAGGAATGAAAAAAAATGGTAGAAAATCTTCGACAGTGGATAGTGACAATGACCGTGCAACGTTCCTCTCGATTGGCAGTAAAAAAGCACAGCGTGGTTTTCGATCGCTCCCCCTGACTATCATCCTCCCTCCACCCCCTTCGGTCGCCGATTCTTTTTTTTTCTCTCCGCCAGCGGAAACTCCCGTGGCCGACGAAACATTTTGCCATGGACGTGGACGAGCGTCGACGCGTGGAATGAGACGCGGTTCGTCGATTGAAAGCTTTTTAATGACCGAACAAAACGACAGCCCCTAACTGACGGCAGATACTGACTTTTGATGCTATCTCTCTGACTTTTGGGCTAATCCCCAACGAGTAGCCACGAGAACATCTTTTCAATCATATCGAACGTTCGATTGAACCCATAAAAATAACCTGACGTAAAAGCGATCGCGATTTGATGAACGAGTACAGAACGGAGAAAAGGGGTTTGGTCGTTGCGATCAAGGGATGAAATTTATGATCGCCGGTTGAGTGCTAAGAACGAACCCTAAAGAAGGATTTCCTAATCCTACGAGAATTGATAAATTATTATTTAGCTTTGCGATGATTAAGGAGGATTCACACGTGTATGGTTGCATCGATGAGTGAAACGGAGCGAAATGCAGTGGTGAATTTGGCAAGCAGGGGTGAAATGACCTGCCAAGGGCTAACGCAATCAGCATTCCCGGTTTAATGAGCCTCGTATCCACCTTCCCTCCTTCTCACCCTCGATACTCTCCATAAATCGAAACGTCTTCCTCGGACATTAAACCATTCTTATCTCTCCCGTTTTCTAAGAAAACACTTCCGAACCAGCCTTTTTATCATCTACCTTCGTTAACATCTTCACCTCTGTCGCGTTGATCGTCGCCTATGATCGTGTTCTATACCTTCCTCAAGCTTGGATTAACAAGTTTTTATGTACAGGGTGTTAACAAACTATTGGACAAATAGTAGAACATATTGAAGTATTAGCCAGGCTAAGCTCTGAAGCTCGCTAAGCTTCTCCAACTTTATAAGCACCATAATCCTAACCATTTTTGAAAAATTTTCCGCGACTGACGTGTAAAACAAAGCTGAGTTATAGTTGTTAAGAAAGACTTAATTAGAGCGACAAGTGCCTTTGGAATAATTCTTTTAAAAGAACCTAAACTGTTGTGGCAGTTAAATGGGACGAAGGTGGACGAAAATAATAGAATTAAGGGGTTGTTTAGGGAATTTCGTGAGTTACTAGATACGATTGTACCTTGTCACCTAATGTTCTTTTTTTGTTTACAAATTGAACACCTTAACAGTTCGTAAATGAAGAAGCAATAATCGGTATTTTTCTGAATAGCTCACCCTTGTCTCGATTTCTCAGCTGTAAATCCCTGATATTCTCTTGCACCCCACCCCTATTTTCACCCCCGTGCCCATAAATCGATTACTCGTCGCCGGCTCGAGTACAGCGTTCGTAAATTAGCACCAGGGCGAACGAGCGTGAGCCAGAAGTGGTTCGACAAGATGGTACAAAGTCGAGGGTCGGCTTCTTTACGAGGGGTGAGCCGGCGGGTGTGGTTAAGCGGCGGGTTTTAGTGGCACTTACCATCGCAAACATTATTTTATCATTTTAATGGCAACCGAAGCGGTACTAGAAGGGCAAAAGAGAACAAACGATGGACCGACTGCTGGTAGAAAAAAGAGAAGAAATGAAAGATGTATACAACGTTAGGCAAATTGGATAGTTCGATGAACCATCGGGGGGTGGAAACTGAAGAGATGAAGTTCGTTTTTTGTTGGTTTTTTGGATGATCAAAGTAGTATTATTTACTGAAGCATTTAACGATGGAGTCCAAGAGAAAAATAAAGTCGAGTGACTGACGGAGAAAATGAATGCTCGAAATCGGCAAGAAACCGCAGAAGGAATCAAATCGCAAGAGACGTGGAAAGGAAGAGGATCGGAGGGTTGTAGAAAGGTACGAGGCATAATTCGAGCCGGTGGTCTGAGGTTTCTTCCTAACCTTACTCCCTTCAGATTCCTTCTGCCTTCGTTTCCCATCCCGTCGCCTACAATTGACCCTCACCCCTCCTCTACCTCTCTCGTCTTATATAAGATTACGCTTGTTACGACAGTCTCCGCTCGACAAGGCAGCCTCATCCGTCCGCCCGGCGTGTTGACTTCGTTAGGAAGGACGAGCCGCTTTAATTCACTACCCTCTCGAACCACCCCCATCTACCCTTGCCATCTGCACTCCAAACCTTAACTCCGTGCTAAGGCATCCGCGTATATACATCTCGGCTTTTCTTCATTCTCTCGATGAAAGATTTCCTTATTCCTCTCACTCTGTCCTTGCGTATCCATCCTCCTCATTCTTTATCGATTTATCTTCCTCTATTTTGATTTAAAAATTCCTCGAACAGAAAAAATAGTCGAGATCCATAATTCACCTCAGTTTCTATTATTTTGCAACGATGTCGAGGAATCATCTACGAGACAACAATCTTCCTCCTTCGTGGATTCGACGATAACCTATTCTACAATTTTTATACCCCTCTCTTCGGCTTCTCGTCTCTGCTTGACGATTGAAAAGCACATCTTTGTTCCGAACGACACGACAGTCTTCCTCCGACCCCAATTTCAAAAGACGACCCTCTTTGTGCCCGCGACTCCTTTTCACTCGTTCCCTTTAATTTTCAAACGTTCATACGATTTTGATGTTTCGTCTGAAGACGTTCACCGGTGTCTTTGATTTTTCCGCAAAAGGTTCCATTATTCGAACATCTCGTTCTCGAGCGTTTTTCTCGCCCATCTCCTCCTCCTCCTCCTTCTCCTGCCAGGTCGACCATCTTTAACGTAAGCTCGACTCCTGTCTAGAAATATCCATCATCCTTGAGGCCAGATTTTTAATAAAACTTCCAGCACCGGCTGCTGCTGCTGCTCCATCCTTAATATGCTCTCATCCCATCTATAGTGATCATCTACGGAGCCGCTGATTTGCCTCCCAACACTCCGCTTCTCTTTCTCTTTTCATCTTTTCCCTCTTGTATCTCTTGCTCCTCCTTTTTCCTCTCTCCCTCTCTCTCTCTCTCTCTCTCTCTCTCTGGTGTACAGAGAATCGATCGATTCCACAACCGGGATCCATTGTGGCCGACACTCGACCCCCGGACAATACATCGGCTGGAATGTACACACGTCGGGTATACACGATGTTATAGCGTCGCAATCGAGGCTGAACGTAACAATGGACGTCTGAGAACGATTTGACTTTGTGCCTATAACAAGGGAATATGTTACCTGGCAAATTCCTGGGAAATCGATCGACTGTTACCCGTGATTCCGTGGGACTCTGATTCTTTTTTTGTATTGCCGCTTTCTGGATTTATTTTACAGTAGCGTTATAATAATTCTTTTCTATTCATATTTGAAAGAAACACCGATGTACATTTCACCCGCCAGCGAGTTTTTTCGGAATATCCCAGCGGTTTGGATTAATCGAGGAAAATGATATATCGTCGCGGTGAATACCGATGCACCGAAAATGTATCGGCAGTGTATAAACCCTGTACACACATCATGGTCAGGTGTCGGGATTCAAAATGATTGTGTTCGAGAGATATGATTGATTCAACTACTGCTCTGTTCTTTCGTCTTCAAATTATTACATATTAATGCGTTCGTATCGCTAAGGAATGTAATTTATATTATCTTTTATAAAGTTATCAATGTGCTTCAATTTCGAAATTAATTTACACGTCACGATTTAGTGGGAGGGAATTATCCGAGAATGCTGGAAATGTTTAATCATTCAGAAATTCTGTGTAATTAATTACATTCGGTCGTTCCGTACATAACTCTGTTACGGGATTTAAAAGATTGTCTATTGTTTTTTTTTCGCAATCACTTTTGAAAATCGAAACCAGTGGAACGAATAACGAGATTTGTTGCAAACAACATTCCCGTTTGTGTAATGTACTATCGGTATTGAACATATTGTATAAAACTGTTAAAAATAAATACTGGGACGAACACATGGATAAAAGCAGATTTTTCCATGCAGAACTGGGGTAGTTTGGATCTCTTTGTCGTATTTTTTTGTTTATTGTTGTTTTACGTAAAATGTAACAAAATAAATATATAGGCAAAATTTTAGAAATTTAGGGAAAATATCTAGAGACATTTTTAAAACTCAACGAGGAAACTGATGTTCTCTATTTACGGTTCCAATTGATCTTGATCATCATCTAAGTTAGGAAATTTCGTCACTCGACTTTTGGCCCTCCCTGTGAATTTCTCGCGCTTGCCTGGGATCTTCCGGATGCGTGTTCCGGAAGAGATGGTACTCATTTTCCCGACCGTTGACTCTCGATGGTCTCACGAAAGTTGTTGCCCTCTTCTAAGACAGAGGAAGAGACAAGGAGAAGATAGCGCTACCCCCTCGATCAACAGAAATTGCCTCGACGTAGTCGTGAAATTTTAGTGTCACGAATTTCCGAATTGTTCTCCTCATTTTTGTTTTCCCCTTCTTCTTTTCCCTTCCCCTCGCGTTACAATTAGAAAAATATTATTTCTAAAGGAATATCAAACGGAATATCAAAAGGAATATCAAATATAAAGAAGCTTATACGATTCATCGTTTCACCGGAGGAAAATTGATAGAATCTAGGAAAACCGCGTTATTCTTTCAACGATTTTTCTTCGACGAAAATCGGAATACCTGCTTCCTACGGTTATGACAGACAATGTCTATCTGTTTGTTTTGCAGAAGAGCAATAGGGCTCGTTTGCATGGCACCATCGATCGACGGTCGCGAGGACTCACGATAATTGAATTGTGAATCCAATCAAGCGGAATGGCCTGTCGAGATTACGAAAGAGATCGCGACACGAGCTGCGATTCTAGCTCTCATCCTCACCGCATACTTTCTTTTCTAATTGCTCGTTACCTCAATAAATATGTTGTCATTTCAAAGATAATTTTGAGAAAATATCATTCTTACATCCCTTTCTTTAAATATCCAAGTGTGTTCTATTTAGGACTACTGAATTGGAACGGGTACTTTGGTACCCGAATATCTTATAAGTTAGGAGCCTATTTCTATTGGTGTATCTGGTCACCTAGGATTTCTACGTAACTCAACACGTTAATTAATTCGAAACGCAGCGAATGCGAAACAAGAAGAAATTTTGATTGAAACACGTCCACGTGTTCATTCGCATAAATGTAAGCACGCGTGCTAGCACGGACGTATGTGATTAACCAGGAATCGTTAATTGAAAGTAACTCGCATGTTTGACGCACGCTAATTCCGTACAGAACTCAATGTACCTGTATGCTTAATTTGCTAAAACTGATTCCACGAATGCTCGTTTAATTAGCGGAATCCGTTTCAAACTGCGATTAGAGTTTCATAACTACGAACCACCGCGCTCGTATTCACGTAACAAATATTTTTCCCCTGCAAATCTAGTTTGTAATAAATCAAAGGCACACGCGATATTCAGGAAGCTACTTTGAAAGATTAAAAGATATTTCAACGAAGTAAAAAGATTCCTCTCATTACTATGCGACGGTGATTCTTCTGGTTCAGTAATCAAAATCTATATGAATTATACTTATGACTATGAATGTTACTGATGTATACATACGGTAGAAGATAAAATGAATATTTTATGAATCTATTCTTACCCGTTCTAATATTCCTCCCTGACATTTATTTCCCGATGAAAATGTAATAAGTAGGTCAGACAGTTGTTACTCAGCTTTGAATAATTGGTCAAGTTCGTCATATTTTTGTCGGGAAATAGCCGTTCATTTTTTAAATATATTAAAAACTGTGAAAGATCTTCGTTAACGGCTTCTGTAATTCAATCTCTTATTTATTTTCCATAAAGTGAACTAGTGACTTTGTGGTTTGTCGGCGAACAAAGAAACCCGCTTGTTTCACCGTTCGTCGCTCCAAACAATAATCCTGACCGTCCATTACGCTTTTACGGCGTTTCATTTCGCGCTGAGAGAAGTGCAGCTGTCAGTAGTCGATCGTAAAAAATGTTACAACAGCGTTGTAACGTGGACGATAACTAACCATCCCGGAGACGGCGATAAGGCTGACCGTATAAAACTTACACTGTCGAAAGTGATTTAAATGTCGGATTCAAGCGACCGCGTCAACGTGGTCTCCGATTTTACGACGATTCGAAGAGCGATGAATTCGAGACGTCCGAGCGATAACTAAGGCCCATAAAATTGTTTGAAAAGAAGCTAAAAAATCGGAGGTAAAAAAAGATCCAACAAGTTTCGAAGATCGAAATACGAATTCTCGCTGAGAAACGAGTGACGTTCTCCGGAAACGTGGGTTAAAGGGTGAACGTGTCGACGAAGAATTCCCCGATATATCTCGACGTCATTCTTCGACTTCCAACGGCGAGAAAATATTCCATCGTGTTGGAACGGGTGGCGGATCGAAAAAGGGCGGTAACCGTATCGCGAGGGGGTTGCGAAGGGACAGGGGATGGATAAAAGGCCAGGAGATTAACGCATCGATTAGTTCGAACACGGTGGAACACTCTTCGGCACTTTGGCGCCGCGTGTGCGCTCCACACACGTTCTTTTTATTATTCGAAAAGCTCTTCTGAGCCTTCATCCAGCTAAACCGATGGGACCGAATACCGTAGACAGCCAGCCGTCTACGCTGGGCCGACATTTTTTCTCTCTCTGGTATTCCGATCCAGAGAGAAGACTTGTTGGTTTGGAAATATCCGATGAAAATCCGGCCTGGTTTGAAATTCTTTTATCTCCAGGATCGATTTCGATCGAGTTCCATGGAAAAATGACATTTTTTCGAAAGACTACAGGTAATTGTACTATTGGATATAGGAAGGACCTCAGCGACTAAAGCTGATTTCGAGAAAAATGTTTTTAACCATTTCATATATATAGTGAAATTGCTGAAAAAATATCTACAGGTTCTAGGAAATAGAAATTTTAAGATTCTGAAATTTTTTAATTTTGCAATCCTGGCATTTTAAAATGTTATACATGTAGAATGGTAAGACCATGGCCCCTACCTACAATTTTGCATAGTCACATTGTCTAAATTCGAATGTATTTGTTTGTCAAAAATAATCATCGACTGAGGCGAGGAAATTGTATATTTTGGAAAGGGGGACGTTGGATAGAATAGCATTTCGGAGAGCGGATAGGAAGTGCTTTCGAGAATTTATTTCCCTCGATCGTTGCACGTGTTGCAATAAAGTATTGCATATTGCATTGTTGCGTATAAGCTTAATTCAGGAGAAACTATCAAATATACGGTAAGCTTGTAAATAACAGTTTATTGCCACGTGTAACGTTGGGCCAGAAATACGGAAATAGAAATACCAAGATAATTTTCTTTCACACCTTCTCCTTTTTCTTCAAGATCGTATCATCTCAACAACTACATACTTCTGATACAACAAAAACAGACTTCTAAAATTTTCAAAATGCTACATATTTTAATTTAACCAGTTTGCTTTTCCATTACAATTACCTAGAGTTACCAGCGATTGTTCGATGAAATTCAACAGAGGGAATATTGTTTCGAAATCAATGAACGATAGGAAAATTGAAGGGAATCGAAGAATGGATTCGTTAATGCGTTTCTTCGGGCGTGAGTTCGCGTTGAATTATTATTTCGCGATTGGTGCACGGTCGAAAACACGTTGGAAACTCGTTTCAAGCTGGCGGAAACGTCAAGCGATAAGCGTTCGCTGGCGGTCCGCGAAACGATTAAATAAAAATGAATTTTCGATGCCGCCAGAAAAGTGGGGGCCCGAATAAATTCAGCTGAATCGCGTCGAAGTGAAAGGACGCGAAAGGAAAACGCTCCTTTTTCTCCTTCGATTTCATAGTAATGGAATTCGTTGTTCAACGAAACGCGTTATCGACATTGCAAATCGTTGCTGTCGAATTTCTTGATATACAGTAAATAAATAATGTCCCCTAATTTCTTCGAAGCATAGCTCGATTAAAACGCAGTTTGACGTTCGAGTGAAAAATCGTGTTACGGTCTCGGTTCTGCACACGTGAAAGAAAATATTGTAGCTTACGACGCTTTTAAAATGATTACACCGGCAAATAAAAGGGGATAAAAGGACTGTAACAATGTATATACCCGAAGAAAGTGTACGAACTCTGACTCTGGCAATTTACGAGTTAAAGCGAAAATTGTCGAGGAGAAGCAAGAGGCAAAACACTCGTCTAACGGATGCAAATACTCGAGGAGCTACTTCTTTTACGAGCATTTCTCTTTTATCTTGCCCGAATTACACTTTTTGTTACCACTTGAACGCAAAACCAGACACTTTGATGATCGAATTAAATACAAAAGCACACCGTCAGCATTTTGAAACGTTCCCGGTGGTCCGCAAGGCGGTTCGATTATCTAGCGTCAGGACATTTATCGTTATATCGATCGTCCCACGGGCTCATCGTCGCGTGTCCTGCTTCGAATCTGTCGCCAGGACACACGACACGGTTCCGTGGATGTGTACACACGTATATATAGTAGAGGACTACTCCGGAGCACCGACAGCAAAACCGCAAACACGCGGCTTGGCGCGACCAAACCCCAAACCAAAGCCAACACTATGGCTGCGAGGGTAAGTAGAGCTTACGTAGTTCGAATCGAGGGATTCTGAGGGAGAAAGGGATGCCGAAGAGAGAGAGAGAGAGAGAGGAGCGAAGGAAACGTGGCGTGCTGCAATCGAGGAAGCAGACACTTTCTAATTGGATGC
Organism: Osmia bicornis bicornis; assembly: GCF_907164935.1. Lineage (NCBI taxonomy): Eukaryota > Metazoa > Arthropoda > Insecta > Hymenoptera > Megachilidae > Osmia > Osmia bicornis. Next base: position 6,909,361 of record NC_060216.1, on the reverse strand, counting down.
ACGGAATCATTCGACGAGGAATGTTTCCGACATTCTCGTTAAAGAGCCCGATGCAGTCGTTTTTGGAGACCTTCATGGGCTGAATTTTGTCCGATATTTTTAAGTCCTTCGAATTTCAATTCGTTTCGTTTGCTACTACAGGGATGGTTTCTATATTAGGTTTCGTTCAAGTTATTCCTCGATTAATTAGCTCTGACGATTTTTCAATTGATCCACGCCAGACGAGTCGACGGTGCCGAAGTCGTCAACTTTCAAGAGGTTCGTTATCCTCGATTCCTTTCAACCCCTTTATTAAGATGTTACCCTGCGTGAAAGTCGAACGCATTGCCAGAGCGATGGGAAATAGTGGAATAAAATCGAAGACAGGTAGAACAAAAGTAATTTCCATATAAAGAAAAATGTGTATCATGTGGGGAATATCATTCAAGAACCATCAATTTATCCGTCTCCAGCTTGCCAGATACAATTTTCTCCCCCTGTAATCATGAAACGAAGGACTAGAGAGCGATGAAAAAAATTATCCTGAGTCAGGATCGGAAAATACATTTTCTTATCAGGCATCTCTTCCTCGTCCTATTTCCGTAGGAATGTCAATCGTTCCGGCCAATCTGCTCGCGTTACGACGCGATGTCCAGTTTCGCATATAGGCCACAGTATCGCAAAATAATATTATTAGATAGCTCTATACGCATCCAGTTACTTTCAGAACGATCCCACATAAACAACATTATTTTTTTTTCTGTAGAAACATTTAATAGCTCCAGTTTGCTCACCTTCTATCTTCGAGATTAATTAAAAATAAAATGAAGTATACGGTAATATAGTAGGTGAATTGAGTCATGTTCTGTAATTTGCATTTAATATTGCAATTATTGTGTTAATTGCTTACGTTAATTAATTCTCGCACCGAGTGCAAACGGAAAAATCAAACATTTTCAATTACGATTGTTTCACAGCAACGACGTTTAAAAAGCCTTCTCCTCGACGTCTGTTATAATTAAAAAATGTACCGTATTCTCTGGTCAATCTTCTTTAATTAATTCCGGCTGTAATCGCGACGTTTCTAAATGAAAATCCTATGAAATAATCGCGCGTGATGGGCGGCAGGAAAAAACAAGCACAAAGAGAAGCTGAACACTAATGTTCGCTCATTTCAATCATCGTCACGTCGATGAGCGAGCACGAAAATGGCTAATTAGCAGGCAGTGGCTGCAGGCTGGCGCAAAAAAAAAAAAGGAGAAAAGAGGAAGAATTTTAAAATTACGTTCGCCCGGGCGTTTCACGCAACGTCAGCCGATAAAGCTAAAAGGAAATTCCTTTGCGACCAACTCTTCTCGCTACTCGTATTGACTCGGACGGGGCTCGAAAAGGATCAGGAATTTTAATATCTCGCTTTAATGGTATTTTTCTTGCTCGATGTATCTCGCCTAGCAGACGACGATTTTCACCGCAGCCACGGCGAGAATGAATAAACCAACCACGGATTTCCAAAATATTTGGCAAGGCTGGATATCGATCCGAAGCGCCGCGAAATTTCACAAGGCAACGCTTATCAGAGCCATTTGTGATACGTCAAATCGCACGAAAGAAATTAAATTTGAACACTGATAAGAGGAAGGTGGGAAAATGCACCACTTCTTGTTTTGATACAAACACGTTCAAAATGAAAAAAAGAGTAAAAATAGTAGGGTGAAAATTCAACTAGTTCGAAGCTATGCTATTTAGGGTGATAATATAAACCAAAACTTTAAAGGTAAGAAATAGATCATTTCCTTTCACAGACTTTGTGTTATAAAATAAAAACCAATGATTTTCACTGCTGCACTAATCACATGTAAAATATCAAAATTATTTAGACACCAAAAATGAAAAAATTTCAAAATAGAAAGATATTTCCAAAAATTTTAAAGTCCGAAATAATAGAACTAACTTTTAATAAACACCACTCCAGTGACACCTTGGCCCATATTTCCACCTCCTCCCCTAACACCACAATTTTCGTAAACTTTGAACCTAGAAAAGAGTTAATCTGATGTTAGATGTTTATTTTTCAGAAAGAGGGCGATGGCTTCCCTTTTGGTATTCGCGTGATCCCGAATACGGTGAGTGGTGAACCGGATGATCGTGGGGTAACACGTTGATCTGGGTTCGAGGGTGCGAGTTGGGTGGTTTAAGTGCGTGTTTAGCGGTGTCGATCCCTCGACAGCCTTTCCACGGGACACTAAAGGCCACTAGGGGTCGCTATACGACTCGTAAGGGTAGCTAGCTAAGGGTAGGTATCTCGTGCACCACCGTACGGAATCACTCGACGTCTTGATCGTTGACACGCTGTCTTTATGGGGCTATTTAATTATCCTTTTGGATCTCGACGAAAGGATTAATACGTTCAAGTTAGAATGAAAGTTTCGAGGCCACTTCCGAGGAAGGAGGAAGAAAAGGAGAATCGTAAACGCATCGAAAGATCCTTGCCGAGGCGACTGGATACGAAATTTAGGATTCGTGAAACGACAAGAAGACGACGACACGACGACCCCTGCACGACGTACGAGTTTGGCGATAGTCCAGCAGATGCCAATTCAATCTTCCTGCTTGCTGCGGATGTAAAATTTCAGATGGCCAAGGAACTTTCCTCTTCTGTGCCTTTTCCTGGCCACTGCAGTCCTTCGAGTGTGCTTACGAGTTCCTTAACAGGGCATGCATCCCTCCAATATACTATCTTCTTTCACTTATATCGCTTTTCATAAGTTATTCACGTTCCGTGATTTTTTGATGAGAAAATATCTTCGGATTTCCAAACGTCGGGATAGCCGCATTGAATATCCCCAGTAGCCAATAGCAGGCGTTTCTTTATTTCTCAGCCATCAGGGGGCAAGAATTAATAAGCATTCCGATCTCGTACGCTCGGCCGAACAGCAATTAATTTATTCCCCGCGGTATACGAGTGTCCCGAATGAGAAGCCCGTGGGATACGCGCCTCTCTCCTCGTTCACGAGACTTTCCCTCGGTTTCAGGGAACGCTTCGAATTTAACGAGCACCTTCATTGATGAATCGCACTCATCAAAGCGTCGCACGATTTCAGGTTGATCTAACGACGCCACGTAATCACGAGCAAGCTAACGGAGAAGCTTCAAGACGACTGCTGCCACTTACTTAACACGCGTCGCGACGCTCGTCCGACGGGCTAACGCGTATCCCGCTTGAAACACGCATTATTCCGCTTGGAATATGTTCTAGCAACGTTCTACAAGATTCAAAGTCGCTTCTATGTTTGTTCCACTGAGATTCCCCTGCAATTTCCACGGATTTTGGATTTGTAACGAATGGAAATTCGGGGAAATTTAACGTGTTCTCTGATTTGGCGAATTTCAAAGTTCTGAACGAAAATTAACGCTAAAAATACTCATCTTTACAGGCACTTAACTTTTGAACGGATAGATTCCTCAAGTCTCGTCGAATTTTGTATACCTCAAAGTAGTGTTCAAACAATTGGAATACATCAGACTCCACCTCACCAATTAAGAATTATAACTAAATTCAAAATAATATGCAACGAAAATTGCATAGATATATTCCATTACCTTATATTGTCCTAGATCCTTGACACTGCAGGATAATTTAACGTTACGTCCTGCTGGAACTGTAATATTCCCTATTTCTTCGACGAATTCAGGATCTGGGACGGTGGTAACTGAAATCAGAAATTAAACAACGATTTGTACAAAGTATACATTGTCAAGTCTCAAATACTAAGAATATATCTTTTTTTTAAATCACAACATCGCGGACAATCCAAGAACGTATTTTACTTGCAGAGATTCGCGTTAGATACGTTCAGAAGAGATGTACTTTGAGTTATAGGCACTCGCCGATCGGACTGACAGTCTAGTTATTGAATACAAAATGCAATTTTTCAAGTCTGCCGCGCGGTACATCTCGTCGCAAGTAGTCTTGAAAAGTAACAGACTGTTCCTTGTTCGCGGAGGCTGATCGAATCCGCGCCAGGATTTCGACATATCCGTCTCATCCAAACGGGACATCAGCCATCCATCGCGTTTCCTCCCTGAATAGCATTATTTCTACGACGATACTGACGATCAAAACGAATTTTCTCATGATAGCGCCATGCTAGTGGTTTCCATACAACCACTGCTTTTGGAGAAGAAAGTGCAACCCTTTTTAAGAAAAATTAGAATTATTGTTCTTTAATTTTTACTTAAAAGGAATTCTCAAACCTTCACATCCCAAATTAAAATTATCAATCAATAATTATTGAATAATATCTAAAATGTTTAATGATACTTTCGATACAATGTATTTTGTTCTTCATTGAAATTCCATGAGGTGCAAAATGCACTGCGAATCCATTAACGTTTCAATGCAACCGTGCCGTCATTATCATCGGTATTCATTATCGGTCAAAAAGAATATCGCGAGAACGCAACGCGAAGTGCGAAGCGTCGAAATTGTCGAAATGCCTTGAAAGGAATTCACGGTAACGAGAACAAACTAATGGAAGCGCGTCGACATGGAAATTCACATGAAATTTCAATGCCACGCGGAACACCATAGCCAACGCACGCTTTCAAGTACACCATAACAGAGGAATCATAAATCAAACTTGTACGTAGCACAATTATACCATGAAAGATCTGAAAAGATGCAGATCACAAAGGAAGAGAAACTTCTTTGTATATTTTTACTATAAAAGAAAATGAACACACTTATATAAGATAAACCTGAGAGGGATTTTATAAATATTTAATAATTAAGGATTACATTATTACACCGTAAGAAATGAAGATTTTGAGAATTGCAGCTTGCTCTATATCGCCTTTTACTCTAGGGAAGCCTACTTTGCTCGATACTATACAGCACGTACATTCCTTGATGGTACTGAAATTCGTGAATTTCAGTTGGATCCTAGCGATCAGATCAAGCTTCTCTAGGGAAAATGGCAATATAGAGGCAAGAATTCTAAAAATCTTAATTTTAATATTCAATATTATTATTAAGAGTAATTCAGAAAAAAATAATATAAAATTTAATATACAACTGTCACTTCTTTTTCGAACAAAATTTGTTACAATTTTTACAACTTGTTAAATTTTCATTCGCCATCTCACCTTGGTTTACCCTCGTTCAGTAAAATTGTATTTGAAGATAAATGAGAACTTTCATCGGATAGTGGATCGAAATGCATCTAATGCGTTTCAAAGTGCGCTGCTCAAACGATATTACGGATTACAGAGGGGTTGAAAAGGGGTGAGGATCTGGAAGCTGGGAAAAAAAAAGAGAAAGATCGTTAGCTCCGAAGAGACCCGACAGGGGAGGTACTACTTTCGAGTTCGAATACGATTCCGCTAACGATCCGTACAGTTGCACCTGTATCCCTGCACCCTCCACGTTCACCTTCGGCTCCAATTCAACCCCCGTAAGATCCCCTGTTGTCTGAGGACAGAGAACGATGAGGCAATCTGTGCTGGCTAAAATAAGTCGCTTGGTTTCCTCTCTCTGCTTTATATCACATAATTAATCGACGCATTTCCGTTTAATTATAAACACACCCTCCTTTCTCCATCTAAACGCGTTTCGCGTAAATCTTTCGGCGTTCAAGCAGGGTTCACAAAGTGAAATGAAAAAAGGAAAAAATAATAATAAGAACAATAATCGTAAAGCTCTCAGCGGGTCCGCAACAATTCAACACTTTAAAACAGCTTTATATCGTCCACGCAAAGTGCAGGCAACGCTTGTTTACAACGGCGTCCATAAAAATAAATGCGAAGAAGAGACACGCGGCCACGTTCCAGCAAGCAGCTTCTCGCCATAGCCTAGATTTACATGCGCGCGTATATATACGGGTAAATAAATGGAACGGAAAGAAAATGGAGAAACACGAGGAAACGGCGAAAGGTGACTTGTAAAGGTGACTCCTGCTTTTGCCAAGGGAACAGGACCTAACGCTACTAGGAAATTCTCTTTGGGCCACTGCCATCGACTTTGCTATCTGCCAACCCAAAGGAACCACCAGCTTGTGCAGACTTATACACGTGTGTATGTGTGTAACTTAGTGCGAGACCACATTTCGAACTCGCCGAGACAGAGTATCTCTTCTTCGGCTTGGCTCATCCAGCAAATCTCTGATTTTCACAGTTCATAAATAAGATCATATTTTATGTGAAATTAAATAATGGTGCAAAACTGAACTGTTATAGGCAGATTCTTATTAAATAAAAGAAAAAAGAAAAAAAATGAATCTTGTTGACTCTTAAATCCTATTATTAAGGCCCTTGTATTATCAGTACCTCTTTTCAGCTTTGACCCGATGTTTCGTTTCGTCACCCCCGAAATTTCGTCGGATAACTGGGCCAACGCTCTCCAACAATAACAACCCTCGGCTAGCGGAAACGAGCGCAAGGAACACGCGCCTCGGAGGTGCTCAGCAAATTCCGCCAAACATACTCGACTCGCTCTAATCACCAATTCACTCGAAACCGGCAACAACCCTGTAAAACTCACTCCGCTGGCATCCGCATAATTAATAAACCGGCGCGTGAATCGTTAAAAGACGCGATCGGCCGCGATTTTCGAGCGTGAAACACGCGATCATCCGCGACGATGAGAGATATTAATTAAAATTCTCCGGCCCACTCGAACCGTAACGAGGGGATCTCTCTCGCTCTTTAATCACCCGAGCGTATATCCTGAAAACCTACCCGGCGAGTTTCCACGTTTTCACGCTTTTCCTCGCGTCCAATTAACGCGAAATATCGTTGCGTGACGCGTACCGGATCTTTGCGATTTCCGGCTAACCTTCGAAGGAACACACCCTCTTTTCTCGCTCGCTTTGACCAACCTTCCTACGCTCGTTAATTCGAAGCCGATACTCGAGCATCGTGTTAATTATGTCGCGAGTCTATGGTCCACTTTCGCCCGTAATTAATACCTCGATTTTCTTCTTGACTGGATTGCACTTACCGCCACGAGGGTTGTTGTCGTCGTATATGGATCTTTGTTTCTTGTTTTCTGGATGCAGAGATTTCATTGATTTGTCGCCTGACGCCTAATTGGAGGCTTAATTGGCAGTTGCCTACTCAGCGCTTTAATTAACTAGTGAGTTTGAACTTTCACTAAGGCTTGGGACGATCATGATTCAAAAGTTATGAGAAAAAGAAGCTTGTACTTCTTATAGTGCATTGAGCCGAATATAAGTGTTTGAAAATGAGTAGTTATTGTTAAATCTATCGTTACACAAATGCTACAGAATTTAAAATTCCACTAAATTTCAGATTTATTCAGCGAGAAATAGAGGAACAAGGAGGCATCGGAGTTTTTGCCAGGACGTTACTGCAAGAAATTGCTGACTAGATAACGTCTGCTTCTACTCACAGTCAAGATTTATCGGCGGTCGAGAAAATAAGGGTCGCCTCCTTAAAAATTATATCACTTTCAGCAAAGTGTAAGAAATTGAATTACAAGTTATTCGAGAGTCACCCTCCGATCGCTTAATTCACCTTAACTTTTCCAACGGAATCGCATCCCTATTAAATGCACTCTAAATCAAACTTCATTTCTGAATCCAATACTTTAATGTACATTGTTCAATTTCAAAATGATGCAATTATAGCTATTCGTTTTATTTAATGGGAACCTAGTTATCGAAGCGCTTTGAAAGAGCTTTCTTGAATATTAGTGAGTTAAGCAAGACAACCAAGGAATCATAAAGTGTCTCATGCTGCTCGTACACACGACAAAGCCAGCAACGAATGTCTGTTCGGTGCGACGAAGCTTTGAACAGGGAGGCAACATTTTATGTCAATTTTCCGCTTCAGGTAGCGAGACTCGCGAGGAAACGGGCCGACTACATCGCGTCGCGCGTATCCTCGTGAAAATATCGCTGTTACGGAAGCAATAGGCAATCGAGCGTGCGAAATATTTTCCGTGCGAACGTGTCGTTGTGACGGGAAACCTTGTTACTTTAGCTACTCGACTTCCTATGCACAACCGGCTCTCTGCATTATTAATAATTGAAATCCGATTTCAATTTCACCGGGAGCATAGGTCCGTGTTAAACACGAAACAGCTTCGACTGATTTGCGTATGTAAATTTCAGAAAAGCCCTCCACTTTCTCCTTTGATTTTATTCGACAAACGAACTTCCTGACTTTTTCCGAAAGAACACAACCTTGGCATCCGGGGCGTGGAATCGCATTTTCTAAAAATGCTAACGTTCCACCACGCGAGAAAGAAAAGTGACGATGGTCGTCGGACGTTTGCGAGCTCGAATTCCGGAAACGCAGCCGAATTGTTCTCGCATTCCCGGATTTTCATTTAAACCGAGCTCCCTATCGGCCCGGCGACTTAAACGCGCTGGAATAACACTTGCCGCTGGAGAACGTTCATCAGAAATGCATGGGCTTCCGGTGGTCGGTTTCGCGACCGAAAAAACCAATGTTTTCTCCACCTTTTCCTCGAAAAGTTCGAACGAAATCCGAGATAAGGATTTGAGGGCACGCATTCACATATACACTTTGAGATTCGACCAGCGGATACGAAAGTTTACCTTGGAAACGCGCTCGTGTTCGCATTTGCATATACAGGGTGTCCTACCCGACGAAACTCTTTTCTTTTTTTTTTTCCTTCATCTTCGTATTACGAAAACATCTTTCGCGTAGAAAGTTGCATAAGTTTAAAACGAAAAGTCAATGTGTGCGCGTTTAGGTGTGAATGTGAAATTTCTTCTCTTTTTTTTTTTTTAGTTTTTCCCTTCCTGTTCCTTGAGACTTTCATATCGTAGGGTGAAACCATTTGAACCTTCCTTTTTCTTGAATTTGGATTCTCTTTCTCTTGTGCGTACACTGTTGCATTTATGTACGATACAGTTTGAAAGACTGTTGAAAATATGAGTGAGTTTGTTGAGATAAATTGCAGCAAGTTGCTTCTGCGTCCGGTGATATATAGGACATTTATAAAGTTATTTATAACAAAACTATGATGCATGCTACGCGGGCTCCCGGTGCGAACGTAAACAAACGTAAACAAAAGTGACTATATAAATTTTTTATTGCTTAAGAGGGATGGATCATAGAAATTAAAACTCGTGGTAGCGAAATACAAATGTCTATTTTAAATTGTTGGAAAGTGAAAACAAAAAATACATTTAATCTCCTCATAACTGTTCTTTCCACGAACCGAAATAGAACGTTTGAAATTTCCCCAAAATTTCCACCCTCGTCTCCTAAAAGTTTCCGTGATTGAGATTCCAAGCTACCCGTTTGTAGAATGAAACTTATCGGCTTGGATGCCAAGAACAATTCAAAACAAAAAGCATAAAAGTCGGGTTGCTAACATAAACGCGTCTCTCGAAATCGTAAAGTAGTCAGAATCCCCTTTGCAACCAACTTGTACCACTTTTTCTATTTTTGTTCGCGTTACACAGATTACATACATATCGTTTTTATCGAAACTCTACCGTCTGTCTATGTTCGCATCCATTTTATCTTGATTCAACTGTGTATTTTCCGTCGATGCGTTCCTCACCGACGGCTTTTTCCCTGTCTCTCGGAAAAACTACGTCCCTGGGAATGCGGCACAAGCGTGCGAATGTGCACGTGCACAGGAAAGATTTCCGAGAGCCGGATTTTTCAATGCCAACAACAGCTCAGCTGGTCTGGTGTGACGAATACGTGAATGATTTTCCCTTCTTCAACCCCCTTGGAAAACGTTTTCTCTTGCTAAGAACCCAGAATCTCTATGGATTGCATGAGTCGTGGATAGAGAAATAAAATAAGCAACTACGAAAATTATTTTACCTGTCCGGATTCAACATTTTTCTGGATTAAGCAAGTTTAGAGTAATTTCAAAAGAGATGGATCACTTTTTTAAAGACTGGAATTTAGACCCTAATTAATGGATTTTTAAAAAATAAATATTTTAATAACTGTAACAATGATTTAACTACCCACACGCTGTAGCGAAAATGATATGAAATATAAAATTAAATTAAAATTGGGCCCCTCCCCATGGTCCGCTATTCGAGGCTGAATAAAATACGTGCTCATCTTCCTGCATCAGAAAAACAAAATGTTAATTCAAAGATTTAAAGACTCAAATAAAATAATGATGAGATCTAACGGATAGTTCATAAGTTATGAAAATGGTCCATCTCTCCAGAAATTACTCCAATTATCTTTGTATTTTATTTTTGCAAGTAGAGGCATCGAACCTCTGTATATCTACTGTTAACGAAAAGGTGTGAAAATAATAAATTTCAAAAATGCTGATACGATTGCTCAATCGAATCGGAAGTTAGGTAAGTCTAACCAAGAAAGATTATCTGACAAATGACAGCGGTCTGTCTGTCCCGGGACCAATGAGTCGTCCTTATCAGCCGATTCACGGCGCAGACTCTCGATTTTTCCCGTGGAAAAGATGAAAAAGCCGGCGGGTCTATCTATCGATATCACTTCGCTGCCATGGTGGTAGACTGATGGTGGAAAAACAACAGCTAGGGTAGATAAACCATTTCTTACCTCGACGATATCATTGCCGCGAAGATTAAGTGGACGTAATAAAGGAATAAAAAGCGATCAGTGTTGAATGACCATTAACGTGATCACCTTCATCCCTTCCCTCCAGGAAAATAAAAAGTCTTCGAGTGATTATTTTCTGATGGTCTAATTTTTTACCTCTTCTTCCGGTTAATTGATTTATCACTCAGTAGAAAATGAATTACCATTTTCCTGTTTTGTTAAACGATAAATCCTTTCCGTTCCACTATATACATTACACCCTGTATACGACGAGTTGGTCCTCTCATTTGAATACTTAGATTGGAAGGATCGCCAGGGGGTTTGGCGGTACGCCGGAAGTAGCGGGGTGGATGGCAGTGTCGAGCAACGAAGAAGGGGAGGCCAGGCACAACCTGGGGCCGCTTAATCGCGTTTTCCGTGAAATTTATGAGATCTGAACCGATAAGGTGGGAAATAAGAGCGAACCTCGGAGAAAGAAGCAAGAGAAAAAAAAGAGAAAAAGAAAGGTGGAAACGGGCTAGAATCGTGGCGAGAGTATAACGGCCCGCTTTAATACGTGAAATGCTTGTGATTTTGAAGTAGATAAGGGGAATCATCGCACGGTTAGATGCTTTCCACTGTTTTTTCGCCAAATATCCGCCTATACGAGATTTCACGGATTGGTTATTGATGTAAGCGTTATTGGCCAACGCTGTGTCGCTTTCAACAGCCATAAATGAAAGCAGAGAATTTCATTGCTCCGAATTTTCCGCATTTTTTCAGCTTTTCAAGCTTTCGTGATTGGATTCTTCGAGTACTATTCACAGCCAGTGATTTTCTGAAAATACCACTGAGCTTTGTATTAAAAATATTCTGATAAAAGCAACGACTTTCCAAGGTGGTAGAATTCAAATATAACTTCGAAGGGAACAGCGAAGACTGAAAAATCCACCGCACACAACGCTCGCCAGGTTATTGCATACACTTAACGATGCAACAGAATTTTCAACAGCACCTTCAAAGCAATGTCTGACTGAAGAGTAGCTCGTCTACGATGTATAATTCTCCTAACGAGGGAATTGCGATGAAAGAAGAGCACGGGAATCGCCCGCCCATAAGAACTTAACGTTTCAGAAAAATATTCCAGACACCGCCAGCGAACCGCACTATTATTCCACGTTCATCGCGAAGAAAAGGAACAAGGGAAAACACGAACGAGGACTTCTTATAATATCAATAAAATTTCGATAAAGCTTCGTTAAGAAAGGAAATGCCACGAATATTGTGCTTATTAGGGGGAAAAAATACCGGCTGAGGAAACTAACAAGTACTCGAACGATTAATAATATTTTTTACAACTATTTACGAGATAACAATTACGGCAAGTTGTAAAATAAATAAAGGCAAAGCTTATTTATGGAAGCTTCTTTGCGAGAACACTCCTGTTGAAATCACTCGCGACCTTCTTAGGTGACTACACTACTCTTACAGGGAAAGATTTGTTGAATTTGTTTACAAAGGATCCGATTATAAGTTGTATTATTAAACTTCAGAAATAAATCATCCACAGCCGAGAATTGCAAATTACTCTCGGCTCGATTTGATAACAGTTTCTGTTGTAACAAAGTTAGATTTCGACGTTTTCGGTTCATAGCTACACAGACAGTAGTCGAACATGATGTAGAGTGAACCAGAACAGTTGTTTCTGATAGTAGAATTTCCGGCACCTCAATTAAACTTCCTTCGTGAACTAAATACAATAAACTCTACCAACAATTAATTCCCTCTGATTTAGGCAACTTTCAATTATATGTCCATTATTTTATTTTAAAGATAAAGGGGATATTTTTGAATCGTATTCGTGGAATATTTTTAAAGTATCGAAAAAGAAACAATAATTTTGTTTGCCTCCGAGTACATGAAATATTTTCAGTAGTATAGGTCGACGATTAGGGCGACGATGGCAGCCTCCTTTCCATAATATTATACATAGTAGAAATTGCACTTTTTCCTTTCCTTTTCGGCTGTATGGAAGACAGTTTAAGCGGCTATTCAGCAAGAAATACAGACCTTTGTTTTGGTCGCGATAAAATCTGAAACTACCATCGCCGGAAAGACTGGCAGCCGAACGGGGCGAAACTCGGCAATCTTATCTAAATGAACTGCCCCCTTCTAACTCCGTACATACTTTTGGTAAACGATCGAACAATCCAGTTAGCGTTCGTTTCTCCCTACGAACAGTATAATTGGGCAGGAAAGTAAAACTCAAAGATTGGGTTACGTCGGCCTTTTTCCCAACATCCTGGCAGATCTCCACGCTGATCCACTTTTTCTACCAGATTGGATATATCGAATGTCCTTTGACTAGCGTCGGTTTCTTATCATCGATCTCGTTAAAGTTTATCGCTGGAATTTCAACCAGATCGATGATAATAATCGTTTCAAACCACGTTGACAAACACCGAGCCGGTTACACGATTTGCTCGTCATATTCTCACGGTGTACTAAAATGATACTTCCCCCTTCCATCAATCCGTCGTAAAGTAAATCCTTTGGAGAATCACGTATCATGAGACGGATTTATTCCCCAAACCGTAGCCGAGGTAAGACGGCGAGTGAGTATATCGGATTTACGTACTGTTCTGCCTGCCTTTTGCTACTCTCCTTCCTCGTGTTTTCAACCTTCCCCTCCGTCTGTTTACGCCGCAAACCTCGCGTTGTTTCTTCTCGTCGCTTTAAAATGCGATTTCCACCAGCCATCTCGAGTTTTCTCGGCTGACTTGCGGCGGATATTATTCCCTTCTTACCATCTTGCTCCCGCTGTGCTTGGATTTCTAATTTCATCGCGTCGATTCTTTCGCTGTTTAGTATTTGAACTTTGGTTTATCAGAGGTCTGAGACAGTAGCATAACTGTTATATTAAAAACCATTTTTCTTTTTGATAAATTGAGAAATATTTACGAAAATTTCGAAGAATACAAAAATAAAGAAAATAAAATTTTCTGACTCTCTATCGGACAATTACGATCGTGGCACTGATTTGGTGCATCAGTGAAGTCTGGAACACGTGTTTCACAAAGCGCGGATCCAAACACCGTAGAAACGTGTTCGAATCAAGTTGACCTGGCATTCATAAGCTCGCGTATTAAGCTACATAGTACGATTACTGTTTGGAATTCAATGCCTGGTTGAATTCGATTTTCTCTTCTGATTTAAATACAATATATGTATATCCGAATATTCCACGTGGTGGCACGACGAGCTGGCACATTCGAACAATGTGATTGCAGAAAATTGAAATGCAAATGGTTGATAATCGAGCCTTCGCGATGTACACGATCCTTTGCAAACTTCAAATCGATTTCATCCGTCGGATAATTCGGTTCCGCGAATGATATATGTATATGTATAAATTTATAACAGGCCACTCGTGAACAATCGTGAAACTCGATTACTAAAATAAAATTGAAAGCTATAAATAAATTGAAAATGTGAATTTCGAGTGGGTGTTTCATCGATTCCCTGATTTATTCACTTCCTATTATCACTGAACGTTATAATTGACACGTCAAACGATTATCCTGTCTTTTATAGTAACGAACCGCAAACTTCGTTACATCGTTTCAAACGTGGTGCTAATCGACGTTAAATCAGAGTTAAACGATCTTGTTAATTTGGTTCGGAATGAAAACGTTTCAATACAAAAATTCAGGCCAAAGAAAAATAAAACGTTGCTTCGTTGACAGAGTTCTTATAGTTAAGCGTGCAATAGAAAAAAGCCAAGAGTGCATGTTCGATGCATTTTTAAGCGAATCCTTGACACAAATAAGAAGACCTTAATAAGAGTATTGTACATCCGACATGAAGAACAAAAAAGAAAGGCTTCGATTTCTTGCATTGAATTGGAAATAAGGTCGGCTCGGACAGCGAGGCAAAAGAAAATATCGATATTTAGATTCGTATTCATCCATTCGTTTGTCGTTTATTGGACATCTTGACGGATATTCAAGCGTACGACTTTTTAATCAAGCACCCGTTTCATTGAAAAGGGTATTCCAGAAATTATTCAAACGTGACACAATGAGTAATCGTTAATATTTTCTTTAAACATTAAGAAATGGTAAGATACGATCAATAAAATTTGAAAATTATAAAAAATCAATCTTTCATTTCCCTGAAATCACTTATTCAATATCAGCCCATTAGCAATTGAAAAATAAATTTTAAATAAACAGTGTTAAATTTAGAAAATGAAAATGCTAGGAAATACAAAATGAAATTAAAATAAGGGCTCTCTCCAAGGTCCGCCGTCCGAGGAATAACCAACCCTGTAGCTTGGGGTCAGCATATTTCCGGCAAAACAAGAAATTCATCTGTTTATTTCTTCCCCCGTTGACCCAGGTTTCACTCAGGATCTTCAAAATCATCCTAAGATTCATCCGACTTTTCGATATTTCATGTTACATGCAAATTGACTGGTTTAGATACTCGTTCCCTAACGTAACGCAATTTATTCGCTGGAATAAATTTATTCGATCCATCCAGCGATTCAATTCCGAGCTCGGACGTGGGCCAGATGGAGGAACGGACAGAAAAAGAGCTGCTTCGTAGGAATAACTGGTTCACGAAGATCATAACTCAGCGGGAGGCTCGAGGCCATCAGAGGCGAGGCTAAATTCGCTGCTGGAACAACAGCAGATATTTGATTCCAAGGGAATCCGTCGCGAGCATACCCGAAGGGCTGAAACTTTCCCTTTCTATCTCGGTGTGTTCGGGATACAGAAGTCGCGAAAGAAACGGCAGAAGACGGCTGGAAGGTCGAATGAAGAGAAATGAAGAGGGATGAATACACGCGTGAGAAGCATAGCGATACGTGGAACGGGCGTTAGCGGATCTCTGTGATTTATGTGAATCCAGGGAGCGGAAAGTTTATAAACGCGAACACGATATTGCCAGGTGGGCGAGGATATTGCTGGAAGATGGAGAAACGTGTACGTATGGATTAACAGTAGCAGATAATTTGATTCGTCAAAGTATTAGGAAAGATTCGAGGGGAGAAAGCCTGGAAACGGATTGAGCGAGAAATGAGTAGAGAATTGTCAAACGTAGCACAAAACGGTTAAAAAGCAACGCTCGAAAATCGTCGTACACAGAGAGAGCGTTGTTCCCTAAAAAGGGGAAAAAAGCGACGAGGAATCGGGCGGAAAAATTCGCGCTAGCGAAGCCAGGATAACGAGAGGAGTAGGTCGAATCGAATCGAGCGGAGTAGAGAAGAGAAGAGAGAAAAAGAGATGCCCGTTCACGGTGTGTTTTCTGGTCACATATTTGTAAAGTACCCGGGAGCCGGCCGCCTCTATTCATTTCTGTCCGCCAAGCGGACGCTCCCCCTATTGCCCTGGGATCTCGGTCGCATAAATTCCAGCCACGCAGCATATGAAAAAAAAATTTACCACGCGGCCGGCACAAAGATTCTGTCGGCCTGTCGAGCGGACCGGGACAATTTAAAAAAAAAAAAAAAAAAAAGGGAAGAGGAGGAAGAAGAAAAGAAAACTGCCCGAGCGGACTGAAGTGAATCAGTCTTAAGAGATACTCCCGGGAGAGTGAACCACCTCTACAACGCTTTGTTACCCTCGAGCACTTCTTTACCAGGGGATGAGAGGAATATTCCCCTTGAAATGTGATACCAATGTAGACCAAGCATTTGCGTCTTATTATCATATCATCGACGTGTAATATTTTAAATAATATAAAAAATGTCAGCAGAAAACGACAGATGGAATCAGTTATCAAAAGAACTCGAATCGACCCTCGAAAGAGACTAAGCGAAGAAAAGAAGAATCTTCCTCTGGTACGCACAACCCTCTTTCGAATGCTACAGTCGCCGTTTCTTCTCCCTTTCCTACAGGACAACAGTTATCCAGAGTGCGGATACGTGTGAGGAATTACTTTGACCGTAGAAATTTAATTTCCGTGGACATCCCGACGCTTTGAAGGCTCGTCACCTCCCTGGATCTACTAGGGTACCAGCTACTTTGAACCGTCAGCGAGCGTGTGTGCGATTTCAACCTCGTTCCACGTACCACTGACACCTTCGTGGAAACTACTTTAACCTACACGTTCGCTGGAAAAGTAATGGAGAACTTTCCTCGAGAATTCACTGTCTGCCCGGTGTTCGTTTGAATACACTGTTCAATCTAATAAACCGATTGAAAAATTTTCCAAATTTTTCGGATACTCGGATCTATGAACATTTTTTTCCCATAGATTCCAATCAATTGAGACTAACAGACAACGCTAAACGCTTCAGTGAAAAGCAATTACAACGAACAGTCAGTCGGACCGATCAAAATAATACTCGACCAATAGTTAATCCATCATGACATTTTCTGTCGATTATCGAAATTGCATCCATCGAAGCCGCCAATCGAATATTCTCTCAGAATTATTGCCGTCCCGTGTGTCTATCGAAGTACACGTTGCACATTTTTTTCCTCTCTGTCTCTCTCTCATTTTTTTGTTCGTATTCATTTTCCTGCGACCTCAGCAATTTAGCCGGCCGTCCATCCAATATCATACAATTGCGGAAAATGTCAAGCGTGGCTAACCGCACAGGACGTCGCCGATGCAAACGTGTTGATGCCACGGTCCAATTGTGAAAATTCAAAGACCGATTCGACACTTGATACCGGTATCGCGTAATTATTTCGTTTTCCCGTGATATTCCACGCGTTAATCGCGTCCTTTTCCTTTACGAAATAATTTTAGAAATTTAGACAAATTAACCCTTTCAAATTTTAAATAGATTCAATATAAAATGAATATTAAAATTTTAGAATTCTGAAATTTTTGTAAACTCTAAAATTTTTAAATGATGAAGATTCACATTTTTGGAGAGGAGACAATTCTGATTTTTAAGAGGACAAGACCCACCCTAGCCTCTATCTATTTACGCCCATGCCTCGATCGTCGATATTTTGCATACTTTATAATTATCGATCAAACGTTCGTTAGGATGCTTGTAAAATAAAGTCTAGCTTGTTAGTCGGCGAAGGATCGCGTGGAACATAGCAGAAGGTGTATCTGTAAAGGAGTTTTCGAATCGGTCCTTTGACAGGTGTAGCAATTTATTGGCTCTGAAAGGACGGAAGTAAGTGGTCTGTGCTCGTCGATCGTTCTTTCAAGAGTTACGTTCGAAACGAAAGGGAAACTCGTGTTCCCCGAGAGCTCGAATATTATTTGCAGATTCATTGGACCAGGCTGTTTGCAGTTCGAGAGTCCTTTGAATCGTATCCGAGTATTTAATATCGTTACATTGAAATTTCATGAAGTCTCTTTGAGGCAACCCCATTACATGATTCCGTACAGGTTGATTAATTAAAATATGTAGATGCCACGCAAACACGAGCTCCCGGCCCTCTTCAGCCTCGTTTTATGAAACGATGAGCCTCGAGGGTGTTGATGAAAACGTAAACAGGTTAGCTTGTTTTCGTTGAAATACTTTATACGATTGCCGTCATTTGTTTAATAATCGAATACGTTTTAACTTCTTTCCGGTCGGAATTCATTAAATTTAGTTGGTTCAAAAATGAGTTGAACTTTTCTTTGAGGCACCAGAAATTATTGACGTTTTAAAATATATTCTAATAGCATTCAACGAGAATAGTTCAAAAATACAAATTTTAACTCTACGAATCCATTCGTCGATAAGTTATGTTCTTATATTATAAGAACAAGATGGTATAATTTCTCAAAGAATAAGGATCCTTGTACAAAAAGCATTGAAGGGGAAATTAATTCGTTGGTCAATTTGGATTTTCATCTGTGAAACTCGAGAATCTGGTATGATTAAATTACGCGGGATCGTTGTTAAGGAAAAGTAGCGAGCATAATGGTGGAAAAGTGTTAACGGTTTGACAAATATTAGGGCTACGAGATGAAATTCGTCGAGACAAAGGGGTACTACGGTGGTTGAAGCGATTACAAAAGCGGAGCCAGGGTGACGTTTATAATTCGCGTCTCGAAAGCTGTTTACAAGAAAAGCATTGATGTCGGTGGATTTATTAATTACACGCCATCTCCAGGCCGCTCTTTTGTGCTACCCAAGGCGACGATTCAACGTTTCTGCGAATCTAAAACCCCTGGAACACGATTCGCGAGATATTATACCGGTCGAGGATATAATTCTTATTACGTCGTTAAAGTGGCGGGGAAAAGGAGGTTGCTGAAACGGAGGGTTGAAGAGAAATAGTGGAGAAACAGAAGGAGAAAACCGACTTCCCTTTGAGGGTTGCCGCCTCGCGCAATAGCCGTTCCTAACAAGGCAAAAAAGTACAATAATTGCGCGCTGTGTTGCGGTGTTATTAAATTCTTATGGAAATGCAGCTACAGCAAGACCGGCTCATAAAGTTTGCTATTGCGTTATAAAATCTAAATAATTTCAAGTTGTTGAGCGGTGAACGGGCCACCCGTCCCGCCCCCGCTCGCTTTCTTATTCCACACGATAGAAAAAGATTGTAAGAAATGTGAAACTGTAATCATTTAACTTGAAGAGAGGGTCAAAAGTTAAAGAAAGTTAAATCCTTTCTTGGAATCTGAATGTCGCGGCAAGAAAAAGGGCGCAAGATTAAAACGAATTACAGGATACACGAGGAATCTTTGAATAACAAGTCAGACGTGAGTTTTAAAGGTACATGGCTGCAATCAGGTATTCAAATCGTGTTTACTAAATCAGAGCCTCTCGTTGGAATGTTCCTGCACCTTTCTCATTCTTATTTTTCTTTCTTCTACGTTTCCTTCGGTCACCTTTCCTCGTACTTGCTTGTCTTCTATTCTTTCCCTTTGCCCCGTTTCAGTTAACCGATAAGTTTGCTTCTGTCTGTTCGTTTGCTGCTGCTACTGCTGCCGAGTTAACAATTCAGTTAGAAAGTTACGGCTCGTTCCTCGTTTCACGGGAAGCCCGATCTTTTTGGCAACCGAGAGTTCGATGGTGTTTCATCCGACAGAGTTTGTTACTGAAGAACGAACGTGGAATTTCATAATCAGTCAATTCGATGATCTATAAATTGATCACAAATTGAATCTTTTCACCGATAATACCCCGTCTCGAAGTTCAATATCTCCATTTTTTCTTCTCCGTCTGGTATCGCTCAGAAGTCGTACTAACTTATAAATATGATAATACGCGAGGAGGCCAAGCAGCAGTCACGAAATAACCCCTTTAGAGCTTCGTTCTTCAACTCCCATCCCGTCGCTTGCACCCTTATCGAACGTCAGGCATTACCCGGCATCTTCCTTCACCGCTTTATGATATTGGAAATCCGAAAATGCGAATTAAAGTCCGTCCTCTTCTTTCCTCGTTTCCCTCCTCGACGATGGTTGCTTTAGTGGATGCATATACCAATCCTTCTGCGCTCACAATCCTCTTAGAAACACACACGTAAGAGGAAGAAATGCGTGTAAATTCGCGAATCAAATTTCGCGATAATTTCGCGATATCTTGGCAAAATATTATTTTATCGTAAAGTATTTTACGAGTTAGATAATACGGTCACTTCGTCGTATAGTTCCTATATTACTTCGTACATATGCTCATATAATTTTGAAAGCATTCTTTGGGGCGCGTAATTAATGAGAACAAAGACCGTGCTTGCTATGCGACCGTGGGACTAATTAGCCTGAGAACCTGTTAAACCCCTGTGCAAAACCGTAACAGAAAGGCGTAACAGGTAACTGAAATTATTGCCGACTACATAGTTGTAGTTAAGAATCTCGGTTAATTATGCCACGCACGATAAGCATCCTACCCCGCTTATGTTACTTTCAATTTATATTACAATAAGTCCAGATTAAACGCGGTGCTTACTTTTAACAAACAATGTACACCCGCGAGAAAAGTAGGCTTTGTTAAAAAAAAAATGGTTTACGAGTTTTTTAAGTTTTCTTTGAATTTTGAAATTTTTAAGGCTTGGAGTTTTGAGCTCTGAATTTTGGAATTATCAAATTTTACGTTTTGAGATTTGAATTTTGATGGGCAAATGAATCTTCCCATTTTTCCTCTGGCAGCCTGATTTGATCGGGAATGTATGTACATGGTCATTTTCGTGAGATTTTTAGCATCAAACTGACGTACCACGAGTGGTGCTTCACGGTACTTTTATATCATCAAATTATGCCCGACTTCTCGTGTCTCTAAATCGGCTATTTGATATGCAACAAGCTAATAATAGCTCGAAGATCGATTCGATCGTGCTTCCTCGAGACCTAGTTGGAGAATATAACCGAAATGTGGACGGAGAGAAACCGCGAACAAGGGTTTCCCTGACCGAAGCTAATTCTCTGTAGGTAAGCCAAATGTAGTCGGAAACAAGCCACGGACTTTGCGTCATCGTTCCGTGTCCTACTTCTATCCGGGATATGCTGATCCTGTCGACACCATGCTATGGTTCATTGCCCATGAATAACAAAAAAAGAAGTCCTTTTCTCCGTCCCATCGATTCGAGGAGGAAGGTTGCATCCAGTTTCAAGTTATTCGCGTTCGATTTATCAGTTAGTTACCCAGTCCTTGGTCAATTTATTATTCAAGTGTTCGAAAATATCAGCAGAAAATCTTTCGCATCCGCTCTGATAATAATAACGTACGAGTTCGACAGCGAAATAAAGAATCTTATTTTATATATTGAGAGTGGAAATTTTATTAAAATTATCCGGGTTAGGTATTGCGAAATTGTGAATTAAACATACTTTGACAGGAATATGATTACAATTGCATATATGGATGAAAAGTTGTGCTAATTTTCGAACTCTTGTAGAGTCGTCATTGATGTACTAATAATACACGCGAAATGTACATAGAGGGTTGTGGCGATCCTTTGAGTGCGCCAACGAGACGGTAAATATTAGTAAATAATACAAACACGGTCGACCTATTAAAATAATTAGCCATGCTTGGCCACGTCGACGGACACCGATGACTTTTAATTAATCCGAGTAATTCACTTTGATAATTAATTCACATGTCCAGCTGGTTTTGCACCTTTATGGCGACATTTGCACAGTATACAGAAATTAATAATTTGATTTCAGTAATACTTCTTGGTTGACAAATAAAATTTTGAAAAACAATATCATCAATTTCTCCAGCTTAATATTTTATAAAGCTGACCACTTTGGTTTCTAAGAAGCTTACGTGTTTAATCTGAAAGCCATGACTACATTTTCCGAATTCATAGCAGGTTACCATTGGAATTACTCGATGTATTGTCCGGCGAGAAAGGAATTATTTAGAAAGTTGTTGCTCGGTAATACGACAGAATGGCGAGTAGTTTTTCAACCCCTAGTGGTTTGTTCGTCACCACGGAGAAGCGTAATCCTTCCTTTACCGTTCATTTCAATTTCATTAGTCGGTCTGTATGAAGTTCTGCACTCGCAGTTGTAATATTCTCCTCTGCTGGAATAGCCGCGATCCCCACTCTATTTATTCACCCGCGTAATTCACAACCGGAAGGTGGCCACCGACCGGAAACACATACACGGATGTGGCCATTGTTATTCGGTCTCGTGTCAGAACAGCCCGTTTCTCTATCTATAACGACCACCAATCACACCCTTACAATCCATTTCGTGGCTTTCTGATTATTTTTCGAAAATTGTTGAAAATATTCATTTGAAAGATTTTATAAATCTTTCCTGTAATTTATATTAAACGTTTAATCACAACGAATCATCGTGACTTATATTGATAACGTTTTGGACTTTCCGGGTGAAAGTAGGGCTGTTATGAAGCTAGCCGAATAAAGGGCCGTGATATTGTTCTATTGTACGTTTAAATTGCCAGTTCTGGTTTAAGCTCGTAAAGAATGATCCCCTTTCCACCTCGCAATTACTTTTAGGAACTCGCGAAATTTAGTTAATTATTGTTATTATCTGAACACTTGATATCAGCAATATTATAAACTACCCCAAGCATCATTCTGACTACCTTAGTCACTTTAGTAACATTTTATAATAATTGTTCTCACATTTTTAGCATTTCTCGTTCTATTCAAATCAGACGGGTACCTGTTAACGCTTATAAAAAATTACATTCGGTAGTAAGTTCATACATTATTCAGCGAAATTCTCTCCTAAAATTTGATTTTGTGGTCAGAGCAACATCGGTATGAAAATTCCCCTGGAATGTCGAGAAGTCATTTTGACTGCACGTAGAATTTTCATGAGGAATGAATTCGTGAAAATCTCGGAAAAGAAATCTTTACTTCAAGTTTGATACGTTATGTACGTGTCATAAATAAAATATATAAACACTAACTGTTTTATGTCAACTGAGTTATAGGTGAATTTGTAATAACCAAAAGATTATAAATTGATTTTTTTTTCTCAACAACTGATGGTGTCGAAAAGCCTGTTAATAAGCTTCCGGTAGATAAGGAATTAATTGTTGTAATATGTATTACATTTCAACTGATTAGTTAATATTTTCTTTCTTCGTGTTTTATCGTAGTTAAAAACGTAAAACAGTGGAAGGAGAAAAGTTATTATTTGCATTTGCCGTTCAGTTGATACAGCACGTAAAATAATTGTAGCTCGAGTTGTATTTGTTTAAATGCGCGTGGAATTTCGTGGCACGATGGACGGGGAAACGTTTTCAAGCAAAATTTCATATGGAATCCGGCGTTCATCTGTGCACAAAACAGCTTTCCTTGCTGGCAAGCGTGCAAAATTTCAAATAAAACGTTTGCCGCCTGAAACATCCCGTTTCTTCACGTATAATATCGCGGACGGATACATCTATTTCAAATGCATTTCTCCGCGATTTAATTCTGATTTCTAATTTTATCGCAACGAAGCATTCTCTTCTCTCTTAAATCGTATTCAAAATCTACCGCGATGAATTATAATTCAACGTCGAAAAATCTCTTCTCGTGAGTATTATCGTCGACGAAATTGCGAGCAAAATATTCGAGCTTGGCGGTCAAGTTAATGAAACCGAAACTCAGATCCGTAGATTCTCGGGCTGAAAATTCCAAGAGATTCCACGAATTTTGCACGGCTGCTTCCGAATCCCGCTAGGGTGAAAGGTTAATCATCGGGTCAGCCGGAGAAACGGGGTTGAAAGAGGGTGTGGGAGGGTAGGAGAGAGCGCGACATGAATATCGAAGTATCCGTCTGCGTTTCGCGGACCTTGCCAGTTCGATTTTGTCGGACACCGGTGTTTACTCTGGCTTGTTCAAACAATGGACCGGTCCTTTTTGTTTCTCTCCTGTGGCTCGACCACGTCTACAGCCCTGAAGGGGCGGCCGGGCAGGATGAAAGAGGATGAAAGAGAGCAGGGTAGGGTGGGCCACAACAAATATAACGGGTGGACGAGCAGCTGGCGAGAGTCGTCGGGTGATTTCGCAGGATTTTGTAATTGAAACGCTCCACGGGCTGGAAACTGGGCAAGGAACACGACGGATAAACGCCGTTTTCCTTCTTCATTGCGACCCCCTTTATTTCGTGTCTCGAGTAGCCGCACAGAAACAGAAGGGATAGAGTCAACTCTAGGGGATGGTTATTCGTGCAAAAATCAACTACCCCTTACTTTTCATTTAAATTAAATTTTACAACAGATTCCTTTTTTTTTATTAATAACACTTCGAAATAGAAAAATATATACTTTGAAAATTTTCAGTTGAATGTAACTTAACCCAGCCTCCCTTAACGGAACGTCCAGGGGCTATTTTCGGTCGCGTGTTCTCCTTCTCGCTTTTCTTTTGACTTCAACTCTCTTTCCATTTGCTTCCTCTTCTTTTTCTCCTCCTTTCGACGATTCGAAACCCTCGGTGGCCTCTGCTACCACTGTCTACCACGCTCTTTCGTTGTTTACTCTCCGCGTGTTGACAGAGAAAAGATCGCAAACAGGTTTTATTGAAATTCGTCCTTCGAGATGAGACGGTTTTTCGGTGTTAACGCTTGAAAGAGCATGTTTCGTAGCCACTGTTAATGGTAGCAAGCTTTCGGAATTTACATGTAAATGAGGATAGTTAAGGTTCTTTGTTGATTCTTTTTCGGTAGGCGAGGCTCGTTTAAATGACTGCTTTAAGGCTGTGTAAATTGTTGTTCTTTAATTTCGATCGAACGGGAAGGGTTTCCCTCGATTACGTGCTCTGTCCTTCTACCTTTCTCTTCTTTCCCATTGTAATTAATGAAAGAATAAATAGCAAGCTTATTTCTGTTTATACGCGCAAGATTGATTTAAAATTATTTCATGAGAAATAAATATGAAATTTAACGCAACAGCAAAATTCATTTATTTCGGCGAAGTGTCCGCGTCTGAAAATGAGAAGTTAATGTTTAAATAGTCTAATTTAGAATTCTAATCAAAATTGCATTGTTCACCCGCCGATCGATTCAATCTGATGTCCTACTACCCATCTCTGAAAGTTAATCGCTGAATCTGATGCATTAAATACCGTTGTATAATTAAAGTACACGGTTATCGTTGATGGAGTTTTAAAACCTTCTTCACTTATTCATTCATTCATTTTCATATTATTTTAATGAACGATCAATCAAGAATCTCCAAATAAATTGAAATTTCTGTTCAATAAAATTGTCTCTGCTGAAACCGAGTGTCTGGAAGAATTAAGAGCATTGCGTTTCATGGAACACGCTTCTGTCACGAGCTAAAATAATCTTTGCCCCTGCGCTTTTGCGAGCTTCGTTTTTCTTCTTTTTTCTTTGCTTCACGCTTGTTAGTGACCAGCATCTAAAATCGTCGAGGGATGTTCATTAGCGGCTCCTCGTGACTCCGTGCCAAGGAATTATCCGTCTTTGTTCGTCGCATGTTGTGTATGCCACGGGTTTATCAGCGTCGCGAGACGAGCAAAAGAAGGACAAGAGGATTCCAAGAGAGAATATCGAAAGGCGAAGAGATGTCAGGGGCAACGTTTGCACAGCTGTTGTATACGCTCTAAAAATATTCACCGAACAATATCGGCTTGTCGCAAGACTCCGATCTCAAAGAGCTCTTTTTCTGATAGGACTCGCTAAACGAAGCGTAATACGATTTTATAGGGCTGTAAATAAATACGTCTGGAAGCATACTGCATAAATGGATCAGATAGATTGATCACACCAGTTTCTTAAAAAAAAAAAAAGGAATTTAAAGAAAGGGATATATATTCCAAAAGCAAAACTATTTATTAGGCGTGTGCGAGTACGCGGGAAGTCGAGTCGGATTGAAAAAGATCGGGCGTGCCCGTAATTTCAGGCACCTGCACACCGCTAATTTATGTTTCATCGTTTCAACAATCAGAGAAGGAACATCCTTCTGGAAAATTTGCAAATTTAACCGCGACGCGTTGTGAAAACACCGTGTCGTCCTGTTAAGTGTGAAACGTCTGCTTAAACGCAACGTCCTCACACCTACGAGCGTATTGGGGGGTCGCTGTTGTCGCCCGAAATGAACTCTCCATAATTAAACACGGTCACGGTAAATTAAAACAATAAATACCGAGGTGGCACGACGTGAAAAAAAAAAAAGAAAAAAAAACAGGAGTATGGAGGCTGAATTTCACGCACGCGCCCGTGAAATAACGCTCGGAAATCTTCGCACGCTTGTTATATAGGATAAACTGAAATTTATTCGAATATTAATGTAAACTTAGACGAAATCCATAAATTGCTCCTGTGATATTTTTGTCCCGGGTCTCGTAATATTTGAAATTGAATATCAAATGAGGAGCCTGTTTTGTTTTTTCGTCGATTCGAATTGGTCGCCAACGCAAACATTAATTTCCATGGTATCTCGGCGTGGAGGAAAATAAAGGGAAAAGCAAAAGTGTTCGCTGGCAAATGCGAAACGGCCTTCCGTTTGTTGGACATTTTCAGGTCACTGTTCGTTAAAATGCATAAAAAATAATTTGCCCGCGTTCAGTACAATTACACACGTGTTTCTTCCGTTTTTCATATTTGAATAATTCTTTGTGCCGTTTAATAATAGAATAATTATTATTTTTAATCTCCTAACAGGTCGTTATCTTAAAATTGATCGTATTAATCAGTATTTCTAGTCTAATTACCGGTGCAAGCATCGGTCGAAGAATCGTCAAAAGCATTCGGACAAACGTCCCGCAGGACAATTGGTCCCGATAGCGGAGCGATAGGGTGTGCATTCGTCCCTTACGGGGTAGATATGCACCGCAACACACGGCCGTGTATTCTGCACCATTACAGATCGTAGATCGTGAAACGCATCGCGGGTATAAGCCGTGTGTGTCCTCGGTGTTCTCCAACGCACGATTAACATTCTCCACCAGCCGTTCGCCTAGATACCCTCTGGCCAGCTCGACCACCCTTCCCCCTTTAAAATACGGCATTTGCTGTGTGCAGCTAGTAACCTTCTCCTCCTCCTCCTCTCTCTTACACCCTCGTGTGTTCGCTATTAACTTCTCGCATTGGCCGATCGGATCGATAACACCGTGTGTCGATGCACCAGCCGTTATCTTCTCGCTAGGCTGCATTAATGCACCTCCAGTTATTGGACGAAATGGCCCGATCTCTGCGAAACGTTGCTCGGACCAGGCTTGATACGTGCCCCGTTGGGTGATCTCTGACGCATTCCGTTTCGCCGGGATTCCTCTATCTCTCTCTACCGTTGGCTCGGGTTAATAGAACGTGACAGAACAGTCAGAGATAGAGAGTCACAGCCTTTGAGTAGCATACGAGTGTTCGAAAGTGATACACCTGGATGGATACGCGAAAGAATATCCATACCAGATTGCGATATGTGAAGATATTGATCTTCTATTTATTTCGCAAGGGTAACTTGTTGATCTTAAGTGTTTGTTTATACGGCGTGATAAACAGTATCGTGTTTATTATTGATCAACGAAGCGAAAACCGAGCAGAGGAAGATGCGTCGAGAGACACTTGCTGGCTAAATGGGTTCCGGGATATCATCAACGATATGGGGTGATTATTAAGTGTATTCCAGGTAATGGAAGCTCGGACTCGTGTCCCTTTTCCAGCTACCAGCTCGCCTATCTATTTATCTACCTGTATCACGCGGATATGCAATTGTACACGGTGTAACGCCCACCCTCGCCGCGGCATGTTCCTCTTCGCTCGCATGAACTGGCTTCGCAATTACGAAATGTGTCGTTTTCAGCGGTTACAATAGGCGGAGCAGAGGATACGCGTTCCCTCGTCGCGTGTTTTCACGGCTAAATGCCGTATAGGGCCTGGTAAGTTACAAATTCCCACCACTGTTGCAGCTAGTTTCATCAGGGGGTCGAAAGACGCCTCCCCAAATTAATGGGAAGAGGTTTCAGCCGAGCAATAAAGGTTTCCCGTTAAGTTTTTTTACGGTAGTCCGGCTGTAAAGTTTACTAGTTTCTAAGCTTCTTACAAAATGTAAGATCGTCACCGTTAGTGCGGATATCAACAATCATCTTTCTTCGCTAGCAATAACACAACATCCTGTTTGGACGCGCGTGTTCGACCCTTGCACTATGACCCCGCAACGCATCCGGCGTTCCCGGATTCATTACGCACGCGTGACACCAACCGGTGCACCCTGTCGTCACGCGTGCACCCTGCGTGCCATCAGCCCGCCACCACGTGCCACCCTCTCACCTATGCGAATAAGCGAACCCGAATAGCCCACGTATGGACCCGCACGTGCTGTCCCGGCCTACCTGATTGCCATTTCCGAGAAGCTTCGTTAATATTTAGTCTATAGCTGTGTCTACGGAAAAGCTGTGACCCCACGGGACCACAGTTCCACCCTCCGCGCCGCTTTCTTTACCCGCAACCTGATACCACGCATACGGAATGAGGCTGCAGACTGGCGGGCGCATTAGTTGGCAAAGATTGGGCAATATGCGGTCGCGTTGCACTTGGCTCATATTGCGGTTGATATGGAAACGTGGCTGGAGGACACCAGGCGATTCCGGGGATTCGCAACTGGTCAGCTTTAAAAAGGAAAATTTATCTCTGACCCAGCAACCACTTTTTTTCCTTCCACCTTCTGAAGAGGTACGTCCGACGATAAGCGAGGTGTCGATAAAGACGTTCGCAGCGGATAAAACGATGAATTTTCAATGAACGTCAAGATAGAGAGCCAGACGAATAGATAGGACGGACAGTGTGTCCTTACGTGGCCCTTTACAGAAAATGGTTGGAGCATCTTGAAAAGCGGTCACGTACAGACAAGAATGACCTTGCTGTCGGACCCCACTCAACGAGGACAATTTATTTACGACATCATAAACTAACGCGTCCAGCATTATTGTACCTGATGATTAACGAATTTCATCCTCTTCTTTCTACAGGATGCTCGACTTTATTTCCTAATATTACAGGCATGTAATAAGAAGAAACCTGAAGATAATTTAGAAGAGACTACTGTATTATACTGATGGTTTTCACCATCGTCGACGTTAAGGATTGTACTCAGCAAATTTTGGATGTAATTTCACGAAAAAAGAAACAGTCAGCAGACGAGTCTTTGAAAGGAAAGACCTTGGCTGCCGGCAGGCCACGGTCGTTACGTAGACAATGCCGCCATTAATGGTTTAAATCGAATTTAACAGCCTACAAAGCTGCTCCCTGTCTCCGTTACCCTGGATCGAAGTCTCCGACACCCTTTCCTACGAACCTGCCCGCCCTTTACACCGATGCACGACCAATACATTGATCGCGATACCGCGGAGAATTTGATTGCTTTACGGGTTACCCGTGATTAGGTAATCTGCCTGTCTCATCCTGTGCACCCTAACACTCCCATCGCACCCCTGTAACCTGGTATTGGCCGCGGATTTAACCGAACGATCCTGCCGGATTTACCGTTGATTGTTGTCGCCGTGTAAGTGCCATTATGATCCGCAAAATATGCCGATAAGGGTGAATGAATTTGCCAGAGGGTGAACCGTATACGAATCTGCATGGATCGTTTTGTTCATTCAGCAATCGAAAGGGGTTTTGCTGAAATGTATATTCCTGGATGGATTAGAACTGTTTATATGGGGGTAGTTTTATTTTAAAAATTGTGTGTAGGAGTTAGAGGTATACCCGACAAAGTGACAACTTTAGCAGAATCATCTAGTTAAATTTTTGTGTATTTGGAACGTAAGGTTTCGCTTGAAATTGAGTCGCATCACTAGCCGATAAATTGAACACGTAATGTGCTACGTTATTAGCATACATCCGCGTTTTGATTGGCTACGGACACAAGTGATTCGTGCGATCGAATAATTTTACCACTTTATTCCCCGATGAAAACTTCATCGCGTATACAATTCTCGTTTTACGCGTTCGCAGTGAAAATCATAAATAGAGAACAGAGTTTTTCGTTTCATTTTGAAAAGCAGAGTTTGGCTGGAATATTAAGATTAAGCGGATCGTGGAGATTATAATGTCTTGACCCCGAACGCGGGGGCTAAGAAACGACACACCCTCATCGCGCTTATAAATCATTTTATCTTCGTAACGCTACCCCTATGAAGAAAAATGTGCCGGCTGGTGGAACAGAAAACCCATTAGTTTTTCATTTAGATGTACCTCCTTTGTTTTGAATTTCGTTACCCTTCGTGGAAAGAAAATACAACAAATTTTCGGATACCCGCACATCTCTGGTTAACAAGAATCACAGAATACGGTTGAATTAAACACGGGGAAAATCTTTGAATTCGCAACCCATTATCAAAATGGCGAGGATTCGTGAAATGTTCGATTCGCGAATTACGGGAGCGTGGGTATTCCTTCGTTCCATCGATGATCTATATATACCGTGCTTCCTGCAATGTGTTTCTAGTTTAATGTACCGCATCGTGGTAGCCCAAACATTTGAAAAATGTATACATCTCCCACCCTGCGATCGATTACGAAGGGGAAGCAGCGTCGCGGTGGTACGTATCGACTTTGAAATTTTATCGATTCCCCATCCGCGAGTATGATAATGCCGAAACAGCCGGGCAAACTGGATCCTCCTCTTTCCTCCGCCAAACGAACAAACTTTCAGCTTGCTTCAACTTGTTTGCGACTTCGTTCCTGTTAATCGCGTGATTTATGTGCGACCCGGCTGTTCGCGAATGTGTAAAATCGCAAGAATAACAGTGTTTCGGTGCGGTGGCTTCTTCTGGTGAGCTTGCAGTTTGAGCTTCTTCAGCTACAGAGAGTATTCTTGTATAAAGCCAGGTGAAAGAGTGTTCGAATACGTTCATGTACCGGGCATGTCATATACCCCGAGCACGATATTACCCCCTGC
Organism: Osmia bicornis bicornis; assembly: GCF_907164935.1. Classification (NCBI taxonomy): domain Eukaryota; kingdom Metazoa; phylum Arthropoda; class Insecta; order Hymenoptera; family Megachilidae; genus Osmia; species Osmia bicornis. The sequence goes on along the minus strand of NC_060216.1, from coordinate 6,878,604 downwards.
CGATCAGAAGGTTGCAATGCATACTGAGTAGCCATTCCTCTTTTCTCTATTACACGGTCACCTAGCGTATGTATGTATATAGAATATCAGATTCACGAGTAATAACGAATCTATCACAGACCCTCTCTGTTGTAAACGAACGAGCGTCCATCGCGAGTTCGATGCCTGGCGATGGGCAGCGGGGATGAGAAATCGAACGGGGCTTCCTACGCGTTCAATTTTCCCCTATAACTTTGAGACTCATCCTCCACTTTGAATGTTAATATCGAAATGGCATTTTGGATGGCGTTGTTTCGTGCGCCAACTTCCTCGTACGTGATTGTTCGAGCAACAGATGTCGACCACTTCCGGTGCTCGGAAATTACAGTAATTTTCAAGAAAAGTTTGTTGCGATTTTCCATTTGTGTTATGTATACTCGAGTGGCTTTTATCCTGAAATTTTAAGAGATCGCGAGGAATGCAACATTTAGTAACTCCATCGTAATTGCATTCAATTGCCTCCTGCATCCTGCATCCACGCTTCATTCCACAATGAATGTTTCAAGAGAAAAAAGCTCAGAGTTTCAACGAAAAATATCTCTGGTCGCACAACATGAATAATTGAACAGACCACTGCTACCCTTTCGCATTAATTCATTGCCCATTAACTTTCTTCCCATCCGCAAGAAGCACAGTTTACTGAAAGAACATAGTCTGTTTATTTCATCGAAACGTTTCAGAGATGCCGTCAGAACACCTGTTGAATGTCTGTTTATCCTACAAAAAACTATAATCTATGTAGTGAATTGCAAATGTGCCGTTTGTCGTTTTGCTCTGATAACAGAAAAACTCCATCTTCTCGTGATATTCTGATCCAGTAATGGAAAACATTCTGAAGAACATTTCAGAAAATGGTTAAACATGGATGACAGTAGGTTGTTATGCAACTCAACGAGGATCTGAATCAAAAGTTGCCGAACCTTTTTATTTTCCAGCAGCTCGGAAATCGGAAATTCGAGCTCGAAGCTCCATTAACATTTTTCAACCGAGCTTGTTACCATTGTTTGAATTTCGAACGAGCTTTCACGCTGCCTTGCATTAACGATGAACACGAAAAAATAACAGGTTGTACGTGTAGAATTTTAAATCCTGGCTCGGTTGCGTGCGTGATTTCCGCATTGAAAATCGGCTGAATTTCGTTAAAAAGAAACACGAAACGGATAATTTTGTAATGGTCGTGCATTGAATTGCGTATCAGAGAATGGCGTGGATGTTTTACCGAAAAAAAAGGCGCAGTTTGAATAAATGACGAACGCTAACGATCAAAATAAGAGTTCTTTGACCTGTCTTTTCTTGCATGAAATCTTTACAATTCATCGTTAAAAAGTATAACTTTCATGGTCCTCAGGGAAATCATGAGAAACACACACGAACACGTTGCATTGCGATAGCAAACGTCAGACGGAACATAAACTCTATGCATCCGCGAGTGGTACACCGATAGAGAATACTAATGATAACACGGATTTCCCATGTGCCGTTTCTAGTTAGGAAATTCAACGGTAACTTATTTAAAAAATCAACATTTTATGGTTCATATGCAAATTTTGTCGAACATTTTTAAAGTATAAACAAAGAAATAATTTTGTGTATGCCGAAGTAAAATTATAGTCACTTTGATTCTTTGTAGTCTCGGGTATCTATAAAATTTGTCCCAGTAGAATATAAAAACTTAACTATCTATTAGTTAATTTATGACTCCATACTTTTCCATCAGAGTCGCGTAAAATCGTCTACGTTTTATTTCATCTTCAATGTAGCGGCGATAAATTGTCAGATTCTCAGCCATGAAAGTTGTCAAAGCCGAAAATTAAATAGAAATTCAGTTGTGTGAACGAGGTAGTTACGGTCTCTCGACGTTCTTAACAATGTCGCCGAAACGAGTGTAATCTCGTCGACAGGAAATTTAATAAAAACCTCCCTCTTTACGTTCTCGTAAACGAACGAAACATCGACGATCAGCGATTCACCGGCTACAATTGAATAGCAAGAGTATACATAGTAAGAAATTAATCGTATCTGTCTTATATCATCGAGGGAGAAAATATGCGTCTGTTTCCTGAAAATTCACGCGAGAGAAGTGGTTAAAGGAGAACCCTATCCTCCTTTTTCATCTCGTCCATTGTCGAGGCACACAATTCAGAAGCCTATTATGGTTGTTACTCTTTCAGGCTGGCAGACAGATGTGTGTATGCGTTGGTCAGGATAGTCGGCAGTGACGTGTTTGTACACCGATACCTACGTTATATTGCGTTCGGTTGTGGTGCAACAAGCGATGCAATATACTGGCTTGCCACCGAGTTCCTCTCGATCCTCGCTCCCGCCTACTGTCCTCTCGAAAATCTAGCCACTAGTGTTTATTTACGTCGGTCCATGGCCAAACGATTGCTAGCTTTTTCCTATCCCCTTTCTTTTTGGGCCCGTGTACATCGAACAATACGATACGTTATTGCGATCCGCGAAATGGGCCACGGTGGCGCGACGCGACGTAACTGAGTTTCGGCCGCGTCCTTTGTGGCCGCTCCATAAATCATACGCCGCAGGATCGTTTCTCCATACGAGCTTTTCATTGCGCGACCGATTTCGCCGGGGATGATTTGTCGCCAAGGAAATGTCTGCCACGGTTCGATGGCAAGCTGCGCTTTCTATCTACCAATTGTATCGGTGCGGTACAATATTTAACACGTTCGCCGTCGCAGTAGAAATACTCGTACATAGTCAGACCTAGCTAAGCTTTTTTATCTTGAAAATGGCAACCGGTGTAAATTAGGATAGCAGGTACGGGTGTGGACGTTATTTCCTCGCGGATAGGCAACATTTGAGAAAAATAAGCCGGCGAAAAGCAGGGACGAGAGGTAAGCAACTTGATGCAGAAGAGCAATGCTTTTTCTCTTCTCTCTCGTATCGTACTCGACGGCAACGAATCGAGCCTGGGCTTTATTTATTCATAGAATCTTCCATTCTACCTTCTTCCAGCTTCTTCGCCGAGGCTTTTGTTTAATTAAGCAATCGGCAAAGTGGCGAGGGGAACCGCTGAAACGTCAAGATTCTTTTCACCTGCCGGCACCTTTCTTCCTCAACATCCAACTTGTTAATTACCGCAATTGTGAATATTATTTGTTGCCCGAAGGTTTCATTCGAAAAACAAACCGAGCGCTTCAACGTTTCCTGCCGTTAAGTCAATGATAAAATTTGTGCTCTTTAAAAGAGGAAAAAGTTATAACGATGCAATAGATATTTTTCATGGTAGAACGGATTCTTCTTTTGTTTCTCCCTCGTAATGATCTGTCTCGACGATGCAAATAATTAAATTTCGCTTTACACGCGAGTTACATCGTACTCGTTCGTTTCTCCTCGCTTTTTACCCAAAGATTACAGAAAAAGAAGCAAGACGATGCATTTTCTAATTAAAAGGGAAAACGTTAATCGCGTTTTCATTCGCGAATGTAAGCCGACTTCAATTATATTCGTCCGCGGCTATTATTTAACGACGCGGCGTATGCGCGATTTGCGGTTTAATATTACGTATAATGTCAGGCCAATTGTCGCGGCCATGATTTCGCGAAATGCAAAGTAAATTTTGCCATGGAATTCCGGTGCCCTCCGCCGAAATTACTACCATACAGCCGACACTCGCATTGTATTAGTTTCTGAATTATTCCCTCCGAAATACAGAGCAAACCGAGATGGCGAAAAGTCATTTCGTATCTCTTTAGTCCTGCGAGATAAAAAGTAGCGCCGTTAAGTGCAAAATAATACACTAATATTTTCTGCCAAAAACAGGATTTCATGAGAGAATGTAGCAAGATAAAATGGTCAAAAATACCACTGAACCTGTTCTATTATAGATGTAATTATTAATGGTTATGAATGTTTTCAGATTTATTTTTATGTACACTTTATGACAAAACATTTTTGAAACCTTTTTGAGTAAATACCGTTTATTGCCATGAACAATTTTGAAAAGTTCGTTATGAAAAAAAAGATTGGACCTTTGTTAGGAACGAACCTGCGACAAAAAGGTTTCGAACAGTTTCGAAAGAGGATGGTGTATATATACCTTCAATTAATCAATTAAATAATTTTCTGAATTGATATATTGCTCTGTCGAATGCAAAAATATTAAAAATCTCACAATAGAGTAACTGTATAAAGGGAAGGCGAAAATTGGAAGTGTTTGTCACGATTTCGCAGACAATATCTCGACAGTATCGACTTTTGATTGACCCCACTAAAAAAACTGAAAGAAATTGAGAATTGTAGTCGTTCAGTATTTAACTGCTGTAAAAGTAAAAAACTAGTGGCTCGAAAACTTCAAAACAAAATCTACATTTTTCAATCATTTTTTTTTTCATTTTTGATTTTTCACATTTATTTGCAACGAAAAAATCTGAAAAAATTCATAGCCATAAATAACCATGCCCAGAATATTTCAAAATTTTTGCATGTCATTAAATAGAAGAAATGTGGTAAAAATCGATAATTCGATTTAACCCTGTAAATATGCTTTCGATTGAGATAGGGGGTTAAAACTTTGTACTCAATATGTTCTTTTGGTGAGCTATTGAAAAATTTATTGCCATGTAAAATCGATTCAAAAACACTTTTGCCTATTTTATCCTGCTACACTACATATTTATAGCGTTCGAATCTTGATCTCAATCTCGAAACCACAAATCAGTCAAATTCTTCTATATATATACGTTCAAAATCCGTGCTCCTTCTAACCTGATATCCTCCAACCCCCCCGGAACCGGAGGTTAAAGTTCGAACGTTGAATCTTGTCAGGCAAGTGCGAAAGGTAGAGACGGAGAATCTCTAAGATGGGAACAGCATAGCACGAAGTTTACGAGAATCGTCAGCTAATACTAGCATGCTCGAGAGTCGAGAGTTTTTTGCAAATTGACGTAAATTCCCTGCCACTTCTTTCCCTTCTTTTCCCGTTTTACGACGTACGTGCGTGAAACCGCATTCGCTACAAATAATGTTTTACTACGGTCGTTGACCCGATTTCAAGACCTCGATCGCCTCAACAATTGCCACCTCTATTCGCATCAAAATAATTTTTTGACACGTTGATTGTCTTCGAAAAAGGAAATAATTCGCAAAGCAGTCGTTTGAATGCAAACGCGGCATTAACATCGAGTCTAATTTTCCATATTTCATACGAGTCGCGGTTTCGTCGCGATGCCACTCGCTCTGTGTCAAACTTCCGGTAGGAAAAATATTACGTACCAGAGATCAAAGCGACAACCGACAGTTCACTTCTACGCTAATTATACAGTCGCCACAACCGGTGCGCCAGTGCAATGTGGCTAACACTTCCGCATCAACGGTCACGGTGTTTCTCGATTCGTTTGTACACTAATTAAAGGTAAATTCTACCTCGCGCAGTGAATTTGCTAGATTTGTTACAAATGTTCGAAAAATGATTTACGACCATGTATTCTTATATTTTTTTATTGGAAGTGCGCGGCTATCCTAAAATTGAGGTCGAAAATTTTTTGGGTTTTGGACGTGACCCCAAAAGTTTATCCATCGCTAAATTTGTTTGTAAAGTTCGAAGTATCCGTAATATCTATTTAAAAAAAATAAAAGGAACATGAATTATTGTGTTAATAAATCCCTGATCGTGACAAAATGATCGTGATTTAACATAGAAATTCGTCAAGCTATAGCGGAGAGATCGGTGATATTTTTGATACCGTTTACCGAGCGTGCTAGAAGCCTCATAAAATGCAAATGTTGTTAGCATTCCTTTATATTCGCTTATACTTTTGCAATCCTCCCGTTCTATATGTATAGGTATCCGCACCTCTCCGCACAGGTACGTTCCACGCGTTTGATATTCAAACGCTGAGATTTACGAGCGAATGAAAAATACATATAACCGACGTTGTAACACTTCGTCCACGTCGCTTTCGATCCGCCACCTTTTCATACGAATAATTTCCATCCTGCGATTGCTATTCATCTGTCGCGACGTGCTCGCCTGTTTATGAAAGAGAATAACGTCGTTTGCATGATGATAATAGTTCGATAAACGTTCGACGTGATTATATTTCTACGTTATCTATTCTATACCGATCTCGTGTCGACGTTAATCGTTCGGATAATTTGATAATATTCGATCAATTTATCCGTGACAAAATTACGTCGAAAGCGTATTTTCGTTCAACTATAACGCGATTATTACTCTATACACGGAGTATCACTATTTTCCCTTGAGAAAAAAAAAAAGCAAACTTGTCTCGATAATTGTCAGGAAGAGGTAAGGATCAATGTCACAGGAGTGGACAATTGTCATTGTTGTTTCACCCACAGCTTTGGCTCGTGCTAGCCGCCAATTCTATGGGGTTTGTTCTCGACCACCCCTCTGTGCCGCAGGCTTGTTTCAAGTTTAACCCCCTCGTTTCATCGGTGTGTATGGTTGTAGCCGAGGATCGGCCACAACGAGCACGTTGTATCGGCGTATAAGCGTCGTAGGTGGGCCACGAGGGTTGCCGAGGATGGTATGGGGGTGAGATTTACGAGCTATGCGGGATGCGACGTGCACAGGGACGGCCGCGAGAGTGGCTGCCGTGGCCACGACGCCGGCGTCGTTGTGCTTTTTCTATAGTTCGGTGATTAAACAGTTTAATATCACAAATACCGGCCTGGACAATACGGCGGCTCGACGGGCTGGTGTGAGTGCCCACCCTGGTCCGAAACCACCCTTTGTTCCCGTTGTTCCTGGTCCATCACTCCCTCCTCTTACCCCACCGGTATTTTTGAGACTCGAATAGTTTGTTTTGCTTTTTCACTGCTTCCTTTTTTACATTTATTTTTATTTTTAGAAGGAACCTGACTGCGAATTATTCCCCGGTAGCACTTTGTCATTTAGAGATCTGACGTAAGGCGGTACGTTTAAATTTCTTTTCGATAATGAACGGATACAAACAAGAAACGCGTGTGCACTCGTTTTGTAAGGGAAACGGTATCGTAAAACCCTGGTCGTCATAAAAAGTCGAATCGCTGAACACGTGAATCAACCGTAGAAATCTCTTTGCTTTGCGTGCAAATAAGAAAGCGGCACGGCGGTGTTCTAGTGGTGCATGGAAAGTTAAAACGGACCCGTGTTCCTTAAAACTTTATTGTCGTCCTCGTAACTCCGACGGGACAAAAAAATTTTACCACTTCAGTTTCGTGCATTTAAACTATGAACGCGATGGAATTGTTTTACGCTGTTGCTTGGTATTTCGTTTCCATCGTTTCTTCGCGTTCTCCCTTAAGGTTGAACGTGACCCCGAGAATATTCAAAGGCCTGGCAATCTTAGAGGCTTCATTCGAGCCGTGAGTACCCATAAAATAATTCCGTCGAATTGTTTATAATTTGAAAATTGGGGTGGATGGAGTATTTTGTTAAAGAAACGATGATCGCGTGAAGAGGGTGGATTCGAAGTGATCGTGTTTTAGATGGACTTGGAAGAACGGAAATAATTGGTTCGCCAAGAAGAGTTACCAAGCCACAATTCATTACGAAAATCGATTCGGTCGCGGTAGTGGCTGATTGGAGATGGTCATTGGATTTCTTCTTGTCCTTCCCTCCTTTTCTCTTTCTGCAACTTCGATTCCGTACTTTCATTTCGAACGCTAAATGTGGCTAACGAACTCCTTTATTGCTACTGAAGAAATTTCAATTTCGAGATCAATACAAAATCTGTTGATTTTGAAAAATATTGATACATTTTTTGACGCCATTGATTGTTAAAGAAAAACCAATCAATAAAGGATTCTTCTAATATGTATCTTCTAATTTTTAATTAGTGTTAAGTTATAAAGCGATAATGCTTATCTATTTTATTTGTAGGCAGAAATACAAATAATATAGAACTCAAAATGGACAAAAATTTAGTGGCCATTGTGTTACTTATCCGACTGAGCAAATCACCTAGTAAACACGGACCCTTCAGAAGGGAATTCCTGAAATATGCGAAATATTCCAGGAACGACGCGTTTACAATGTGTTCCTCCAAGCTGTATGAGAGATTTCACGTCAAGATTTAAGTACGATCTCTCTTCCCGAAGAATTTCGTTGATAAAGTTCGACGAACGGTTCATCGTACATATTGTCTTCGCTATTCTAGCGAGAATTTCTCCTTTCACCGGCACGTTGAACCCTCTGTTTACTTCAGAATGATTCATAATTTCCGCAAACTGTGCAATGACACACAGTCTACGACGAAACACACGAATTCAGTGCAAACAGCCTGCAAGCAGAGCCTAAAGCGATACGTTTCGCTTCACGTGTCCTCTCGACGGGATAAATAATTTACACTTTGCCTTATCGCGAGAGTTTCCATCCAACAACTTCAATCTGAATGTTACTTTGTAAACACACCCGCATCCTCTAAAAATCAGAGGAAAAATCGAAACAGCTCTGCCTGATGACATTTGATTTTCTTTTTTATTTCAATTTTCAACAGACCACAGCCCTTATCGAAGAAATAAGAAACCGGTCCATATTCCCACCTTCTCTGTAACAGTTTTTCTGCAAATACATTGTGTCCCCATAAAATCCTTACACAATAGCTTACGTGATCCATGGGGATCGCTTAGAGTCAGTTGGATCCACAGAATTCGGATTTAAAAACCTTGCAATTCGTCCATCAAGCCGACGCTTTCGGTGGCTGCAATTTCGGCCAAAAGGTCGGTCCGCGTGTCCCCGCGTACGTGTGCGCTTTCGGCGGAAAAACGGTGGCTCACGGAATACTCGTATAAACGCGAGCAAAGGTTGCAGATGTAGATTGTTAACGGGAGCTCAATCAACGTACATATATGGGCGTGACGTGGGCACCAGGTGATGGAACGACACGGTGAAAAGCGAAGAGGTAGAGAAAGAGGAAGCGGAACACAGAGGAAAATGGAGGGGCGTTCCGTGTGACCGCTAGATTAGTTTTGTTCGAGGCAATTTGAATTTAGATTAGTTGTCGCAAATTGTCGCGACCGATCGTCCCGCGCCGATGGAACACGCGTTACCCTCGCGCGGTTATTTCTCCGCGACTCTCTTTGTATTTACACCGCAATCCGCTTCGGCTTGCATACATAGAACGTCGAAAAAAACGCATTAAAGAAAGATGAACGAAAGGACAGTAAGGGGAAAGCGATGGAAGTCGAACCGGAGGAATTATAATTTAACAGGAGACTACCTCTGCGAAAATATTCAACAGTTTTGTTAAGCCGGGCTTCAACAAGGTTTCCGGAAATTTATTTTAAATTGAATGTACTTCGTGAACCGAGGAATCGTAACTGCGCTTTATTATTTTAACGTCATAAAAAAAAAGCAGCAACTGTCAGTCCTGTATCGATCGTCCTCATTAACAACCCAAACGATGTTGATTCCGAATACGATCGCGAGCGAGCAAAAAAGGCGACGAAGAAACGGGCAGGACAGCAGACTAGAAACTAAAAGAACTTTAAAGTCAGTCGTGCCGGGTATCCCCAAAGAGGAAGCTTTCTTTCTACACGTACGCAATCGGGGGTGGTGGCGGGTGAAGGCCAAAAGAAACTAAAAAAAAAAAAAAGAGGAGGAAGAGGTCGGTGGTCGACAGAGGCGCAAAGGTGGAAGGCGAAAGAGGAAGAGGAGGAAACGAGAGGATGAGAGAGCTCCGAGTATTTCGCCAACTTGGTAAGCCGAGTCGAGATCGCTCGCGTGAGGATTTCTCCTCAAGGAACACCCTCTTCTTTCTTTCTCTCTTTCTTTCTCTTGTACAGCTTTCTTCCGCCACAGAAGCGAGTTTTTCGCGAGCAGATTAAGGATCCCGGATGCCGAGGCTAGACGACAGCAGTTGCGTCGCAGTCGCGCGTTTAACTTCCGTCGACCAACAGGAAAAAGAGAGGAAAATGGAAGCGGTACCGGTGATAGCGACGAAAACTGCTTCGCCGGGAAGTGGCGTTATTTTGAATCCGATCGAACTACCCTTGCTAAGGAACGGTTATGCGAAAAAGTGGTGCTGTTTTCCGAGAAAGATCCCGGCTATGTTTACGGGCCGGATACCAGGAAATTCGAATGGGAAACAGATACCGTCGATTCCTGGCACAATCGAACGGTAATGGAAAATCGTTTCGTTCACCGAAGACGAACATACGCTTGCTAAGTTGAAACTTTTCTCGATTGATTCCTGTGGTTGCGAGAATGCTCGTATAAAATTAAACAAACTCACCATTTCACTCCATAAATCCCGAAAATTGTCTGCGTTATCCATTCGGTGATTTTATAAGATAAGTTTCGTCGGTCAGTTTTCCCTATTGTTCGCCCTTGGCTTTCCACCCCAGACGGTTTTTCCTGAAACGACTGTAGAATAGAGGGATCAGATATTCGACCCATGGGAGGAGGTGGACGCGGAATAAGGAGAACGGAAAGAACGTCCAATGACTGAGCCATGATCAAAGATAATTTCTGTTCAAAGATTAAGGATTACTCCCGTGGGCCACGTGGCCCGTCTAGGAATCAAAGTCCGTCGAAATATAAAATGCATGAAGCGAGAATCCCTGGGGGGTACGTGAAACCCTCTGTGCCTGTGCCTTCGAACGTGTACGAAACCCGTATACCGGTCTTTCCTTCCTATCACCCTTCGGCAGGGGTGCGTTCCCGATGTACACGCACGTACGAGCACGCGGAATGAGTATTGTACGTTTCCTGGAAATAATAGGGGTCGTGGTTGAAAATCCTAATGTTCTGTGCTTCGATTTTTTTAATTCAAAAATGTTTAAACATTTTTATCGATACAAAGAAACCTTTTTCAAGCGGTGTGCGGGTACCCGAAATCACGGATGAGTTCCCAACCCGAATTAACCCGACTTCTTCAGAGCGAACCGGAATTTTCCATTCCGGGTACCCGCACACCCCTACCGTTTTCATCAACCTGTCGCCTCAAGCGATACGTTCATTCTCTCAACTAGAAAAAAAAAAAAAATTCAAAAATCCTACAACATGTTTCATCGAACAACTGTCGCGACAATTTCCCGAACAACTGTCTCTCAGGAAATTGACACAGTCCTGCTGTGAAATTTTCGAAATCCAAATCGTGTTACCGATCCACGCTTCACAAAGGAGAGTGTCGATAGGCAATAAGTAGCAAGTTACGTGGCAAACAACGAAACGTATTTCGATAATAGTTTCCCGTGATAACGGGTTTTACAGTGAAATTCGAAGTCTAAATCAGCTCGAGTTTCTGACGTATACTAACTGCTAGTGACGTGAACCGTATACCGCGTCTGTAACTCGTACAGGTGTATATTCCTGGTACTCAACGGAGCAAGGTAATCCTAACCCTTGGCTATTAAATTAATCAGTCAAACAACGCGCAACATTATTAACATCAATTTCAAAATAATCGCGGAAAGCTCGTTGCAATTTAGTGTTAATACGAATTTGAATATTTCCAATTCGGAGTAGCAGATGAAAACACAATGGTCAGCATTATCATCCACAACGGATTTTATATGGTGGCCATTCAATTTCGTATGATACCGTTCCGGCTTGGGGAATATGGACAAATATATCGTCTGGAGAACGGATAATATGGAAAGGCTCTCATTGTCTCGATATCAGATCGAATGAACGACGAGTAAAACCGTTCTGCTCTTCGCGACCCCTTTGCCACCGTACATTTACCGTGTTTAAATAGCTAGATGCGGTCTACACCAGTTCTCCCCTATTCGGACCGCGGTATTATCTAATTCCGATGAATTATTAAATGAGTTTGATAACAAATGTCGCCTCCAAATCGACCCTTGCTATACACCTTCCACAGAATCTGTTCCAAACTTTGCTTATCTTCTCACCCTCGTCCTCTATCTTTCATAATTCGAGAGATTTTATATTATCAAAAATATATCTTGTAATATATAATATTTTTGAACTACCCTCGTTGCTCTTCTTCGAGCAGCTATCGTTTCCCACCCTCCTCAGACTCTTCTCTTCACGGAATTATCTGGTCGCCTAAGGGCTGCCATCTGTTTTGCTAGGGGAGCACACCCCTAATTAGCTACAGCGACAGTTGTAAGCGGGCTAAATTTAATATCTAATGTGTTCGCGAGGTCTGCGCGCTACGTGGTGCAAATACAAACGATTTTTGCACGTTTCGACCACTCGTTCGGCATTTTTTTTTTGTAAATCAACCCCTAGCTGGGATCAACCGTGGCTAATGCAAAAATATTTCGACGTTACGACGGGATTAGCTTATTCAGGGACGAGGGATGCTTCGATGATTCTACCGTTGTAGTCTTTTTAGGGACAATTTCACGTAGGGTCCTAACTACCCTCGTAGTCGTTTATATTCTTTTAACCATGGAAAATTTATCCGAAAATTAATTTCCGTGAAAGCTATCGGCGTTAGTTAAATTCCCAGCGGTATGGAAATGATCGAAAGGGACGTGAAATATGTAACAATATCTACAGATTCCTTTCGCCTCCGGTGAAGGAAATAGTAAAAATTCAGACGCGAGTAGTGGCACGGATTATCCTACTTTTCCCTTCGCGCACATATGTATGCGTTCGTGAATATTCATCTGGCTCTCATCCGATTATCCAAAAGTATCTCCGTTTCCACTCGCTTCCATCTCGCGGTTGAAAGATGAACAGAAACGAAAGAAAAGAAAATTCGAGGCCGTATAACGCCTCGATTGCTTAAAAGTGCATAAAAATTCGAAAAGCTCCTAAAATAATTTGATCGTCAGAAGTTGAAGACAATAATATGTAATATGAAGGACGAAGGAAGATCCTTTAAGAGGAAAGCGCTCAAGGTGTGCTTAGAGCAGCGTGTAACTAGCACCGGGCTACATTAGGGCCAATTCATTTGCATGCACTTTTACGTCCTTCCGCCCTCAAACAAATATTTATCGCCCGAGGTTTCCCCTGTGACGCCTCGTTTATGAATTATGCATGGGGTAACACGGGGCCGTGTAGTAGCTCATTCCTGGCCGCAATTTCGCCATTGAAGTGTAATTTCAGCGGGTGCCGCGGTATTAGAACCGGCAACGAGCTTTTTGCAACGACGCTTACCGGAAGGAGACGCCTGTAACCAGGTGTCGTTCAAAACGACGTCGACGAGTACAAAGGCTCTTCCCTTTAGCTCGACATAGTACAAAGGACCGAGAAAAGGTTATTTCGCGTTTGCCAAATGAATTTGATGACGTAAAATGAATGAATTAAATTATCAACGGTTACACGAAACAAGAGTTCAAATTTCCGAGGATCGAAATCGAGTTCAATATCGTCGAAAAAGAAACGGTTCATTATCGAACATTTTCGTCGCCGGCAATTTCAGCCACATGGCTGTCGCGCAAATTTATTTTCCACCGGTGAAAACACACGCCTTTGACCGTGTATTTGAACGGACTATAATATCCGGGAGTACTTCGGCCTGCTGTCGGTTTTCTGATTTAACATAGCCATAAAATAATTTTTAACAAAAAATACAACCAACTTCAAAATGTGCTAAAAAGTGTAAAATAATTTCTATTTCATTTACACCAATGCTCCACAGCTATTAATAAAACCTATTTATTATGGCGAACTTGGTATCTAAATGATCAAATACGTCACTTGGTGACCCGCGAGTCATAGGTTGCCGACGCCTGATAAAGGAACATTGGGGACTGATACATTCCGATTTTGATGAAACTTTGCATAAATATTTATTAGACCTATTTATGAAGATAGCTGTAATTCATTCATGCCCATTTTTCTCTTTGAGGAAGATATCAACCCTTTTGTCTGAACCGCCTTTTCTATATACGTGCTTATAAGTCGTAAATAACAAAAGATATAAAACAATGGTTGAAATAAAAGTTATACTGTTTCTTGAGATTTATAAAGCTGCGTGTAAATTTTTTTTTTAAATCATCCTTTTTGCAAAATTGAATTCCCCCTCCTTTTTGAAAAACTACTTTTTTTCAATCAATAAAAGCGCCTATTTATTATGAATTTAACGATGTATTAGAGTGTATAGTTGTTTTAATTATTCCGATGGAGTTTTTGATTTAAGTTTTTTGATCTGTCTGTATTGACCGCTAACTCGACTTACACTTGCGACGTTGATAAGATTTTTGATAAGAACCATTTTTTCATTCGTTTTACATATCATTTACATAATTGTAAAATTAATTTTATCGTCATATGACGAAGTACATGTATTTTGTAGCCTTTCTATAATATACAGAGTATTTATCTACATATAAAAATAAACTGAAAATGTAGAGCAAGTAAAAAAATGTAAAGTAAAAAATTATGATCGAATTGAGTAAGCTCCTCCTTTTTCGATGTCGGTTAAAAATCAAATCCGAGGTTACGCGTTGATCGAACGATGCGCGTTTAAATCGCTGTTCAAACAGCCACGAGTGCTGTCAGGGAAAACAGAGGAAAGCGATGTACGGTGGATATATATAAACGTTGATTGATCGACAGTTCGTGGAATCAATTGATCATTCAATGAAATGAACAATAATAGCGTCGAAAAATGTTTAAAACGAGGGCCATTCAATCAATCGACGCTTGTAATCGTTATTAATTCATTTTGTAAAATCTATGATTGATTTTGTTCTTCAACGACCTACCGTAACAAAGAAAAATTATTGAAAAATTTATTCAACTCACCGGTGGTGAAAGCTGCGGAAGCTTGCCGAGTGTCGAGCAGCATGACGAAGGCAACCATAAAGACAGCCATCATCCTGGGCACAAAATTGAACCTGGTTCCCCTGCTTTCTCTAACCATCAGCCTAATTCCGGGCTGCAGCTTGCCGAAATCGTTAGCACAATCACGATTCGCGTAAGAACCGCATCCGCAATGAACAGACACACCACCGGCGTCTCTGGTTTCTCTCGAGAAACGGTCAAGATTGGCCTTCCGTTCGCGAAACGATGCCCTCGAGATACACCAATGTTTATCCGCGCACGCACGCTGCCCGTTTGAGCGTTCGAACGATTCGTCGAGCTTGGCGCATCGGAAACGTTCTCCGTAAGCGGTATCCGGACGAGCTTCCATCCCAACCGATCACAGAGTAAACAAACTTACGCACGTTCCACTTTTTCGACAGGACAACGATACACGCGTGGTCGATTAGGCGAGGATTTTATAAAATATTACGTCCCTCGAGCGCATCCTAGATCAGTCGATTTCGATCTGGATCGATGAGGAACAACGTGACGAACACGCGCGCGATCGTCGATCGACGACGACGAAAATATCCGCGACTGTACGCTTGGAACGCCCGGCGTTGACTGGCGTCCTCGAGCACCAAGAGGACCGCGTCGAGCAGACGTGAACACGCCGACGTCCTGGCGTCGCGGCGCATATCACCGCCACCCCCCTAGCAAATCTCTCACCCTTTGGCCGAACCAAGCCAATCGCCGCTTACCAGTCGCCGCCCATCGCATCGCAACCCTGGCACCGCCCCCGAATTAAGATTTTCGACTTTTCTTAGTCGAAGCCGGTCGCACGCGTGCTGTGCCTCTCCCTTTCAACCCCTTTTGCTAACCAACCCCCTCGCCGCAGACTTGCTTTCGCGCACATACACACTAACCGTTCTCTTACACTCTTTGTCCGAGCCGGTTCAGCATGCGAACAACGTGCCGGCTGCAAGAAGGAAATCGCGAAGTACGCGGCTAATTTTAACCTCTTGGCTAGCTTCTGTTTGACTTCGAACGAGACGTTCCTGATCCGAGCACACGCTACTGTGCCGTTCAAAGCGACGAACAGATGCTCGGCTTTGTTGTTGTTTCGAGGCCGTCTTCTGTTGTACGGGAATTTTCGAGGATGAACGCACGGTTTGTTTATTGTTTATACGACCTACTTAACTGATCCTCGGTGAACCTGCTCCTGACCGATCACGAATATAATTATACATCTATGTATTATGGTGTAAGATTATATAGACTACCACACTAATTTTTAATAATGTATTTAACATTTTATATGTACTTATTATTTAATCATTGAATAAATTAAATTATTGTTTTTAATTGTGTACCGTTAATAATAACCCTTTCAACTTTAGTGAGTAAGCTTCTGGCTTGTGAGATATCCGGGTATCCAGGTCACCTGTGACATACCTAGGTCGCCGGGTATCTCATGGGATATATGAAACAGTTGACATTAAAATTTTAATCACCGATTACCAAATACTCATAATAAAATTTGAACAGAGTAAAATGAAATTTACAAATTGCGATTAATCTGTTCGTTTTTTATCTCTGATGTGGCCTTCCCAGTCTACTGAAACTCTTTCAAGATCTCAACTGTCTCACGTATCTCATGAGATACCTGAGTACCCAGCTAATGTTGCCTACCCGAGTATCTCACGGGTACCTGATCCGAAAAAGTCCTCAAATATCATTCAAATTTTCCAAATATTAACTTTTACAGTAAAGATTAAAGAAACAGTATCCATCAAGACAAAGAGAATTTACTTTTACCGAAACCTCATACGGTGGTTTACTTTCAAAGAAGAAGGAAACAAGGGAAGTGGAGAAAAATATTTACAGTTGATGCAGAATCGTGTAGAATGTGACCGCGGCACCATTAGAATAATAGTGCTCATCCTTTATCAAAAGCAAGTCGGGAATGTACAGAGTGCGCTCATTTCGTATGACATTTCATTTTCGTGAAAAATCGTGGGGCTAGCTACCTCGCGTGAAATAGAGCGTGCAACAGACACCAACTTTCCGCCCGTGGATACTTTCAAACTGTGATTCCACGTCGTTCAAATATTTTGCACCGAAAATTTACGTGCCTTGCAACTTGGACATCACTCTATTTCCCCCCTTCGCAACCGCGATAAACTGTGCACACGAATATCATAGAATTTTTCTTCCGGGGACAAGGATCTGAATGCTTTACGAGTCTCGACAATAAAACGTTGTCTTATCAAATTTTGGGGACCATATTCTTCTACTGTAACACGACTTCTAGCCACTTCTTTGTAATTGTTACATTAGAAGTTTGGAAAAATAACATGGAATCACGGTTGGAGACCCGCGGTCGCAAAATAAAATTAGTATTTTTGGCTGAGCTAAATCTGCGCCATAACCATTGGTTAATTTAGATTAGTCTATTAGAAGATACGGTCCGAGTTATGCTTCTGTTTACCGAGAAGGGGACAAGTATCTCCGAAGATCACGAATTTGATTAGACGAAGAAGATTCTATCTAAATTTCTGTAATTTCTGCGACGATATTCAACGATGGTAAAAATTATGATCCGAAAAGATACTTGGAACAGTTCCATTTACCGAACAGACTTTCAGTAAATTTTTTATTAGGAATAGATGGACAATTGTGGCGCAGAAAATACTTATTTTCTAAACAATTCTGATTGATGGGCACGAATATTTCCGAAAACTTTCCCAAATATCGAAGCTCTATGTTAAAGTTTCCCATGAAACTGGGTCACATACTGTTCTTTCAGTGGCTGTACGCGGACCGGCTGCACAAAACAGACTTGCGGTAAAACGTGCACGCTCGTAGCAACAAATATTTAGCTATCTTTAGTTCACGCTGAAGTAACGTGAATGCAGCGTCGAAATTAATCGAAATCGATAGGTGAAAAATACTCGAAACATTGTAAATATTTGAAAAAACGTTTCGACTCTATCCCTCCAAATAGATACAACAAATATTTGCCGAACTAGTTACCAATACGAATTCTGAAAATCTGTGCAAATTTATTTACACCTATGCCAGCTGAAATCAAATTTGTTTTTGGTTATCTTACCATTTTTTAAAAATACCTTTGAATGAAATATCACTACGGGTATCCCCCATTTCGAGACCCAAATATTTACTCGAAACTCGAAATCGACAAAAATTCTCGACCCGAATTTTCAGGTAACCGCATACCCCTAAATCTCACCTTTTAAATCCTGTCAAAATTAACCCTTTATTCCACACGATCGTTGCAATATGAACGACCAGAACCTCTCGAAGTGATTTAGACACGAATCCACGGATATCTCAACTTTTGGCAGTAAACACGAAGGAAGAGGGAAGTGTATCAGAGCAGAAGAAGAAGAAGAAGAAGAGACAGGAAAGGGTTGAAGCAGCTCTTTCATTTCGTTGATGTAAGTTTGAAGCTTGGTAGGTCTGACGGGTAACGCGTATCGAGCTTGTCCGCAGATATCCTCGGAAAAGAGGGTAAACCACCCCCTCGATCTTCCCCTAAAGTATCTAGCCGTTCATCGTCATCGGTAATCCCGGTCGCGTTCATCGTCCTAGCATTCTTCAACTATCGGTATTCACGATTCTGTCGTTGGTTAGAACCCCGCAGATTTCGTTGGCACACCTGCAACTCGGTTATCGCACAAAGGAATTTTCCCCGCTGAAACGATTAGCCACCCCTATCGGCTCTTGATACGAGTTCCCTCCACTTTCGTCATTAAGAGAAACTTTGGCGTTTCTGCGGGGTGGAGTTGCTGGATGGCGGTAATATCTTTAAGAGAGTTACAACGCCATGAAATGATAGCCGGTGTCACGTTGGCAATAATTTCAACGCCGGGTTATCGGTGTCCCGACGCCATGATTTACTCCCCCGTAATATAAGACCAAGGACCAGCTTCTTTTCGAGCCTCTAGGGTTTTAAAGGATGAATAATTACTGAATGCCTAAGAATTATTTCTTCAATTCTAATTTTGAACGTACAAGTAAAAATAAATAATTTTGTGGAAATAAAGGATAATATATTTGTAATATTATCTAATTAATAACCTCGAGAAGCCCCCTCCTATTTATCGTTCTAACGACTAAAATTAAACATGGAACCGAATGATTGTAGAGGATTTGGATTCAGAAGAGACCGAGCAAAGATATTGAGCGTGTCTAAGGGGGTAGGGAAGAACGAAAAGAAGAAAATGATGTGACAATCAGAGGAGAGTTTTTGCCGAGGACACATCTGCTCTCTTATTTTCATTTTCTCCATGAAATGATTTCCTCCGTTCCACTAACTGAAAAAACCTCTGCGCATGACATTTCGAGCGACAACCGACTCGATTCGTTCATGCTAAAAGAACCCGCGAAAAAAGCAATTAAATAAGAACTTTTATTAGGAAAGTTTCCGTGGGTTACCAGAGTCCCTTTTTTTTTATTTTCCTTTTCTTTTCGTTAAAATTTACTTGAAAAGTTAACCGCGCCTCGCTTTCAACGAATGATAATGACAGAAAGACTTTTGGTTGTCGGTGAAGTTTCCAAGTAGACGAAAGTTTCACTCGATCGTGTTTTGCGAATGAAAAGAACCTGGTTTTAGTTTAACCCTTGCCTTCAGATTTTATTCTTTCAACAGTTGAATACTCTGAAATTAGTTATTTAACGTTTGAATGGCGCGACAGACAAAGCAAATTAACTTTCATGCGCTGCATTTGGAATATTAATTAAATTTTGATTTCTATGAAACAGGCAGACAATCTCCTTCGTTTCTATTCATAGGAAAGTTTGATTCAACACTATTTACTTCGAGACAAACGCTGTATCGATCAATCGAATCGTCTCGGCTCGCAAAAAACATTATCTCTCTCCGAGCAGATGAAGGTCTCCAGAAACAAAACTACGGCTTATAGGAAGCTAGAGAATCGCACTTTCGAGACTGCAAGACAGGCAATTAAGGCTCAATACAATCGATGAAAGACTATTCAAACGATGAGACAATCGCCGATGTAATTGTAAATGTAATTGAATAAATCTTACTGAATAGTAATCCATTTTCCAAAGAGACTGCCACCCTATCCGTGTCTTTATCTTCCTACCTTTTTCTTTTCTCGTCTTCCTGTAATTATTCAAGGTTCTCAGAAATATTTTGCTCGTATGATTAACGACAGTTCTTCCCTATATCCCTAGCGATAGCAATAAAATTGAAGTTACTATAACGTACGTCATCCAAATAAGGGATTGAAAGTCCCGACGGACTAAGAGGTCCAAGATATAAAACGAGCAAAAGAATATTCTTGTTAATGTTGACGAAGCTTTAAATTTTATCCAAAGAAACTCGTTTTTCCTTTTCTCGTGTAGCGTCGACACGGAACGATTTTTATCGGACGATGTTCGCTGTTTTCGCTACATGAAAAGCTCAAAAACAGAGAGATAGAGCACGTGAGGACCATTCGCCAACAAGATCGCTGTTGTGCCGAGGCAATGTGGAGAGGCTCGGATAAAAAAGAAAAATCGAAAACAAGCCTAGCTAGTCGGATAACGGAGGAAAGAGCATAGTAGAGCTAAAATGAAAATAAAATAATATATAAGTTCAAGAGTTAATTGAATGATGGGCCATAATTTTCAAGAGTTGAAAATGTGGAAAGCATAGAAATAATAAGAGATATGGAACGAAAAGGAGGGTGTTGAAGAGAACAGACGAGGAATTAGAGAAGAAATATCCAAATATTTCTCGGTGTTATAGCGTGGACACAAAGCGTCGACACAACAATGCATTTCGAGCTTTTGAGCCGCTAGCTTTTCAAATCTGTCATCGGCTCATATTAACGATTACGTATTGTTCCCAGCCACTGCTAGCATCGAGAGAACAAAACCAAAATAAAAAAAAAAAAAAACGGATATACAAGCAAAACATGAATTGTCCTCTTACATGTACCGTTTCGCACGAACGACTAAACTCGAACAGGAGAGGAACGAATCATTTAATAAAAGAGACAGAGTTTTTAGCACGTAAGTGTGCATCGTGGTAACAAGTTAACTAATAGTGCAGCGATTTATGAAGACTTCAACGTTGTTAGGTGGCGAAGTGAGCGTACAGCAACCCTCAAAGTTGATTAATGAACGAGCCCACCGATTGGTTCGATTAAACCAGTGTAAACGAAAGGGCAACCGATAAATATCTACCCATATAAACGTCGGCGATGCATCGTGACTTTTCCATAAATCAACCGCTGACATTTCGTACACACAATGTTCCAACATTTTAATTCGACAAACACAAGAATCGGCTAAATTAAAAATAATGAATAGTTGGATAAAATATACTACTAAAATTGCAATTTCCTTTTTACACGTATTATTACGTGAAACATTATAGAAAATAACTTAACCAATTTCCTGCGTTATTAATTTTCCCATTCAAAGCTTATCACTATTTAACAGGCAGGTAAAAAGGAAAACACTTTAACTGGTTAAGGGGATGGAAACGAGATTTATATATGGAAAATCAATTTTGAACCCGTAACTTCTGGCCCCTGTACATCTGACTTACCCCAGAAGGAGCTTTGTACGCGTGTCCTCCCCCACGTGTGTACACCGAAGGCATACACGAAGAAATAGAGAAATAGGGGTTGAAAGAGAACGTGTGAGTATATCGTCGTAGCGTGGCTGCCGTTGACAGTTCTGTCTTCTCAGGCAAATTTCACTTTTTTTTTGTCAACGAACGGTCGTTTGAAAGGAACGAATATTGGATTTGGTTATTACGTTTTCGACCTTCGCGAAAATTCTCCTTCTTCGATGTTTCGACGACTTATCGAGGTTTGATATCTCGTCAAAATTTGCGAGACAATTCTATTATAAACGTAATAAAACTATAGAAATTAAATATGTTCCAACACCGATTTTGTTGATTCTTGGATATATTGTAAAGGAAAGGGCCCTGCGTAGAATGCACCATGCGCTTTGTCCTAGTCCTTTGTCCCAATCTCTACAACATATCCAAAAATCAAGTAAATCAGTGTTAAAGCCTTTTTTTTATAGTTTTACCATAAAAATGATAAATTATAGACAAACTCTGGTAATTCAAATTTTACTTCAGTTTAATTCGACACGAACGCGAAACACTTTACGACGAACAGTTACCAGGCAAGCTGAAACTAAAGTATCAACGTATACAGTTTAACGAACGTGCATTTGACAAAACTCCGGAAATGGGTCGTGTTAAAATTAACAGTAATCCATAGGTGGCTGTTTGGAAAGTTTCGGATTAACTCTATCGACGCGTAAGTAATAATTCACCGTTTCGCTGCTGGTTTCACGGCGAGCATCTGTATTTTTGCTGCGCTCGTTTTTTATTGTCGGCAAACGAAAAGTTTCAACCACGATTCATTTTTCTCTATCGCTGTGAACGTTTGAACGTCGCGAAATTCTTGGGACGCGATCGAAACAATATGCGGTGACAGTGAAACGCATTAATAGAGATGCGCGAACGGAATAGCCATGGATCGGAAGCGCGAAAATGCCGGCATAACTGCATCGAGAAAGCAGAAATCCAACGTCCATTAAAATGAACACCCCTTGAAGAGAAAAGGGATGAATCCAAAAGGATTACAAGTTGGACGCGATCGGACGTACAGAATGACGGATCCGATAACGAAGGCTGCGCGAACCGAACCTTTCACTGGCGTTTTCGATGGACGTGATGTGCTATTTTGTGAACAAGCACGTAAAAGACTTCCCTTCACGCTCTATAAAAGCCGAAACTCGCAAAAAGAGCAACATAACAACAGCTAATCATCTGCTTTAAATTATAAAAGTCTTTCGTTTCGGAATCTCGATTTAATCATCGATTCTGAGTGGAAAGAACGAAAAGTTAATTAGAGTTGAAAAGGAACTCTAAATGAAGTTTTTTCGTTTAATATTGGGATGCGACAGGTTACGAGAATGAACTAGAGCAACGCTATAGGTGCGAACAGAGGGTGGTCGATGTAGGAACGGGAGGGGTGAGAAAAGGAGAAAGAGGGTGGTTCAGGGAGCTGGGTGTTAGTTTCCTGGTCGGATATTAGCTGTCACGCGGCTCACTGGACACCAGACATATATACAGAGAGAGGAATCGGTGTAAAGGTAGCACAGTGCAGCTAAGTACGGTGGACGGTCGACATTGGAAGCTTGCCACATTTATGTATAGAAAAGTCTGATCGTACCCAACAGACGTTACGGAAAAGCTGGATCGACCATGGCAACGAATGAATTTCCTAGATTCCAGCGAGTCTATCGTTCCTCGTCTTTTTCTCTCGCTCCGAAGCTCATTCTTCCGTTTCTCGGCCGAAATCTGGCTTCCTGGGAACGTTCGATTGACCGATCGACGATTACGGTTCCGTATCGGACCGGTTCTCGGTTTGAAGGTTGACCCCCTACTGATAAGAACCGACTGACACAGATAAGAGACCTCGGGTTGCGGTCGACATCCTGATTATCGGATTGTGCGAAATTTCACCTGTCATTCTTGTAATATCTTTAAAAGTATATTGGTATCCATTAAACATTAATCACCTGAGTCGAACCAAGCCTTAAAAAGTATCAGCTTGATTGATCGATCGTTCTATAATGTCTGTATTTAAGTAAAAGTATTTCTTCATAGCTGAAACGCATTAGCAAGAATCGCCCCGAGATAGATTAAACGGCCTTTTCTTTTTAGGAACCGACCAATCAGTTGTGTGCAAAAATCGAATGCACAACGAAAGGGTGGTTAAAGCAGCCTGATGAACGTGTCTAAGCGTCGTTCATCCCCCACGAGATATCCAGCTACGTGTAAACCTACGGCCTACGTTATAGCACAGCTTCGCCATACGTGATGCAATGCAGCCCAGGTAGTCACCAGAATACCAAACTACCCCGTTCCTGCCACCCTCTGCTCACACATCTTCCCGCCCCCTTCCCTCCCCCAACCCTGTCTACGCCACTTTTTCTTCGTGTTCATATCGAATCGCGACCATGTGTCTACATCCTCTCTCGTATCCATCGCAGTTGCATACGACGAAACTCATTTTCACGCGAGGCTCTACATCCTGAATCTACAAAATACAACCCCGTCGTGCATTTTGCCGGATCCATGGCCTGTATCCGGCGTGGATACAAATTTTCATCCCTCCACGCACCCTGTTAAGGAAATTGGAGGAAGTCGTGCGCGCAACTTGTCGAAATTATGGAAAAATAAAATTCCGTTCACCCTTGAACGAATAAAGGGTGTGGAAGAACAGTTAGTAAAAGTTTTCCTATGAAGACAGCTACGTTTTTGACTTAACAAAAGTAGCATCACGTATGCGCGCTATCGATCTCCTCTCAATCTTTAATATTCAACCCCCTGGAGTCCCATTGAATATGCACATAGAATATTACAAGTCGCGTGAGTACAAGAGTACATCGACAGAGGTAATTCTCGAGACGAGTTTCAGATACGTAAATATAGAATTTGTCATAGATAAAAGACACGTTATTCAACGATAAGCGATCAAAATTGATTACACCTCAATTTCTCAATGCTGACAAGAGAAAAAGAATGTTTTCTTTAATGAAGATCCCTTCGCAAAGGAAAAGTTTTCACTGAGTCGAGTAATTAGTTTCCGAAGTTAACGAAGATGAAGCTGTCCGTCTTTTTCCCCTCGATTCCGCTGTAATAAGTAAAACTAGCCACGAAATCGTCAAGAAATCGAACTGGTGCCCGGAACCGGAAGCCGGTGGGACACATTTATTAGAAGATAAATAATTTTTGATTCAGCAACGTAACCCAGGCCGTAGACGAAAGGTTAAGGAGTTACATCTGAAGGAAAGCTGACCTGGGTGAAATCTAGAAGACACGGGTATCATCGAGTAAAGTCACGAATCGTCCAGTCGAATTTTTTGAAGGACCAAAAGACAAATTTGCCGATTCGACGAAATCCGTCTGGCCAAACGAGAGGCAACTTTAGAAATCATGGATGTCACTCACTGAATGTTCAAATCGACGATGTTTACTCAAAAATTAGGAATCCTGTTCTATAATATACTCATGAATTTATTGGAGCGAAGCTCCGCTATTAAACAACTGATAGGGATTTTTTGTGATTTTTTAACTTAAAAACTAGATTATCAATTTTGCCCATTCTTTGCAAGCCGATCACAGTGGTCACTGTGAGTGTTTATATAGAATAAAATCAGAGATCGGTGGTGTTCTTGAGGAATGGTCACAGAAACCGATACCCATGTTAAGTCTGTGAAAGAAATCGGAATTACACTATCGCGCGAGCTTTGAATTCGTGTTCCGTAAATTAAAACTCGAGTTGTTTACATTATCAACAATTAAACACTATTTTTAATTGCTATATTGTGTCCCAACTCTGTTAAAGTTACTTTTACTGCAAATCAATCGCTTCGCTCCAGTATGTCAGTCACAAAGCGGATGACGGCCTAGTAATAGTTTGAATTCCATCTCTCACCAAAATATCTGATAGAAATGATTCGAGTTATCTCTGTCCCTAGTTTTCCTTTTTCGCATTGTTCCACTTCGAAATTCCGCTTTGTACAAACGAAGCAACGACGAAGACAGGCTTTCAGATAATTTGCCTCGTCGATAAAAGCTAATTCTCGTCACGATTCAGAGGATCGGAAGAAAGAGAGAAAAAAAGAAGGGTTCTTGCGATTTAATTGACCGGCGCCTGAACGAAACGGATTAAGTTATGGAATTAAAGGAGGACACTTGAAATGTTTCCCCCTTATTTTTATCTGGATTTACTTTAATTAATATGCCGAAGTGTAAAAATCCGATCGATTATTATCGGTTATCGCAACTACGAAGAGATTGTTTTATTATTTCAACTATGCAAATGTTGGCTTCAATATTGATTATTTAATCTGCCAAGTAGATCTGCAAATATGCTAAATAAACTAATAATTCCGTTAGCAATAAAATTGTTTAAAAAGACACAAAGTTACAAATTTGCAATAATGATAAATTTTACCTCGCCCTTGGATGGCAGACCATTTCGTTTTAAAATTACATATTCAACTTCGAGTTACCACTCGTAAAAGTTCAAAAAATGTTCTTTTTTTTAAATCAAAATTAAGAAAATGATCTTTCGAAGAAAATTAATTCCAAACAAGTGGTGAAGTGATTTAAATCGAAACTGTAGAAAGAAGTTCCTACAGGATAGATAGATGTATCGAACCAAAGGATACGCCATTCTGTTAACCAAACAAGCCACGGTTATGATTTTAACGCGAACTGATAGAGCGAACATAGATTGGTTGAAAGAGGTGCTGACGGGGCCGATGAAATCGAGGGGATGGTTCGAGGCTCCGATACAACCGTAGAAGCTTGACCGTTGGTATACGGCAACCCGTAACAGTTACGAACCCCAGCTTCGAGACTAGCAGGCTTTTCTATCCTTACCACCGCCACGAAGCCGTGGAGATTCGAGTAAGGGATGGTTGGCTGCCGGTGAACTCGAAGGTTGCAGAGATAGTTACGGGGGTTGGAAGGGTGGTTGAACGTGATCTTTCATAGCTGCTTGATTGGCCCGACCCTAGGGCAAAGCTATTGTCCCGTTCGCCGGTTAACCAGACCGCTGGCCACACGACAAAATATTTAAGCTCCCTCTAAACTGGCAACAATAAAAGGAGACACGTTGATGAAATCAAGATCGCAGGAAAGTTGTGCGCCGGCTGACCCTGCACGTCCACGCGTTCGACGGAGACGATCAGATGGGTGTAGCCGGTGATCTAGAAGGAAACAGATGCTGGATGAAAGATGTATATACTTTCCTCGGCTAAGGGAGAAAATTTCAGGGGAACGAAAAGAAAAATAAGCAGCAGATTTCGACGATAGAGAATACTGCTTACGTTATGAATCGTTCTTTAATCTCTCGTCGAATGTTTGCTGATAATAGTAATAATTCTTTTCACGAAACCGTTTCTCAGCTCCGACAACTTTTGACCCTTGGAAAATCACGAGTGATCACGATTTTCTGGAAACGTACGATCGACAGGTGATTCGCGCAAATACCTTGCGCTGCCTCGAAATACCTGGTCGTCGTGAATTGCTTCCAGCAAGATCCGACGAGTGAAACGGTTGAAGAAATACTCGGACCAGAAAGAGAAGGAAAATGAAAGAAACGAACCGAGGGGGTATCTGTGTATTTTCCAGAGGAAAAACGAGCAGAGTCGTGGCTCAGCTCGTAAATACTAGGCATCCTACCGTTGATTGGGGCGTGAATCTTCTGAGTAAATATATATCTATATACCGTCTACAACACGTATATACTCCCTTAAACTGCCAACTTACTTTCGGCTGTGCGGTTGCAGCCACCGATACACTGATTACGCCACAGCAGCTTAATTGATTCCAGACCAATCTGGAGGTCCTTGGGACTCTGTTCCACTTTTTAAACTTTTTCTATTTGTTTCGCCCTTCTTTTTTCCTCTCTTTCCCTCCTACTACTTTGCTCTTGGATTTTTTGCTTCCCCCTCCCTCTGATTTCCTCGATGCAATCGAACCACGACACCGGGATACATTTCGCAAGAAATTACCGTTAACTTCTAATACTTGGAACCATTCGTGGTTAGCGATAGAAAATCTACAGAAAATGTATTTATTCGGGATGCCAGACGGAAAAGAGGGAGGATTAAGCAGTTTCTCCTTTAGAAACGTAATGATGTACGCATCGGACCTTCCGTTATTTCCACCTTATCCCTCTTCATCCCCTCCCGAGGCACCCTGCTGAAAAAGCTCTCCAACAAGCTAAGTTAAGCGTGCAAACAGTTTCGCGATGGTACAAGAACAAGAAGTAACAGCTGCAACGCGACCACAATATAATCCGAAAGATCGAGCAGACGAAAGTAATTATGCGCGATATATCGTGGCTGAACCCTTGCTCGTCCCGCGAGCTTCTTAAATCTGCAGAGAAAGTTTTTGATTTATCGTTTCGTTCCCCTGTTTGACCCCCCGCCATCGTTCGTGTAATTTGCCAGGAACGATGGGAGTAACTTTACCCTTCGACCTGATTTTATCCTTACGCTTCGTTAAATGTTGTTGCTGAAATCTGTTTAGATCGGAGTTTCTCTCATTGCATTTATCCTAACACAACTGTAAATACACGCTTTGATCTATTAATCCAAGTAGATGGCGCATCAAGATCAAATCTTGACAATGAAATCGTTTACCCTTGAATGCATAATCAATATTGGTTCCTCGCTCAATGTAAATATCAATTCAAACCCCTCGCCTAAGAGAGCACCACGGCGAATAGCGTATATTCAATGAAACATGTTTGCCTTAGTTCAACAATTGCGTTGAAACAGTAGATCACCTGGATCCTTTCGACCAACTCATTCCACAGTTGTCAAAAATATTATTTCTCTGGATTAATTATATATTTCTTTTAATTGCTATCAAAAATAATATTCGTCCAATTTTCTAGGATCTTCAACTTCGTTTCATTCTCACAACTATCTGCAATTGATTCAACCTTTCATTGAAACAGTTGGTCCCCTTTGCGGAAACTCCTGAATTCAAAAGAAAATTCATTAAAGCACCGATTCCCTATCGAACTACCCTTACAATAATACCTCTAACTGCACGTGCATACGTTCACATAGAAACGTCGAGCACAATGTGTCCATCGAGCATGTGGACGATCCACTAACACGTGCTGTAATTTCCATCCATGAATGTAGACGTGGTGTATTCAAGAGCTCGGTATAATGCTCGTAGCCGGGACGAATATATCTATAAGCGATGGTACAGGTATTCAGGGGTTGAATGTGGCCGTTGCCATGTACAAGGTGTTAGTAAAATAATGATCATGCCTTATAGACCAATCTATGTCATTTTTTAACCTTCTGACGGCGGACCATGGAGAGAGCCCAACATTTTAATTCAAGGGTTAATTCTTTTCAATTTCAAGACCATAATTAATTTTGCTAACAACTTTTTGTGTGCTTTAACACCTTAACGTCACCCATATTACAAAAAATTTGCTGAGTTATCAAGTTAGAAATATTTGTACTTAACAATACATGAAGTTTCTTAAAAATAATATTACAGACCATTACTTTCTCAACACCGTGTAGATGAAAGAAGGTAGAATTAGGTGGCAGAAGAAGATGGGTGGATAAGGTTGAAAAGGGACAAAGGAGGGTCTACGATGCCGCCCAGCTACCTGGAAGTAAAACAGAAGGAGAGAACGTTCCGCGGGAAATAATTGATTGTATTAGGTGAGTTAGTATTCCGCCTGCGGATTGCGCGGCCGAACTCTTGCCGCGCGAAGCTCTCGGGCTTACTCTACTCGGCGTACATGTGTACCTGAATGTGCAGCTGGGTTATGTACGTCTACGTATAGCTCGATGATGCGGCCAACGGCAAATGTTTACTCGAAATCACGAACCTCCTATCCATCCAACGGGTGATTGGCTCGACGTTCGCCATATAATAATCGCGGCTTTTAATCCGAGATAACCGAGGATGCAACACGAAGATTAGATCGCGGTTAGGAGAAACAGTCGTTAAAATGTCTAAATGATCCGAAATCGCGACGGTCCCATTCCCTGTCAAAAGACCCGGAATTCAGCCGTATGACAGTCGGGGAAGCGGTGAAAAACGCGGTCGACTCGGAGAAGCAGGGTAATTGTAATTGAATCGTAACCCATATTTGCAGACCAGTAGCGGGAGTTTGAAAGGAACGGACAAAGGGAGAACGGTTCCCGCGAGCAGCAAAGTAGAGGTGGAGGAGGAGGAGGAGGCAAAAGGGGAAAAGAAGCTGATGTCGATCGATCAGGTCGCAACTTTCATAGAAACGAGCAGAGAAGATTTCTCGAAGGAGGAAAAAGGAAGGAAAGAAGCGGTCTGTCGGTATTCGATGCCTATACACATCCAGCCAGGTGTAGAGAGGCATGAAGCAAGCTGTAAGTAAGCCGTAAGCCGAAGCAGACCGTGGGGGCTGGTTCTGACTGGCAGGTTTCTTCATCGAAGAAGTCACCGGAAATGATGCCTCCTTCCTTACTACAGGGTATATATTGTCGCGGTACCAACTACCAAATGTATCCTCGACCACGTCAATAAATGTACCATCGACGAAAATATACTTTAAATATGAAACAGTCAGGCGCAGGGCCTCCGATCCCCATCGAGATGACTCCCGACAGCAACATGCCTCGAACACGCTTCAACTCGCTATACCTTTGCCCTGCCTTCTATCCACTTCCTCGAATCTGCTGCTTTTCTCCAACTTTCCGAACGATGCACCGGAACTTTTCTACGTTGTTCCTATCTGCAACGCAACCTTTCCTACGCTCCTGGTAAATAAATCGGACCGCATTTCATCTCGGGACGCGCTTTTGTAACCGAAACTGTCGATCATTTCTGCGATTGCAAGTCGAACAACTGAGACTTTGGAACAACACTCCATCATTGATTTACCATGATTTTTGCGGAGTTTCTGAAGATGAATTGCTTTTCAAGGGACAAAAACGAGACTGGACAGGAAATTAACGTCTGTTAATTTATTCTTTAGACGGCTGATCGTGTACATAGGTGGAAAATACAAAGTGAAGAGAATCACACGCGACACAATTGCGTTTCTATCTATTTCCCTCTGCTATTGTACCATCTCTGACTTCCATTCTCGATGTGAATTCTCAAAAGGATACTACCTTTCGCTTGCTTTTGCACCGAGTATATCGAGTTCTCTAAGATATACACGCGCAAACACGGGGTAAGACACGGGATATCCGGAATATGTCTATCCGGTCACTCAAAATCTGATGTATTCTGAGGAAAACATGTACCTACTTTCAAACTGCTTCAAATCTCTTTTTTTTTAATTAATCACTAAGGATTCCTACGGATTTTTTAAATTTTCTACTAAAATTTTTGATATTTTTTCTAATCCAAACACTTAATTTCTTCAGTTTCTTTCAATCAACGTAACACGATATTTATTCTCACGTTTCGAGCTTCTGTTTGCCCGACTCAAATAATTCTACTTCATGTACCTACAATAAACGTGTACATCTCTTGATTAATGTTTACTTTAACATTATAGAATACCTTTCATCGTGTGTGTGACATAACAGAAAGAAGAATCAAACACGACCAACTAAATCCAAATAACGTTTCTTCTTATTCCAGAGAAATTGGCGAACAAAGCTTCCAATCGTTTTAAAAGGGTAACTCTAAATAACTATCAGAAAATTTAATTCGACTTGCAATATGTCTTCGTTGCAGCGAAAAAAAAGTAGGCGATTTTTGGAAGTCTACATCTACGAGCGGAACTGACATCGTGTCGACGGCCACTCTTCGTTATCAGAAACGAATGCCAATTATACTTTAACCAAACTACGAGTCCAATTTGTGAGTCGAGCGTTGAAGTGGCCTCAAACTTTGGACGAAGGGGTCTCCTCTACGTAGACCAGGCGTGCCGTAGTGCCTATACTTTGCTTCGCCACCGAAATAACAAGAATGTTTTTCACCCCATCTACCTTGGCTCGTTCCCCACAATTTCGAGACCCGAAATGAGGCGTGTGCCTCAATTGAACATATTTATACAAAGAGAACCGTGAATTTCGGTTCGAAGAAAAACGAGCTTCCTTAAAACCACTCACACCTGTATTCTTCCTCTTCGTTCAGATAGATTTACCCTCTTATAATCCGGCTGACTTCTTAAATTTCTCTCGAATGATATATCGGGTGATTTCAGACGATGTCGCGCACTCTTGGAAATGCGGATGCGATGGACGGACATTTTTATGTGACTAGTGCGAAGGAAAATTAATGACGGAGAGGTAACGAGAATATTTGAACGTTTGCATGAATGGAAAGACGCGACGTCTGTTTCACGGTTCGATTTGTAAAGCTTAATTACTAATTACAAAAATATCAGGTCGGCTCGGGTCAGGACAGATTCTCGAAAGCATAGATATACGAGAACCTGACTCGAAAGATTCAGATCCGATCCGAGTATCGAGTACCCGAAACTATCCGGGTTCTCGCGCGTCTTTATTAATTACCCCGTACCAGGTTTGCGAAGCTTTCGCTACGTTTAACGCGTTAAACACCGAATCGAATCGAAGAACGCTTCGAAATAAAAAAATAAAAAAATGTCGTGTGTAGTTCACGTGCAATCGCCTGGTGTTGTTTCACAATAACGAATAATTAGTCGTGTGGCGACACGGTCGCGTGCTCTCTTATCGTCGCGAGAGAAAAGAACGTAAACAATGGATCGGGAGTAGTTCATCAGTGGCCGATTGCGAAAACTGTACACGTAGTGGAGAATAAGAGGCATAGATATTCGTCGCAGCGTGTGCGAATATAGGC
The DNA here is from genome assembly GCF_907164935.1 of Osmia bicornis bicornis. NCBI lineage: Eukaryota > Metazoa > Arthropoda > Insecta > Hymenoptera > Megachilidae > Osmia > Osmia bicornis. Next base: position 6,846,544 of record NC_060216.1, on the reverse strand, counting down.
AGCCGTGGGCACGCGTGTTAGCAAGAGCCGACGTATGAAGATTGAAAATGGATTTTCGAAACGCAATTTCCCAGCGAGGAAATGAAGCGCGTGCACGACCGGCCGGTCGTACGTGTTTGCGTTCGTACGTTGAATATTAAAAAAAAAAAAAGTGCAGCCAAGTTCCTCATTTGCTTGTCCCTTTTTAGTCGTCAGAGACTCGGCTAGCGCACCACTATTTTTACATTTCCAAAAGTGCTACAGAAAGCTTCAAAGCGTTGGAACATAAGCCCTCCGGAAAATTTGCACCGTCGTTCGAAAAAAAAAAAAAAAAATACTGCTTCTATTATACGCGTATATATTGAATCGTGGAACCGTTTAATTGCAAGTTTCTGTGCACGCGGTTTCGGGATTTGTGTACACTATTTTGTCATCCTTTTAAACGTTTCAACGTAGCTTTTTTTTCATTCGCGGCTGCAATTGATTTCAAGCTTATCGGAAAACTTTCACAGTAATTAATTTTAAAATACATAAAATTCAGACTTTTTGCATTTATGAAGTGCTAACATATTCTGAATTAATTTCATTATTTTTGTATAAAAAGAGATTATTTATTCTGAGTTGAAATTTTCAATTTTCAACAGTTTTTTGCTTCCAATCGAGCCGGAGACATCGAAACAGTTTAAAATACAACAGTGACGTCCTTCATTGAAAATTTTCTGTCCAAAGTGGTTGTCCATGGTTATAGAAATGAAAGGTGAACACTAACTGCCAGATACACGCAATGATTTTCAATCATTTTCGGGCATGCTTCAAGTACTGTACTGAAAATCAATTAAATATTGAGTGGGGCGATCTCATCGAATGAATATTATTCGTTATCGGAGAAAATTGAAAATGTAGCGTGTATAAGAAATTAATGGTCAATTTATTCGCGGAACTTTAACGTCGTTTTAAATAACGTTCATTAATTAAAAAACGTTTAAATAAATTGTGTATTTTTATGTTGACATTTTATTTATTCGTGGTTTGCATAAAGAACGTTAATGAAACACCTATGTAGTCATTTTTTTCATACTTTAAGCTTTAAGTTAACGAGGCCTAAATGCCATTTTGTGTTTCATAATCGACTGTTTGACGCGATACAATCTAATACAATTTCTGTAATGAAATAAACATTTAAAATGAATAATTGAATGAATTGATTTAGCACGCAAACTGTTCATCCGAATTATTTCCCGTAATTTCGACGAATTCCATGAGAGTAAAAAGCATCTGAATGATTATTTATCGTATTTATTGGGCCGTGGGGAAAATCAGGTTAGACTGATACGGATCGAATGAACGAAATTTGTCGGAGTGTTGTAACGATAATTACGTAGCAACGCGTTAATAGGTATTACTGTGAACAGCCAGAGCCACGTGGAACCATTAACGAAATCCTACATGAGAAAGGTTTTCATCAGCTAGTCGATTTTAATTACGCTGTCATTCTCTTCACTTTACGCTTGCCAAATTATGTTCTCACGGTGAGCAGGATCTATAACCTCTTGAATAAATTAAATAAATCGCCGATAGGACGTTAAACGAGTAAAAAACGTTCATTTTTCACGACACTATCAACGAAACAGTTCGTCTTTTAGGGTAAATCAAAAGGGAAAAAAAGAGAAGAAGGAGAAGAAGAAGCTGGGAGAGTCACGATAGCGAATAAAAAGCTGGAGCCGCTTGAAATTCCCATTTGCGAAAATATACAGAAACGGGAGGGTAAAAAATCGAGAACGGTGGCGGCACGACGGAACTGCGAAGCAGATTTCAACCCTCCGGGGGCTCGAAGCTAACCTCGGCTAGAGCCGATTAACGATGCAATTTATCAAAAAATAAAAGCTTGCTTTTAAGCTGATATTTCGCGACACATGGCGCTGCTTCGCTAGCGGAAAATCTCCTGTCGCAAATCGCCTTCAGTTTCCACGTTAATGGCATAATTGTTCCACTTTTTGAACACCCCTCCGTCGATATACATTAGACGATCTTTACAAAAATTTGTCATTTCAATATTTCTCTTTGACTCATTGTCAGTCGTGAAAGCATAAACGCTTGGTTTAACACAGTCGCTACCTTATCACTAGACTGTGACATACAATTTAAACAGTTAACTAGACATCAAAAAGCTTTGAACGCGAATCTCTGTCTTTCGTATTTCGGAGAGATGATTTTGCGAAATTATTACTTTTACTCTCCCTTGTGCCTTGTGAAATGACAAAGCGTACAAAGCATAAAAGGAAAGTACCGTATAATTTCATTTCATAGAATCTAGTACCATTTTGTATTTTACGCCACGAGATGACAGTCTTTCAAAAATATAATTCAATGACGATCGATGGAGCGATTGCAAAACGGGACGAGTAAAATTGCCGGAACCGACGTCAGACAATATTTCGCTCGTTAAGAAGCGGGCCGGCGGCGGAAGAGGGCAGGAGATATTAAAAGTAAGGCACGATGAGCGAACTTATCTCATTAGAACAGCTTGTACAGCCAATCTCCGCTATGCTGTTGGGCCGACCTCGGATTACACGCGACTTTCGAAGATGATTGAGAGTTAAGGCTTGCCTGTCTTTCCCATAATCAGAATCGTTCTGTTGGATAGTTTGCCGAAGAGAGGGCGGAACAAATGTTCGAAAAGTCCTCGATTGAATCGAGATAATGCTAAAGTTTGACGTATTAATCAATTACGACTTCCTACCGTTATTTCATGTAGGAAAACGTTAATGAAATGATTTATAAAATCTAGGAAATCTCTGATATTCTTTCTAGAAAATCATCAGAGACCAGTTGATGATCATATTCCACGCGATGGCCACGATTACGAGATAAATCAAGCCACAGGCGAATATTGAAATATGCTAAGGGAATCCATATCACCAGCTGTTCCCTTAATGCACTCATATGTATGTGTAAGATATTCTAATGTGATTTCCAATTCATAATGCAACGAAGGAAAGTGGGATAGATAAAATGACGCGAACGTGACGGTAACTAGAAGACGTGTCACCCTTTTTCAAATTCTAACACGCCAAGATATCAGGCAAGTTTCATTTTAAGCGTATCCGAAATGCAATCTATCCGACGATTGTTCGACGATAAAAGGCAGAAAATGAAATTCAATAGTCGTATAGTATCGAGCGTCATCGCGGCAATTTTTTTGCCGGTTTTATAATCGTTCGAGGGAAATGAACGTTTATCGAAGCGAAGCTTGCGATGTAGGTCGAGAGAAGCGATGAAAACACGACAGAGAAGCGCATTCGCTAAATCCGTCTTGCTTTTCGGAGCGAACTGTAATCCTATCGATTTTCAACAACACCGTAATGTTTTTCGGTACAGTGTAAACTTTGCTGAAAACGCTTAAAGCAGCTTTTTCGCAAAAATTTTCCACTCTTGTCCTTTTCTCAAACATGACTTAACACTGTGTATGCCTGGCTGCGTACGGGTACTCGTTGACTTTAACCAAAATCAAAGGGTCGTCAAAAATTTGATAACCCACCGGCCCCAGAAATCTTAATATAAATATATTCTTTCATTTCCTCGCGTAGAATACCGTAGGAAATGCTAAGAATGAAAAAGAACGCGATAGCTCAAAAGAAAGTCGGCTATAAATCGCATGATTAGAATGATGTATAGCGCGGACATGTGGCGGTCGCGGCTCTAAAGCACAATGCACAACCGAACGAATTCTGTTTAGGTTGGATTTAAGTGTCGGAAAGGCTGTTTCCATTAACGCAACGTACCATTACGACAAACAGGAATACGCAACCGTTAATAAACGAACGTGGAAACGCGTTAATGCGTTCGCCGGAAAACCGTGTCGGCTATAATCAAACGATACTGCCAATCGTTTCGACTATTTTCGGACGAATTTTATTTACCGAAAATCAACAAACGAAGTAAAGCCCATGGTAAACGCGTCGATTATTATTTCATTCGTTTGTTAAATAGAATCTGTCACAGACGAATAAAACAATTCCCAACTATCAAACGCACTACGGCCAACTTAAGTGCGTGTATTTGAAACGAGTCAAACACATCAACGGGGAGGGGGATCAGGTGGGCGTACGGGGTGGGAATTTGATTTTCAAGTGATGCTCGTGCCGAGGATTGCACCGGTGCATCGGTCAGCACGAATTTCTGGACACGTGTACGCGTATAAAACAGATGATTGTCAGAAGTACGTTCGCTCGCGTGTAGTTGAAATGATATGGAAATTAGCCCTAGGCTCGCTGTTGTGAAATGCTAGCAGTAACACGCTCGTCCTTCTTTTTCTCTCTCCCTCTGCGGATATTTTTTTTTTATTTCTCCCCTCTCTTTCTCTCTGTGTTTTCTCTTTTTATTTTCATCCGTCGCATTTAACCGCGTCCACGTCGAAGTTGCATCGGTGTTACGAAACAAAAATTCAACCGTGTCCCATTCGAAAGACCACTTTCGTTAATAACTGTCGCCGTTCGAAACACGCGAAAATGATTTTCGAACATTTTCACGATTTTCCATCGGCTGGCCGAGGATTTTCGTTAATAACCAACCGATACGCTTCCCTCCTCTCAAAATGTAACGTTTTTCATTAAACTCGTGAAAAGGACTCTCGTTAATTGCGCGAGGAAAAATGAAAAATTAATTTTCAACCAGTTTCGCGCGCTTCTAATTCGCGGCGAGAATGTTCAAGAACGGGGATAATCGAATTACTTCTTCACGGTTCCAAGTTATTTCGATGGATTGGCTCGGATCGGGATGTGAAAGAAGGTAAAAACGAATTTGGAGAAGGGATAGATTGATAGGCAACGGGAGGGAAAGTGTTGGGGAGAAAAGTTAAGCGAGATATATTGAAGCTGAAACTCGCTCGAAAGGGCGCCAGCTATTTCCAACGAATTTTTCTTTCTGATTAAGTCATTTTATCGAGTGATGATGACGGCTAACTAATCGTTGTTATTAGTCACATCGACTACCGGGTCACGAGGAAAAATCGTGGCAAAACGATCCGGTAATTAACCATTATGCTATATATTCAAATTTTGCATTAACAAATGGAAAAATCTCTGAATTTCTATTCTTTCCAACGCGTATGCAAATGAATAGAACGACCTGGACGAGATTGCAGGATGGGAGAATTGCCGAGTTTCTGAATGGGGGTGGATTCACGGATAGGTTCAAATGGTGGCGGTGTCGGCAACAAACCGCAATTCACTAATTGTTTTTCAATTCGTAACAATCGATGGTTCGCGGATACAGTCGCGGTTACCAGTTTGTCGATGTCCGTGTCGGGAATCGGATTTTTCTCTCTGCCAAACGACATTTTCGTGTTCCACCATTGATGAGAAGATTGGTTTAAACAAATAATTTTTATTATTTTTCGGTTCAGCTAGAGGCAAATTGAGACTTAAATTTTTATCTGAGGATTACTGTATAATTTAGAAAATAAAAATAATATGGAGTATAAAATTAAATTAAAATTGAGCCTCTCTCCATAATCTGAATGAAGCCCCAAATCCTTATTGGCTCACCAGGAATTTTCCCGAGTTCTTGATGACCAAACCATCCCTAGATTCAACCCAGCATATTCACGAAGCTATCTGGTTTGTCGTTCAGAATTTTACTATTAGTTTCTGACTTTTCACGAGGACCTTGTTTATTTTTACCGATGCATCGAATAATTACAAACTCATTTCCTGCGACACGAATTTCAAGAACGTGATTATAACCCAGAACAGCGTAGGTGTCCGCTGTAATTAATTAGTGAAATTCAGAAGTGGTAACACTCTCGACTACCCGACAAATTAACATGATCAAAGTGATTAATTTATTTGCACCACTCTTCCCATCTTATCATTCTTAATACACATCTAATGCAGTTTCATTAGGAAAAATAATTAGTGACAGGATAAAATTAATTTGTCGGAATATTATTAGAAAAATTCAACGAGGTGACAATGTCATTTCGCTGAACGAGGATCTCGTCGTCTTTAGGTTGCGTCAAATTGTCGATAAATCGGACATAATTTCCACATGGACCGGCATGCTAATTAGAAAGGGCATTTCTAGCCGTTCGTGATGACTGCCGTGAATATTGCTGAACGCGGCACGGTTAAATTATCCTTCGTCAGTTAGCCACATCCGGATTATGACCGGGCAACAATGGCTAATTTATAACATAACGCTCGGCTATACGGATAGTTACCGGGCCATTTATTCGCATTAACCATCATATCCGTTTCCATCTTGCCCTTTCGAAATATTTATTGTATCTCGTTATGATAAAGCGTAGATTTCTCCGGATTTTGGTTCAGAAACTTGTGCATCATCCCCTCTGTTACGAGGGCAATTATTACACCCCACCTTTAAGCTACACTTTAGCGTTATCATTGGCGTAACTTAAACCTTCTGGGGTGAGTCAAGTCCCTTAGAATTTGGAATTTTTAGAATTTTGGAAATCTGGAGTTTTGTAATCTTGTCGTTTTGAAAATTTAAAGATTTGTAATTTTGTAATTCTAAAATGTAGGAAATCTGAGATTTAGAAATTTTTGAATTCTGAAGTTTTGAAATTCTAGAATTTTTTAATAGTGGCGATTCACATCTTTGGAGAAGGACCAGGCCCGATCATGGCTTCTACCTAGTTACGCCAATAAGTATGATTCCTTAATTAATATCTTCGATTCTAACTTATGTTGAAACAAAATATATATTTTTTTAAATCTTTTCTTCGCGAATACTGCTTACTACTCGATTCTCAGTCGGCTTAGCAACAATCACGAACAGTCGTTAATTGTAAAGCCCGTTATTAGAGGTGCAACATCGGGTCGGAGCATCGGTGTTTTAAAGGAATTATCGAGGCAGCATCTACACAAAAGCACGGTATAATGAGTTTTACAAATAGAATTTCACCGTGCATCGTTCGTGTGCACGATAAATCGTGGCCCCCGGTGGTTGATGTGTTTCGAGATATTAAGCGGTTTTCACCGAGAAACGAATGGAAGTCCATGTGTTGGCATTATCGCGTCGTTCACGCGAATGGACACGACGCCTGTGAATTGCATTCGTGTCTGCGATTAATTTTGTCGATACACCCATCGTTCATCGTCCATTGAAGTTATGATTTTTGTTTTTTTAAGATTTCCGCCTTGTTCCGTGTTCACCAGATTTTTTTTACACGCGCTAATTTTTCTGCCAATTAAAAGCCTAACCTGACAGAGTTTTTTTTCTATACGATTTGCTGAATATCTCGGGTGTAAATAATGCTGAAGATCCTACGATAGGTAAAATTTACACGCCAGTGCTTAATTAATCATAACGTTTCACGTAACCGTGCTATCGTGACGTACGGATATAAATTTTTATATCTAGTTCCGCACGCCATTCAAGGTAGCGACTCAATTTATTTACACTTTGGTGTTGGTAGCGAATAAACTTCATCTCTTTATTATCACGCTTGGAAAATATTATGACGCGATTTAATGAAGTGACTTGTTTTAAAATTAGCATTTAGGGTGAAATTTGAATCTTCAACATAAATTAGATGTCGTTGCGTTATTTTAATTTTATATGTTGTACTTTGTATAACAAATATTTAATTCTTTGATTTTACTTGGGTCTAAAAATTGCTTTCTTAATTTAATTTTATGTTTCATATTATTTTACATGTTTTAAATGTTTATTTTTAAAAACATATTATAATGTCGACACTTATTGAAAGTTCATTTAATATATTATATTATACACAAAATCGTACATGTTCTTCAATTAATTATAGTCGAAACTTAGTCTTAATAAAGGTAATCCATCTTCCTCGAGATTACCCTAGCTGAATCAGTAATTTTGGACTCAATTATGAAACACTGGATAAAAAAGTAGTTGCATGGAATCATCGAAGGAACGTAGAAACGCGTGCAATTTGTTCGAATATTTTCTCCCCCTAGTCATGGATTCACGGATCTGTGAATTTTTAAGGTCGGCTGATGATTATACCGACTAATGATGTACTGAAGTGTTCTCCCGCGAGCTTTCCAACACTCGACGTGACAGTCCGCCATGCTTCAACGTACTTTGCCACCCTGTCGTTCTCCTTACGATTATTAAAACATTAATGAACGAAGATTATTTCAGCCGGCCGTATAATTGAGTCGGTCGAGTGGCAGAATCCGTACGAGCTTCCAGAAATGATTAAACCATCATCTCCGTATATGTAGCCTATCAGTATTATATCTCATCGTTACTAATTGCGTATCAAAATATCGCCACGAGTTTCTAACTCTTCTTCTTCTTTTTTTTCTATCTCGTCTCAGGATCGATATCGTTATAGCTTACCACGTTATTTTTATTTGTATCGTTGGCACAGATTCACGGAAAAGGAAATTACATCGATTATGGTATAATTATTATTCGCGGAGTGCATAAAATAACGCAGAAGTGATCTCGATAAAAATCACTAATTTTCCGAGTAGATTATTTTCGATGGGAAGCCCCAGGGATCAATAACGCGATTAAAACGCGACAACGGAAATACTGCTTTTCAATTTAACTCGCGAACACACCGAAATTAAAATGGAAGATTATCGTGCCGCTCGTAATCGATTAAATGATTAAAAAAAACTGTATATCGACTATTTTCAATTATATTCGAAATGCTCGCGTATTAAATATTCGGTGTTTGTGTCGTTTGACCGTTCGCAACGATCCATTACCTCGATTTACATGACGAGAGAAATGGAGGAAAAATAAAAAGAAAAGTTAGGTGGAAAATTTCAATAACGTCGCCGTGATTTTCGTGTTACACTGCAATAAAAACGCATCAATTTTCGATATGGCTTTCGATAATCGTATCAACGGCAATGCGCACTTGCATTGATATTTTGATACAATTGCGGTACAGGAGAGACTTTTCCCGGAACACTGGCCCGTTTCCTGTCTCTCTTTCTCCCGATATTTATTCCGGCTGCTGTGCCTCTCACAGCGGAAAAACGAGAAAGGGAAGAGCACCGTCGAGACACGACAATTATCTGCAAAATCGCTAATTTACAATTTTCAATGGTGCAACGATGCACACTGTACAATCCAAAAGGATTACACGAATTCCAACAGCGAATTCGAATTAATTAATCTAGATAATACGGGAAATAAAGTGAAAGTTCCCTGTCAACGTTAACACGCACGAATTTATTTTCGATATCAGCGATTGTAATGAATGTAATTGGATTTTTGACGAGTAGAAATTGAATCGAAATTATTTGAATAGATAAATTTGATTAATGAAATGCAATGTGATACAAATTTCTTTTGTTTCTCTCAGCGTTTGATTCGGAAAAATAAAATCAGCAAAAGCTAGATGCTCGAAAAATTAACGAGTTCCATGTATCTAACAATACATCATCTGGCGAAAGGAACGGGACAAAAGGGGATGGTTGAATGGCAAAACGAATAAAAAATGCAGTATTGGTCTAGTGGCCCAATTCGCGGATTTTTTTCTCGCTGCTATACAACAGGCGTACGTGTTGCAAATCGAAATTCTATCTCGAAACGATGCGTGGAAGAGTGCCATCGAGAAGTAGGGTGTCGGAGGGGGGTATGAACATCGTGTTCGATGCTGGGGGTATATCCAACGATATCTCGAACACGGCCCGTGTTCGACCCCCCTCGTGTGTTCCGACAAACACCAAATTCAACAGCAACCGTGCTGAAGGGTCTTTTTTTATACGTTGCAAACCTACCGTATGCAGGACGGAATAAACAACAGTGTGAACCAAATCTCTACGTTTTTCACAGAATAAAAAAAAGACTAAGTTAGGAGAATACACACAGCGTTTCTAAAAATGTATCATAACAAACCAATTAAAAAAGATTTTATTTAAAGGTTTGATAATCTGAGAATGACTTTAATTTCGATTACATATTTGAGGTCTCTCAGAAATTTGAGAATTTTTACAATCTGGAATTTTGGAATTCTGGAATTTGGTGATATTAATATCCTGATATTTCGAAATTTTAGAATTTTAGAAAGTTAAGAATTTGGAAATTCTGTAATGTAAGGAATCTGAAACGTTTAAATCTTAAGATTTCAGAATGGTGAAGATCCATATTTTTAGAAAAGTGTCAGTCCAGATTTTTAGGGAACCAGCCCAACCTGGCCCCTACATAGTTACGCCAATGGTTACAAGTTACAAGAGCTGAATCGTTCGACAATGTAACAGTGGATTTTTTTTTTCCTAGATCCAAAAAAAATTCAGCGATCATGCGCAGAAAAAAAAATGCATCCGAATCGTCGATATTCGTAAATTGCGCGAGAGACGGAATAATATGGATGCGACCCAGAAATTCTATTCCGCCTGGCCGTTGGTAGCCAGCGTGAGAATGTTATCGATAGAATTTCGAAGCGATCGGCAATTTACACACGCGTTCTGTATCGATTATTTCAAAATTAATTGAACGTAGGAACAGATGTACTGATTGCTCGTGTTAACGCTGCTCCTGGTTCACTCGTTGCAATATGGATGTAATTAATGAACGATAAAAGTCGACAAAAACTGGTATAATTCATTGGCAAAAATTAATTTATATTCCCGGGAATATTTCGTAACGATAATTATTTCTTAACAGTGTTGTTATTGATCGAGGTTTATTTCCTCGAGGTTTATGGTGCTAAATTCTTTTACATTTTTAAGACGTTTGATATAATGGGCTATGCAAACTTTAGCTTAAGAACTAACAATGTGTGAGGGTATTAATTAATTATTCAGCAAGTTTTAACGAGTAAAACAATAAGCCAACGAAACACGAACGTTGTCGAAGACTGTTAGCATTTTAATATATATGCAAGATATATTCTTAGATCTTTGAGAAAGAATATTAAAAATTCATAACCGAACAATTTTAACCACAACGTACCATAGAAATAAATAATGCAGTATTGAATTCCATTTTAATCAGCACTGTCAATCCATGCCTCCGAGGAAAGATATTAATCTGCAATAGAAACTTATAAAAATAATAAGTATTTTATAAAAATACTCCTTGTATCCATGTCAAATTCCTATATATTTAAGTTTCGAAATTATACGCGACACTAGTTTTACAAATTATAAAATGCAAAAACTCCCGAGAGCAGGATGCTCCATTATACGCAACGCTAATTCAATGAATATGAAACAGCAAAATCTTTAATAAAAAATGTGAACTATATTTTTCGCAACTCTGTTTACATCTCCCGAATTTTATAATAGTACAGCCAATTAAAGGCTGTACCTCAACAGGTAGACAGCTACGATACATGCCTTCTGGTCCACAACAGCTTCCACTGGATCATTTTTGGGCATTCGTTCATTTATATCACAACACTAATGCAAAAACCCGAATGTTCATTATCGCAACGCTAATTATTAAAAAATTCTGCAAATTATTTTTATTCGTAACATTATTTTTCACAGAAACATAATTAAAATTTAATAAATTACAATACTAAAATTCAAAATAATAATTTCAATCAACATTACAAAACAAAACTGTATCTTGAAGCAAAGTAAAAAGGAGCAAGCACGACATTCAATATTCGCAACTCTAATTTCAATCGCGATAAATGTTCGCAACACTACATTAATACATACCACGATTTGCCCAAAATCATGGAGGTCACGGGCCTCCTCTTCTCCTGAAATTATAAAACTACAACTACAAGCGAGCACAGTGACAAAGTAGTAACGATAATGATTTCCCATCCTTCTTTTCAAAAGGATGCAAAATCATTAGTAGTTCCCCTTTTCAATGGCAAATTTTACCGGGGCTCTTCGGCACATGGCCTTTTCTTTCTTCGGGCGGTCCGCCCAACTGAAACTTAACTCTAAATGATCGAAACTCTATAATCTCGACCGTGCACGACGACTGAGAAGTCGCCAATAATTTGAAAAATTGGACAGATAAAACTAAAACCGAACGGCGTACTGCGTTCGCGTCGATTATATTGTCAATTCTTCAAATATATTCCATGTACAGGTTGATCACACGAAATCGCGCCTACCCGACCAAGAGACTGTGACAACCTGTCCTGGCCCTACCTACTTACAATCTAGCACACACACACCAGAAAGTAAGCTACCTACCTACCTAACCCTATATTTAAAAAAAGGCAAAGTCTCATTCTCACAAAAACTCATTCCACGACTTTCAAACACTCCACCCGGGTGCAAAAGCCTAAACTAGGGAGAACGTCCCGGGACGCCTCCGTCACCCGAGCTACATCTCACAACACACTCTAAAATACGTACCATTTTTCACTGAAATCGTCTGGCAAGGCTAGCAATCATTGCGTATAATGATAATTAAAAATTCATTTAACTACTTTGATATAAAATATTTAATAGTAATGATAATATGGCAAAGGTAACAGTAATGGTAATAATAGTATTTGGTTTGTACATTTATCGTACTTCTTGTTGAATAAAATATTATTTCAATTAAAAGTTAAGTGAAAAAGTTATTAAACCGACGCAATCCCACTTCCTAACCACACACACACACACATGTGGAAATTACGTCGTGTTCGATATACTAACACAATGCCAGCCGCTTATTAATTATTATTCTTATAAACTAGGTCATCGTGCCCGTTGCCTCTACCCATCCAAGTAGCACCTGAGCACTTGAATGTGTTTTGGCAATAAACACGGAAATGGTTAAACCTGAAAATCCTCAACTAAAAAAGTGCATTAATATAAAAATATCTAACGAGCTTTTATTTCATCATTTTCAATTACTTGGTTCTTAATAAAGGTGATTCGATTTTGTAAATATAAAACTTTAAGAGAAAATATTGAAAAGGGAGATTTTAATTGAAATAAATTAATTGAAAAGAAAAGGACTTTTATTAAAAGCAAAATGACTCTAATCTTAAATTCTTTATAATAAAAAAAAATTTACTCTGAAAAATAAAAAAAGATTAAAACATTCTCAGGCGACTCCCTCCTCAGAGCAAATTTTCAAGAATAGGTACACAAAAGGTGTTCAAGCGTGTTGCTCTGACTTGGAAATCTACCCGCCGCGAAATGTCTTCTTGCACATGAATTGTTATACTTTTCACGAAAGTATAAGTAAGCTACTTCAATACAGAATAAATTAAACTTTAATACTGTTGCAAAATTCTCGAATTGTACTCGAATTAGCTCTATACTAAACATAATTAAGTCAATTAGATTTAGAACATTTAAAAATATTAATATACATATTTTTTATATATCCATTCAAATATACAGATTTAAAATAATATTTGTATTAATAAACGCGAAGTACAAGAAGACCTAGCCTGAACTAAGAAAATGAAACACAATAAAAGTGTTACTACTCATGAGTATAATCATACCCATGGTCACTATGCTCACCAAAACTACGTATACAACCAGTAACCCGTACCGATTCGGACCATTCGTCCTACGGTATGATTGGGCACTGGAGGAACCATAAAGCATGCAACTCACCGATAGTAGCAAAAATCTGCTTGCAACAGTCAAGTAGTAGGATGCTCAACAACCAGGTAGGAGGATGCCAACAACCAGGTAGGAGATTGCCATATAGAAGAAGAGGGAAGTCATCAAGAAGGTCATCTCGAATGTCATCAGGGAAGGTCCAGCAGCTTCAGCAAACTTGTGCAGTCTGTAACAAAATAAAAAATAAAAAACATTATTTAAGACAAAAATATACGAAATACTATTAAGTAATTATAAGAATGATTTGAATACAATTAATTTCGTTAATATATAATAAAAAAGGGGAATGAAAGTGACTTACCAGTTGTTCCCTGTATCCCCGTGTTTCAATTTGCCTCGTGGGGTATAGAGAGCGCTAGCTATTTCGAATCTGGCGTTTTCGCGCCATTCCTACTCTTCTCTCTCCCTCTTAATGCAATCTCATACTAAATACCTCTACAATATTACAATAAAAACACGGTGTCATAACTTAACATCGTTAAATTTATGTTTTCTACAAAATTTCATACAAAAATCAATATATGTATCATACAACATCGATATAACCACTTAACGAGGTTATGCATAGCATGCACGCGGAACGCAAGGGCAGAAATATTAATAAAATCATTGATTCTTCTTAATTCATGTAAAAATCTTATAAAATATAAAGTAAAGTACAGAAAGTATGGATACAAGAAATTCAGAAGAGATTAATGTAAATTAATGCAAAGTACTTACCTAAAAGTAGAAGAAGCTGTCAACACGTCCTGTCACAATAAGTGCCATAATCGATCCTTCGATCGATTAACAAAGATGGCGGCTTGAGGTTCAAATTCGACAGTTCTGATTCGCGGAAGAGACGACGACTCAGAAGGACGAAAAATAACCTGCAACAGAACTTATTAAGTTATTTATTGTGCTTAATTATTGATTGTCAATCAATTATTATCCTGATTATTAACTTATTTTGTTTTAAACAAACCTTTGTATAATGCGTTTGATGGTTATTTTATAATAAAATACTATGTTACACTCTATACTCTTCGAAAGTTCGAAGTGAACAGTGAATTATGGGGGCACCGTCCTTATATACTACCCCTGTCACGTGGTCATTGCCGATGTTTTGATTGGTCAACTGATCAACTAAAACTGTGAAAACTTAGCTGACCAATCAGAAGCCTTCGTTGGCTACTATAAAAGAAGTTCGTCTTAGAATGCAGATTAGTACCACTGTAACCTCACGAGGATATTATGTCGCAACTTTATTTGAAATAAATTTTTGAAAAATTACATGTTTTGTTCAAACTTTTTTACCTTTATATGAAATCTTTGTTATATTATTCAATTTGTAGACACCTTTAAAGGTTAATTCCCAAACACTGAAGGTAACTGATAGAAAAAATGAATAAACATTTTCCCAAAAATTTACAATTTCCTGCGTGATCGTAGCATCAAAAAGCGATCGGTTTCGGTGGGTTTGCACGGTGAAACAGTATAGGAAGAAGAAGATCCCCTATAAATTTGCAGAGAAGGGACACACTCTTTCGTATTCGCGTCGCAGCTTATCACGCGATGCAGATGCCAACGAGTCGTGGCTCGTAGCCGAACACTCGAACGCCTTATCTCGATCATAAGATTCGACTGGAAAGGTTTGTACATACGAATGACGTGTAGGTGACTCATATCGCTCTATGCAAAGTTATGCCGTCACGTCGCAACAGACGTGAGAGCATCGTCTCGCTTCCTACGAGGAAAAGTCCACGGAAGTTGGTGCAACGATAAATCTCTCCGCGACGTAGAGCACTCCTTCAAAGGCAATTTACTCGGTGTCTCGATAAACAGGAATTTAAACGTGCCGCGACACGATAAGCAAAGACTATCACGAAACTAATGTCGCATTCGAGGAAATTGCTATTCTTCTGTGTAACAAAATGATATTACCATCTTTTAATTAGTCTTTTCGTCTATCACGATTAAAATGATTTTTAAGTGTTATTAAGTTCTATACCTATATCCTTTATCCACCGTAAGTTTCTCGTATTTTGTTTCCCGCCCATTCTTTCTGCCTTCTTTTCTTTCCATCCCAGCAGCTTGTCTACCGCTTTCGCCGCTCCAGGCTCTTTCCAAAGCGCTAAATAGCAACCAAGATGGAAACTTAACGGTCTCGTTGAACTACCCTTATATTCCCTGGTCTAAACTTCGGAGAAATAAAAGCAGAGGAGAAACAGAGGATAAAGAATGGAAATGATCTCAATTGGAAATGAAGCCCGATAATGCTAATCTTGAATCGTAAATTTGAGAGGAAAGGAAACTTATGGATCTAGAAAATTCACTTATATGAAAGTGTAGAAATTAAATATGTATCTGAGCAAACATTTTTAAACGATAGTGTGCTCTTCAAAATCTAGTTGATCGCGAACGTCTTACGAAAATCAACAGAAGACGAAGTAAAACTGACGACGTAGAAGCAGCACCCGTCCTTCGGGAGAGCAGTAGAAACGGCGGGAAGAGCCGCGGGCGGATCATCCATGCAGGAAGTAGAATCCACCCCGCGAGGAATATCTGGATTTTCCTCCTCCTTCTTCCCCTCCTCTTCTTCCTGCTCTATCCCCCCGGTTTTCTTCGTTCGCTTAGGTTCTTCGTTAGCGGTTTCGAGGGTGAAGTACCGTGGAGTTAGCTAATTGGTTAAACGCCTCGGGCGGCTACTCCTGGAATCCATGAGATATCCAAAACCCTTCGACCTCTCTCCATATTTCCTCCGTTCAAACCTTTACCTCTCGTTCCGTATCTATATCCAAGTATCTGAAACGACACAAGGAAGAAGGAGGTGTAACTCTATGTATATATATGTACTTCAAGATTACGGAATCGCATTTTCAGTGTTCGAATGGAAAAGCCGGAAAAGGGTAGAAAGAACATTTCCGTCGAGTTTATCGTAAAAGTTTTCGCCGGTTGTCCGAGGATAAGGACAAAATCTAGAGATCTCGCCCGGCGACAATAAGGACGACTTCTCTAAGACGATATCCAACGATCGTAATATAGTGCCACCGATTCTTATGGCGAGAATCGCTGCGAGATATTGGTCGACTAATTTTAACGTTTACTTCGCCTGGTTAGATATTTCACAGAATCTCTAGTAACCAGCGAATTTTATTGTAGAAATTAATGTATATTAAAATGATAGGTCAATCAATATTGAATTTTAAGGAAATATTTGCTCCTAGCTTTCTTGCTTTTAAGGATCTAGTTGATCTGTACGTTAATTATGGTATAAGTTTCATTTTTATTTTTATGCGTTTTATTTCATATCGATGCCCACGCGCTCTTTGAAAATAGTACTACCATTGCTATCTAGCGGTGAAGTATAAAATTAATGAAATAGGAGATTGCGCTTTTTCGCAAAATAAGTGATATTTATGCTACAATAGAACCATTGAAACATTCAATGATCCTAATGTAGCTCAAAAAATGGCATTACACTTTGTTTAAAGCCCTTATAACGAAAATGAAATAACAGTGTCTGAGGCATAAAAGCGCTATAGCCATCTATTGTGGAACATTCGGTACTAATATAACTAAATCCTCCTTAGTTTCCCACAAATATTTAAATTTTTTAACTTTCTGGAGTTAGTAAAACATTCTGGATCGTTAGTACGAATCAAATAATGCCCCATCATTTTGAAAAATCACAAATTCAACTAGGGTTTCTAACAAAGTAATACCAACAACCATACAAGAAAGTACCAAGATCTGATCCCAAGTAGGCATCAGTATATGTATATTCCAAGTTGAAAGAAATACCAAGTAAAAACATAAACTTGAGTTAGTTTTCGCATCATTCATGTGATATGTAAAATATTTCCACTTTTTTTTATTGTGTATTTGAATTACGGTCATTGTATTACGTAATTTGTGACCATTTATCGTTATTTTATACACATCAGTTATGAAACTGAACAAATCAACCTTTGTTATTGTCTTCCTTTTAAGTGTACTCATTACTGAAGGTATAACAATAGTTTAATTATTGAACAAAGAGTATGATCAATGCGAATCGATGTATTTACCATGTACAATTATATTTTTAGGGGAGAGTTTATACTGTTACAGATGTAACAGTAATCAACCTGGGTGTGGCACTCCTTTGAATTGGTTATGGTACTGGGGAGAAACTTGCCCAGAATATGACGATAAATGTGTAAAAATTATAGAAAAGAAAGAAGGTAAAACCAGGGAATAAGGATATTTTGTTAATATTTTAATGTTCAGTGTGTAATTATATTTTCTGAATATATTTCAGCTGAGACTGTGATAACACGTGAGTGTCTAAGCTCTGTACGTGGTTTTAGGACAGACATTCCAGCTGATAGATATGAAGGCTGTAGACCAGCTGCCAAAGATGTTAGATTGGGACATTACGTAAATAATTCCATTTTCCAACTAGATATTCATAGGGAGTACTATGATGAAGTAACATGGTGTTTCTGTTACTTTGATCATAGATGTAATACTGCTGCCAGTATTACAATTTCAACACTATTATTATTTATAGGTATTGCTATACAATTTGCATCATAGGACATTATGAAAATATCAAATACTTACATTTCAGGTTTACTTAAATTCATTTGCATACATTGAATCCGTGAAATTTATCTCAAGTTTCTCTGCTGTATTAACTTAATACATTTCATGTTTATATACAGGATGTTTTGACCTGGTGCTGAGAATTTGTCAAAATTTCTGTTTTAAAAGACCGGCACTGTAAAAATGCACCACCTGGTGTTGGAAAAGAGTACTGAAAAAAAGAAAAAATTTTGCGCTCCCTATCGGCAGAATTAAAAAGCTCATTTTTGACATCAAACAATAGATAGCGCGACGTATTTTTTTAATTTAAAGAAATTTTGATGAAATGCCACCCGGTCAAAAACACACTGTATAGTGTAAATAAGCAGTTTAAGAATTGTTGTGTTACCAAATAATTCATGTAAAACAACACTCTCATTCAGATCTGCAACAAAAACATCACTAACATTTCTGCAAATGACTTAGAAGCTATATATGTAGTTAAAAACTTATGCTTAGAGAAATGATATTCCGTCCAAAAGATCTTTAGAAATTAAAGTATTACTATTTTTGTATAATTAAACAGTATCATGTAAGTTCTGTTGAAAGATTTGTATGCAGTGCAGGTCATTTAACATATAAATGAATATAATTATTGTACAGTTTATACTGTTTTATTGAACATAATTATATTTTAACACGTCGCGCACTGTCGTCCATTTTCAAAGAAACATTTTTTAATTTTATATCAAATACTAACTGTTAGATTTTATTTCTTTTTATCACAAATGTACAATGAATTATATTAAAGTTTTAATAAAAACTGTTTTTGTATATACAATTTATTCTGTTTTCCTATAATTATGTACTAACCTAAGGGATAATAAATACCAAGAATTATATAAAAACAATACTTTTATTACAAAACACTATGACAAATTAATCTTAAATACAACAGATAAAAAAACAAGAGTTTTCTTATAAGTCTATTAAGATATGAAATTGAATAACCTAAGGTATGAGCTTATAGGAACAAAAAATTGAAAAAGAAAAAAAACTAAAACACAACTTTCTCAACTTAAATGGAATGAATAAAAATGGTAGAAGTTAATATAAAAGGGATGAAGTGAGAAAATACTGTTTATGAAGATGAAATATGTGTGCTGCTAAAATGCAACCAATTTTAAATGAATAAGTATCTTCTTAAGCAGCCTTGACTGTATGCTCCTTCTGTCCTCTTTGTTGTGCTGGAGTCTTTGGGGGTGAAGGTTTCTCATTCTGTTGTACTTCATTTGATTTTGCATCCTCCCTCAGGGCAGGCTGTCCTGTGGCTTGGATTTTGATAACTCTTTCATTCTTTGACTCCGGTTCCTTCCTTGGAGCAGTGACTGTTAACACTCCATCAGATGACAAACTGGATTGAATTTGATCAATATCACACTGTTCAGGTACTAGGTATTTTCGTACAAATTGTCTGGAAATCCAGCCGTGCTCGTCTTGCTTCTCTTCGTGTTTTCCCTCGATAATTACATTCTTTCCCACAACTTTAACAGTCACTTCCTCTGGAGCAAACTGCTGAACATCCAGTGTGACTTGGAATTTGTTCCTGTCGGCTTGTACCGTTGATGTTCCACTAGTTTTGCGTTCTAAGGCTCTCTCGTAGGGCTGGAATCTTCGGAGTCCCCGGCGACGAGGTCTGAGTACCATAACTTCCGGGTCGTACGGAACCAAAGTTGTAGGCAAATCCTCAGGACTCAAAGGTAATCCAAAATTTTGATCGAACAGGCGATGAGGTCTATCCAGACCCTCCCACCAATTGGAGAATAGCATCGGTATAAGAGACATTCTTCTTTTATTCTTTAACCTCCAGCAAAATATGAATTTGTTGGAACAAAGTTTGTTGTCTCTTTCACTTGGAGTTCGTAATTCACTTCTTGAATAGTTCAATGCACGATGATCTCGTACACTTTCACACTTGAAATGCACCAAGAGTTTTGCAACAGTAAAACGCCACTTCAAGAGCTTGCTTCGATTTTACTTGCAATGGCCGCTGCGCGCGGGTATATATTGCTTTCGTCCAGGAACGTAGTGGGGGTATTAGTAAACGGTAGCATATAGAATTTTCCCGAAATCGAGCTTTCGAGATATGCAATGCAAAATTCAAAATAACGAGCAAATATGATCATTCATAACATATGGAATGGAAAAGCAAGATTCTAGAAAGTACAAAGATTCAGGATATGTGTCACTTGATCAAAATATCAATGCTATTTCAGAGAATAATGGAAATGCACTCATCAGACTCTGTTTGTCATGGCAGTTGCAAAAAACGCGCGAATATCTAGCCGGCTTGTCTGAATAACATTTTGAATTTTCTGTGTAACATATAACAATTTAATGTAAAATTTAGTTTAGTCGAAGTTTAATCTTGTATAATACCTCTTCTTTATGTAATGAAATGCTATTTTTATGTTCTGATAGTACTTAAAATAATGTATTATTATCAAATATAATTTTCCTAGAATATTGAAAAAAAAAACATAATACAAAATATATACATATGTATGTGTTGCTTAAAAATGAAATGTCTTAAAAATTGTATTCAATAAAAAATTTGTTAGATCTAGCTTAAATTTTTAATTTGTTTTGAAAATGGAACTTAGTTATGTTTATGATATTTACAGATAAATGTTGATATATTATTTATATCATATTTTATACAACATGAATAACGATTAAAGTTTTTATTTTATATTGTTTTTTAAGATTTAGTGGATGTATACATACATACATACATTTTATACTAGAAAATTCAGGGCGCGGAAATGACTAGAAACTTTAAAATCTGGAACAGTAAAGCTATAGAAAATGAGATTAGAACTGTACATATGAATATTCTTTAATTTAAGCGCTTTATTGTAGTAAAATAATGTTGGATATTACATATTGAAACACATTATTAAATTGTCATACAATTAATAAAACATTTAATTTAACTTAAATTTACACGTTAGAATTCAAAAACTATCATTCTAAAGATAACTGAAATAATTCATGTAAACATAAATTAAAAACATTTTTTATATTTAGCAATACAAACATGCTTTGCTTTCACAAAGCTAAACGACCTTTCCACCTTCTGCTGTAAATAAAATCAAATTACCTACATTAGAGGGTAATTGGCTACATTATTTCAATCAGAAAATTTAAAATAACAAATCGCGAATAAAACTCATTTCAGAAGAGTTAAAATAATGCAATTTCTAAAGGATCATTAAAAAAATTATAATATAACCCTATAAAATTTACCAAAACAAACCCAAAGAAGGCTCTGGAAAAAAATAAAATTCAGCAGAATCGGTTATAAATAATATATAAACGTATTCGCCTAGGTTCACATTGGTTAATTATACACATAAACAGAGGATAATTGAAATAAAATTGCGTACATACGTGAGCCGGCGATTCAACGTTTCCTCGATAGCCGCTCGATTCTCGAAACTTCGCGAGGCGTCGAGACCTGCGCGAGCTCGCACATAAATACGAGCGGTGGGGACCATAGCAGGCAGTACTTGGATAGCAACCAACGAGTGAAGATCGCAAAACTTGAGCGAGTTTCACGCGAATTCTACAAAGCGCCTACGGTTAAATACGTTATATTCAAATTCATTAAGTAAGAAGATCAAGAAGTAAAAATCATGTCTCTGGTACCATTGCTGTTCTCTGACTGGTGGGAGGATTTGGAACGCCCGCACCGGCTCCTGGACCAAAACTTCGGCTTGGGCCTCTATCCGGAACAACTGTTGTCACCGAGCCGCATGGATCATTATCTTCCACCCAGAAGACGAGCTTCCTACTACAGACCATGGGCTGATCTACTTCGCACCAACGAAACGGGTACGTCCACCGTCCAGGCTGATAAGGACAAGTTCCAGGTAGTGCTCGACGTCCAACAGTTCGAGCCTAATGAGATCGACGTGAAAGTCGTCGATAAGTACGTAATGGTTTCTGCGAAACACGAAGAGAAGCGTGATGAACACGGCTGGATCTCCCGTCAGTTCATGAGAAAATACCTGATACCTGAACAGTGCGACGTGGACCAAGTTCAGTCGAAGCTGTCATCCGACGGTGTACTCACAATCACCGCACCTAGAAAGGACCAGCCAAAGCTTGAAAACGAGCGAACCGTCAAGATCGAACATACCGGCAAACCGGCAATCCAGAGCAAACCTGTGAAACAGCAGCAGAAGCAGGGCGGCGAGGAGAAGAAAGAAGAGAAGAAGTGAAGGAGAAATGTACTTTTTCTGCCATTTATAATATTCCTATTCGCTATAGTCGTTCATTGTTTAATCACAATTTAAAATTTTATATTATATTACATAGTATTGTATGTTACATTAAAGTTTAGCGAACGTTCATGATAGAGTATATATGTACTTATAAGTTGTCATTTGCGTTTCATAACTCATCGTTTAGTTTCCATTAGAGAGTATGTATGTATATATATTCTCTGCCAGTATGAGACTTTGAAGACTTTAATGTATGGTCATTTTTTAATGTTAATAAATTTCTAAGTAAAAAAATTTTAATGTCTTGAATTGAATCCTTCGTATTCTTCCTAATCTCCCTATACATCCATACTTTAACGATAAGTCATAGTTCTTTAAATTTTGTTTTCAAACTCGTTCTTTTCGTAGGATTCAAATTATTTACTCGAAATTTTGTAGGATTCAAATTATTTTTCATTTGCTTTCTGAGATTATATCATTCCTATAGAATAGTTGAGTTGTAATTTGCAGCTATTAGTTCATGGAATTGCACATTATATAACTAACTTTGACGCGGTACGAATAGATTGCGATTTTATCTCTGTAAAAATTGCCTGATAATACGGTTTAAATTACACGTTGAGAAATCTAATCGTCAGTACGGTAATCAATGCATTTTTCAAATTGCAAAGGGTTTTGACGAGAAGATCCAAAGCAGCCGGCGTAATTCATTACGGATCCTCTTCTATCTCAAAGACTCAATCTATAAAATATTCAAACATATGTAATATCGATAATGGAAAACATTATTTTCACAATATATTTTATTTAACCTCAATGTGACAACTGACATCATACATCCAAGAGACAGCTGAGATTTGTTTATTGCTTTAATTCCTTGTATTCTATAAAATGAAGAAACATTTTGGTATTGAACTTTGATAAAAACTTCAAATTATTAACACAAAATCTTTAAGTTACGTAATTCAATTTTCTTTTAATCAGAACCGAAAATTTGGGTGTTGTCAGCGATTTTGAAGCTCTCGATCTAAAAATTATTCAGTCATAAAAGGTTATATAGCAGTAGACAAATATTCTTTTTACGACGTATTTTATTTAATTCGTACAAATTCATTGTTCAAAACTTAAAAATATAAAAATTATCCATAGACGTACACTATGTCTATATACACTATAAAGGAACACGAGAAAAACAGATGAAAATACTAAATTACATAAGTAAGACGCACACAACTAATTTTTATGCGCTCTGTTTTAATTTCTGAGGTTCCTGCTGTTCCTGTTCCTCTGACGATTTCCCTGTTTTCTCTATTTTAATAATTTTCTCTTTTTTATTTTCAATGGCTTCTGGTTTCCTTGGTGCTACTATCGTTAAAACACCATCCGAAGACAAACTACTCGTTGCCTTTTCAGGATCGCATTGTTCCGGTACCAGGTACTTCCTCACGAAGTGCCTCGAAATCATACCGTGATCATCTTGCTTCTCTTCGTGTTTTCCTATAAAAGAAATACAATAAAAATCAGTCTTCCATTCTACATACACGATATTCACAAAAAAAACCACGCGTATCTAATTACAATAATCTTGTTAGAATTTTTATTTTAAAATGTTTTATTACTTACCTTCTACGACAATATAATTGTCAACAACCTTCACGTTAACCTCTTCGGGTTTGAACTGTTGCACATCGAGTATTATTCGAAATTTGTCTTTGTCGTCTTTTAATACCGACCATCCAGCATTCTTTTCTTCACGTTCCAATTCTAACAAAGGTTGGAACGCATAGGAATACGGGAACATACGAAATGGCGACGATCTCTCGAAGAAAGACTCGATGAACTGATCCGGTCGCAACTGTCTACCAAAATGTTGATTAACCAACCGATGTGGTCGTTCCAAAGTCTCCCACCAGTGAGAGAATAGTTTTGGAATCAACGTCGTTCCTCGTCTCATTTTGTTTGCTTTCTTTTTCTTTCAAAAATCCTTAAAAGCACGGGTTTGCCGGCAAGAACACGCAAACGATGTTCACCCCTCGCCAATTCTCTGTATACTGGCGCGCAGCCGGCAATGCAATTCCTATATATAGTACACGGGAACTTCGACCACGCGCATTCTCGAATCGTCGCTTTTAGTTTCTTGAATGATCTAGAATGCTCTAAAAGTCTTCCAGAATTTTCTGATGAATATACGTACATATACATATATACATAAATGTCATTGAATATAATTATTCATTATACATATAACAGAAGAGAGGGAAATTTGAAATTTTACCGCCGCGCATTTTCTGCTAATATACGTTCCTTTTTATACCTCACGGAAATCTATTCAGATTTTAGAAATATATTTAAATAAATAATTTCTATGAAATTGCAAAATTATATCAGCCTAATTACTAGCTAAAACCTAACAATGTTTTTTGGAAATAGAAATATTAATCAGTCAACTGAATTTAACACATCACATATAAAAATTTATTATGCACTGGCAATTTTTTATACAGTAAAGTAAAAATTGTGTATAGATAGTATAATATGTATAAAACTACTATTACAGATTTCTCTGCATTTATTATAAATGAGTCTTTTTTATTTTTTCTGTCAAATATATGTTAAGTTTTATTATAATTTCAAGGTGTCGTGAGTTCGTTCAATACTGTCTGAGCTTTGTATCGACGTTTTCGTGTACGCCGGACGATACGTTGGCTTCGTGCAACGTCTGACAAACGTTTGTACCCAGCAGAGTTTCGTTTCTCCTACGTTTACTATATTTACTAATACACTTGTTTTGGATGCTCTGATAATTAACGATAACGTTCAAACTTTCAAGTCGTACATTATATTAGCATTATCTGAGAAATTCATGAAGCGTACCGATAAAATAATTGCTTTATTCATTTATTGAATTATAATTTATCGTTTTCTGATAACAAGTTATGTCAAATGAGGTACAATAACACCATAATACAAAACAGCACAGGGAAACAATAATTTTTTTTAGTTTCCTAAGCTTCTGAGACATTTGTCATAATTATTTATGTTTTGTTTTAATTGATTGAATAAATGTTTCTTTAATAAATATTAACAACGTTCTGGTGTAGTTAATGGGCTGGAAGAAATGGACAATGGTTTCTGCGTGTTTATCCCGAATCAAAACTACGTATAATGACGGGTCGTCCTCCATGCTGGACGACACGTAATCGCTAAAGGGGTACGGAAACTGATACAGAAACTGCAACAAGTTATCTGCAGTTGATTTAAAAGTCTGTCTGCCGCAGTGACAGTAATCTGCTTTATGCGACACAATCTCCTCGATTATCCAAATACCGTGTTCCTTCGACTAAAATTAGGTAGCCAATTTTCAAATGAAAGTCTTTCATATCTAAAAAAAAGTCTAAAACTTATAAAATAAAAATGAAAATGAAAAAAAATAAAATTGAATTTAAATTGACGCCATTTCAGCGGCCTTCCCATCAGTTGGTTAAATGTACCGATACAACATTTTAATTTTCCGGGTATGATTCAGATAAAGCGTGGGAAAAATATAAATGTGTAAAATTTATGAAAGAATGAATTAAAGAAACAGAACAACAACCAATTGCGTTGGTCAGTTCCCAGGTTCGGTTAGAAGCGACTGTTTCGATTCCCGGGTATTTTGCATTCCGCTTATGTCACAGATCTGCGAACCCCCCGTCTGACAATGAGAGGAGAAGGGTATGGGAAGGTTACTACGCATTTCAGCGCTATTCGATATTTTTATTTAGAGAGCAGAGACGACGTAGTAACCCTGAAGGGTACCCAGTCGAGCGATAAAAAATGGAACAATTCACATGTCTGTTACGACTTAAAATCCTCCAAATGAATTCATATTTTAATGAAAATAATCTTCCACATAATATTATGATACATTGATCTATGCATTTTTTATAGTAATAATACCAGTCTTTTGTTTATATAAAAATTTAACTTATAGTGATAGTACACTGTACTATAATAAACTACATATACCTATCTTCTTTCATTATGTTTTTCATAACAAATTTCACCGGTGCATCTGTTACGCATAAAGCAATACATTACCCACAGATAAACTTCTATTTTCTACATGATTATCATTAAATAAATAGTCGCAAACAGTATGCAAGAAAAATAAACTTATCACGGATTAGAGCTCGTCTCAGAAGGTGTGATAGATTGTTGGTATTTGGCTGTGGATGTACGGATCTGTTTTTCTTCGTTTATTCGATTGAATGACATGTCATTTGAATAATGTTCGTTTATCCTGTAAAGAAAGGGGGGCTGAGACAACGCCTCGCAATTACGTGGCTCTGTTTTGTTTAATTTGTGATGGTCTCTTTTTATTAGGTGCCAGTTGTGATACGAATGCGAATCAACTCTGTTACCATTGACTTATCTCTACGTGTAAATGATTCACCAACGCGCAGTCGCAAGATACAGAATTGATCCATTTGGAAAAATCGCGAAATTTCGAGAAGGAGAATTTGCTAGAACGTTCGATATTGATAGTTTACATAAGACCCGAGGAATATGAAAGTTTTTAGATGTTGACGATAAACTATAACGCTCGAAGTGTTCTATTCTTATTAAAAAAAAAAAAAAAATACACTTCTTTATAATATAAACAACATAAATGAAACGATATTGTTTCGGGTTAAATAAAGCTTGGTTCCTATTTATTTATTTCCAGGTCATTGAGGTCGTCTATAATAGGCTACGTTAATTAAAAAATATAATTAAAAGGTAATATGCCTGTGGTGTGAAAAAACACTTTCGAAAATTCCAGATTGTAGTAGAATGTTCCACTCTTTTGAGCTGGTAGCAGTCTATATTGATTCTTTTTTCATTCCTATGTATACTATATGTATAAAAATATGAATCATAAACAGTTACGTTTGCGTTACGTTAACGAAATTATTTAATATCTTAGATTTTATGCAAGAATTTTATAAAAATTTTTAACAAGATTATTGATCACTATATTGTTTATAAGAAGGAATCTTCTAATTTTACAATTTTTTTATAATAAATGAGAAATATGAAATATTATATGTTAAATTCATTAAAATTTTTTTAATTTGAATTAAAATTATAAAATTACCAATTTAAATTAATAAGTAAGAGGAATGTATAAAAATTGTAACTTAATTGCATTATTTAAATTATTCAAGCGCGAATAGTATTGAAACACGTCAATTTAGGCCTCGAATTCGTTTTATAACGCTCTTTTCTAAATACAGAATAACACACCAATAGTGTTAGCCATCAGAATATTTATAAATCAAATTTAACAATCGCAAAAACGACCCCGAACCTGAAATAACACAATAAAAGAAACAAGAGTACGGTATAAAAATTAAAAACAAGTGTATAAACTATCAGTTAAAAATAATAACTAAGCCGTTGATAAGATACTTTAATTAATAATTCAACAATTTTTCAAAGTGAAACAAATTCCAGAAGATTCAATCGGCTTGACGGACAGGTTCATAGATGTGTGTAGAACGTGCTCGAAGCGCAAAACATGCAAGCGATTCGATTCGAGCAATCGTTAGGAAAATTGGTCGATATTGCAGGGAATAGAGAAAAACAAGAACGTTAATTATTCAGTCGTTCAATTGACTACCATGTCTAAATACGTGGAGGCAAAACATGTCGATGACATTTTCGTTTTAGTCCGGTAACTTCTCGAAAGCCATCGATATAGATAATGTCCCACTACACAGAAAGCCGGGCTACATAAATAGCCGTCGGTGAGGGCAAAGCTACAGTTGCAATCGAGACAGCGAACCAGATATTTTCAAAGCGAATTCTGTGAGTGTTGTTTTTTCAACGTATCCTCTGTATATTTCATCTGAGTACTAAAGTTAAAGTATTTTTCTGAAAATTGAGTATATTCAACGATCGCAAGATGTCAATTCTACCGTTGTTGTTCTCTGCATGGTGGGCGGATTTGGAACGTCCCCATCGGCTGATGGATCAAAATTTCGGCATGGGGCTCTTTCCTGAACAACTACTCTTCCCCAGCACGATAGATAGGTTCTATCCGGGAAGCAAAGCCACTGATATTTACTACAGACCATTGAACGAACTCCTCCGTCGAGGTGAGAGTGGTGCATCGACCATAATGGCTGATAAGGACACCTTCAAGGTCATCCTTGATGTCCAGCAATTCAAACCGGAAGAGATTAACGTGAAGCTGGTCGATCGATTTATTGTCGTGGAGGCGAAACACGAAGAGAAGAGGGACGAGCATGGTTTCATCTCCAGACAGTTCGTCAGGAAATACCTGTTACCAGAACAGGTTGATGAAAACCAACTGGCCTCCAATATATCCTCCGACGGAATTTTGACAATCACAGCGCCGTTGAAGAAGACTGAAGGAAAGCCGAACGAGAGGACGATCAAAATAGAGTTCACCGGGAAACCTGCCATTCGAGGAGAGACGACGACGACAACACCACTAACAACAGCAACAGGAGAAACTGTCACGACCGAGAAACCAGCGACAGAAAATGAAGAAGTGACGGTGGAAAACGCACTTGACGAGAACCCTGAGAATAAATAAGAGTTGATCTCTTTTGTTCCTTCTATGGTTCCTATATTTTTTGTATTTTGTACAGACTTCTTGTATAATCTTATTCTATACAGCGTTTTACTGTAATTATTGTTCAAAGAACTGAATAATGTATACTCTGTAAAAATTGTAAAGTCTTGTTATAAGTACTTTTCTCTGTTTTTTAATAAAAAAAAGTGCGTTAAAAATTAACCTTGGTGTATATTAGATCTTGGTCGTTCCCTAACTTTAGTGATAAGAGTAGTTATTTTTAAATTTCGCGGCTTGAAGGTGGCATGAAATTCAAAGATTAATTTTATCAAAGTCCAAATATTAAATTTCTACATTCATTGCATTTATTCTGTCTTGCTTTTTGTGTAATCTTATATTAGTTTCATACTTGACGAACCGGATTTGCTACGATGAGATACGCTGACATGCAATTTAGGCTTCCTTTAGTTAAGAAAAAGTATAAGGGCAGAAGTACATCCAGTATTTAACTTGTTTACCCATGAATCTTCGCATGGGAAGACAAATGTTCTGGTTAGGCTTTCCTTAAACATTTTTCCCTGGATACTGGATTCTTCCCGGATCAAAGACAGCTGGTGAAAGATTCCCCTCCTTACATTTACCTTTACTTTAAACAGCTGAGTTTATATGTTACACTACAAAAAATATCGTGTGTTCATTCTGAAACCTCATTGTTCTTTTTTATCACTGGCATCATTTTTGTCATCCATGATAAGCCAAGTGACTATAACTTATATTAATAAAGTTATTTACAGAATTTTAAACATCAGCATCGTTTTGTGGGGTTAATATTAGGTCGTCTGGAACCAGGGTCTTCAAAGCAGCCTTACTCCAACGTAATCGCATTCCAATGCAATTACATTATGTGTAACGTTAATATTTGTGTTAATTCACGTCAGTCGTACATCCACGTTATCGATTACGTGTTGCGTGCAGATATGAACCTTCTAGAAACTCTCTTTCTAGAAAGCATTCTATTCGTTTTTTTATTTTCTGAGCGAACAGACTTGTTTTATTCAAATTATATTTACAAAACACAACTAAAATTGATTCAAAATTAATTTTTTATTAATGGATACTGATAGCTTTCCCTAAAATATATGAATTTGTAATAGTAGATTAGCAAATGATATCTTTTTATTATTTGACCGAATACTACTCCAAATAATTCTGAAGATAAATAGAAAAAAATGTTAAAAGTCCGAATTTTCTGGTGGATTCAAGAAATTTCCTTTTGCGCCTGCTTACATAGTTTTCTAGATGCTCAACCGTTCGATTGGAGCGCCTCCTGTTAAATGCTACGGTCGTGTACGAAAGCACATCAGTGCATTCAAGGCAGTTGCATTGGCAATAACCGGTGCTTTCTAACAAAAGTTCGTTGTGCCATTTTAAAGTAATAAGATCCACTAAACAACGTATCAGATCTAACAATCCCAATAACGAAATCAATTAATCATTTTCAGAACCTTCAGTTATCAAGATGTCTCTTCTACCTTTGCTGTTCTCTAACTGGTGGGAAGAGCTGGAATGTCCTCATCGTGTGATGGATCAAGATTTTGGCATTAACATCAATCCCGAATCTTTGCTACCGAGAGCGATGCAACTACACAGCCTATCTCCACGGGGTGGTAAGGGAATGAAAAAACATCCTATGGCGTATTACAGACCATGGAGTCAACTATTGCATCAAGGTAAAGGTGGTGGTGCATCGACCGTGATCGCCGACAAGGACAGTTACCGGGTGGACCTGGACGTGCAGCAATTCGCGCCAGAAGAGATCAATGTGAAAGTCGTCGACCATTTTGTGATTGTCGAGGGGAAGCACGAGGAGAAGCAGGACGAGCATGGCTGGATTTCCAGACAGTTCACGAGACGATACATGGTGCCCGAACAATGCGACATCGACCAGGTATCGTCGAAGCTCTCCTCGGACGGTGTTCTCTCGATCATCGTGCCCCGTAAACCGAAAACAGTTCCTGAAGGCGAGAGAGTGATTAACATCGAGCATACCGGCAAGCCGGCTGTATGCCAGGCCGAGAACGAGGAGAAGAAACCAGAGAATGCTGAGTCGGGAACGACTGAGTAAAAATCGAGTTCCTCGTAATTCCAACATCTTATAACCTTTCTAATTCTTGCATTATTATACACACACATTTTGTGGCACTTATTGCGAGTATTTATTGGATGTGATATTCCTAAAGGAAACGCCTTCCAAATGTATGCTTAGCTATACATTACTTGTATCCACGTAAAAACGCACCATTATGGTGGATCGACTAATGTTTCTCGAATTTATTCGATACCTGTGGTATCATATACTATTTCCTTTAGTTTCACCTTCATATCGAATAAATATTAATTTGCTTTATGTATTACTTTGTACGTTTCATTACTGATTTTTTTTTTAAATAAATGGATCATAGAATTTAAAACATATTTGTATTTGTTTTTTTTCATAATACCCGATGTACATATCTTGTTTTAGTTAATACGATTCAAATGATTTTGTTTAATAAATTATATGATCTAGATAGTGTAATGTATACATATATAACAATACTGCTAGATAAAATGTAAAAATTCAAATATTATTGCTTATAAAGGAAATAGCAGTTTGTTAATTATAAAAGGAGTATAATTTCATTTGCATATATTTGAAAAAATGAAAATATAATAAATATAGGTTCGACTTTCATTACGAGCACAAAATTGATAATTGCTGATTCACTAAAAATACTTATGAATAATTCTAATTTTAAATGTATCTGTTACTTTGTTTACTGATAATAAATTATTTTTGTAGTAAAATTTTTTTTTTAGATAAACCCAGTATCACAGTACAAATTATTTTTTGAAATAAATTGTGATTGTATATATCTGTAAGTTCAATAAATTAATATACAAGTGCAGATACTTTATTTTTTCTATGCTTTATAAACATAAATTTACCGTAGAAACAATTATTTAACAAGTATGAAAACCCCTTTATGTATGGATACATGTATTGGTTTGGTGCATTAACCCGCATATGCATGAACGAGAATGAACTCTACCTTGACCTGAACGAGCTATATTCATGCACAATTTATTCATAAGCAACTACTTTGTTTTCTTTAATTAAGAAAGATACATGTTATACGTTGTGTAACATATTACGTACAGAAATTGTATCAAAAGCATAGTAAATGAATACTGCATGGTCCTGAACACGAAGAAAGACAACCAGTCTCAGAACCAGATACCCCAGATGTAAACCATCGCGAACTAAAGAACTTGTTTCTTTCACGTGTATACAATATAGGGTGTCCCAAGCAGCTGAACCAAATAACTTTAAAACGGTAAAAGATAGACCAAAATTTTGCGAGACAAAATTAAATGAAAATATGTATTTCTCTATACGTTAATTGAAGCGTATTTTAATTCTCTACAAGAAATTACTATGGTACCTGAAACGAAAATTCATTAATTAAAATTATATCTTAAGGAGAGACCTCTAATTTCTCCCTGTCTCTCCCTAAGATATCTTTTTAACTAATTAATTTTTGATTAAAGTATCTTAATACCTTTTTATGGAAAATAAAAATACGCTTCGATTGACATATCGAAAAGTACACACTCCCATTTAAAGAAACTAAATTGACCTTGAAATATTTGGAACGCCTCCACTTCCGGAGCCGTCACACGCGTCATATGATGCTCTATTCGACGTCATTTAATTTTATCTGAATAAAATCTTATTATCTTCTATCATTTTAGAGTTATAACTTTCCCTAATTATATGAAACATCTTTTTGACCCTTCAAACCCAATTGAAATATTAAATGAAAAAATGAGAGATCGTCGGCTTTGTTTGGGAACACGTTAACGGCTATCGTAGGTTATAGCGTGTTCGATTAAACGACTTTGTTTACGTCAAGTTGCGCAGGTCTGAGGATACACAGAACTGATCTTTGGTACAAAAAAGACAGCTGTATTCAAGGACAATTCTGGTGTTTTCCAGGGTGTTCTCGAACACGAGGC
Organism: Osmia bicornis bicornis; assembly: GCF_907164935.1. Classification (NCBI taxonomy): domain Eukaryota; kingdom Metazoa; phylum Arthropoda; class Insecta; order Hymenoptera; family Megachilidae; genus Osmia; species Osmia bicornis. The sequence continues at coordinate 6,813,599 of NC_060216.1, read as the reverse complement.
ACTGGTGCCCCCACCACCCAACCTAGTGCGCAACGAATCCCTATAAAGCGAACTGCGTTGGTTGTTGGAGGTTGATTCACGTGTGAACGATATAACGGTACGGCTGAACAATCGGTTGCAGAGAAGTTTGCGATTTATACGTATTGCATAATATACTTTTACTCTATAAATAGAGTCACTGATCTAGTAATCTAATAGTAAACGAGCAAATTCAATTAGAGTTCGTATTACGTGTCTGTGAATTGTCATCAAGAACTGTTCCGATGTCGTTGATACCGATGTTGTTTTCTGACTGGTGGGAAGACCTCGACCGACCTCACCGTCTATGGGATCAACATTTTGGCACGGTGTTGGATCCTGGAGATCTTCTGGATTGGGACCCGTTCCTCGATACCGAAGTTCTTCTCTACCGACCACCACCTCCACAGCCTAGAAGAGGAAAAAGACGTTATCATCCATTCTTCAAGGGCAGACGACAAGGACGCGGTACATCCACTGTACAGGCTGACAAAGATAAGTTTCAAGTAACTTTGGACGTGTCACAATTTGCACCTGAGGAGATTAACGTTAAAGTAGTAGATCAAAACGTTGTAATCGAGGCTAAGCACCCTGAAAAAGAGGACGAACACGGCTGGGTTTCCAGACGGTTCGTCAGAAAGTACATAGTACCATCGCAGTGCGATATTAACCAGGTAGAGTCGCATTTGTCGTCCGATGGTATTTTAACAATTACTGTCCCCAGGAAAGAACCTGTAAAATCTAAACCAGTTGAAAAGATAATTAAGATTCAATACACGGGTAAACCAGCTTTAACCAACTCCTCGGAGGCTCAACAAAACGATACGTCCGAGCCACAACAAAACGATGAACAGTCTCAGCAACGGGGACAACAGCAGCAACAGCAGCAGCAGCAACCTCAGCGTGGAAGAAAAGGCACTGTTAAAGCTGCATAAAATTAACATTAATCATCATCCTTCATCATAATTATTCTCATTTTTGTTGTCACTGTAAACATAGTTTATAGTGTTGTAAATGTTGTACAGTATGTGCCAGTACAAACAATACAATAAACTTTTGTATTACTGTTTTGTTTCTAATAAATAAACTATTCTTTTGATTGAAAATAAAAATTGTTTATTATTCCCCCTTCTAATTTTGTATTCCTTTTATTTTCTCGTACTAACATAAAAAGATGCTGATAATCAGAATTTGTTATCAAAGTAAAAATGAAAGAAAATGACTAATTGCAATTTTAAATGTTTTATTTTTACATGTTCAACAATAGATTATTTTTTTGAGAATCCATAGTATGTAAAAATAAGAAAGAATAGTGACAGAAAGCTAAATGTCAAAATCCCGAGCACGTGACGCCGACCGGATGCCGCCATGAAAATAGTTTAATAGTATTACTGATAACATAGATTATTGAGAAAATTATGTTCAGAAGCATTTGTAATATACTCTACAAAATTACTGTAATAATTTTCATGTTATAAATAGTATATGACACTATGATTAGTAAATATTAGAATAAGAAATTATCAAAGTCACGAGTACATAGCATGAACTGTCAAAATTTTAAAAGTAAAAGATTTTAATCATATCAATAAGTAGATTATATTAGCCCAATTTGTCCTGTTCCTTATAGTAAACACTTCGGTTTGCACCTAGAAGTGTCTAGAATTGTTCAGAGTACGTTGACCGATGCGATAAAGCATATGGGCTTGCAGCCAACCATGAGTAAGCTGACAAACTTGGATGCGCCGAAAAGGATCTATTTTACGTTCTGCAGAAATAGAACAGTGTGAATGCATTACGTATAAATAGAATTTGCACTCCAGACACGAGTCATAAGCATGTATTTAGTAAATACGGCTGGGTTGGGTTTAAAGGGAGTTATTTGACCTAGCGAGAGGAAAATCAATACTCAATGGCTTCCCTTTGAGAAAGGTCTAGAAAGGGATGTTAGTCAACGACAACCGCTACCCGGTCTAAATATAACTTGAACATTCGTGAAAGCGCCAAAAATTCGATCAAAATGTTATATTACTTTGTTGGCAGTAATTTTGGATGAATTTGTAACATTCGAATTTAATCAATAAAGAAAACAATTAAAAATAAATTATATTTGAATCTATGAAACTTGATGCGTATTTAATTACATTGTTTCATGCCTTTTTTTTAAATAGTAATAGGATACTTAGAAAGCAATATAAGAGAAGAAAATAGTCTGTTGAATAAAGTGATATTTGTATGTAGACTTTCACAAAGATATTTATAAACTCATATGATAATTTTAAAGATTTATATTCCACAACAGTTTTAAATGAATACTGCATTGTTTTTTAAATGGATCGTTTCGACACACCGTCTAGTAATTCATCTTAAAATGTTTTGAGACGTACATTTATCTTCGACGTTTAGCAATGTTTTCGTTCACATAAGTTTTTGAACAGTCCCAGAATTATTAATAAACAAACATGATGTATCTAATGAGTAAAAAAAATTCTTCGTGGCAGATTCTAGAAAAATACAGAACTTTTTCAAACCGGCACAAATCCGTCAGGGATTAAGTTTTTTTATTTAACTATAGTTATTATAGTGGAATTTAATAATAAAGAAAATTATGTTCAATTTTGTGCAAAAGGTGTTAATCATTCTTTATCTTATTAATTATTTATATCTTTTTCTGATGTAACAGAAATATTTCTGGAAAATCAATAAATGAACATCGCAAACGTATTTCTTACGATTCTTGTCGATGGTATGGACGATAAGAGAAGTAAATGTGTGATAAAATAATCAATTTTCAAAACACAAGATAAATTTAAGTAATTATAACATTTTTTATATGGAGCAGTATGACTAAGAAATTTGTAAACACATTGATCACAATACGAATCTACGTATCATAAAAGTTCTAGAAGCGACGCGTATTCGAGCCTTTTCGTATGAGAAACGTTTCGTGCAGCTAAGCAAAAAATAACAGTAATAAGAAACCCGAATGGTATTTTTTGTCTTGTCAAGAACATTTAAAAATAAAGTGCAGATCTGTCAAAATAAATTCGACGCTTCTAGACGATATGCACTAGCTACGCCTACTAAACAGCGTTTGCGTAGTAAAAACTTCCGCTTGATTTTCAAACTGTTGATAGATAGGTCCAATTATAGGATGCAATTTTAAGATAAAATTGCCGGTGAGTCATGTGCATGCTTGAAAATTTGCTTTAGTTTAAATAAAACAACGAATTTTCTCGAATATGTTCACCGATTTAGAATGTTCTGGATCCTCCACCTACCACTGGCCGGTACGGTATAAATACGCGCGCCACGACAGTCAGCAATAGTGTGTCTCACAAAGCGAAGTGAAGAAGATTTTCTGAGCGGGAAGGCGAAATATCAAACCGAACTTGCTCTGCGAGTATATAATTCAAAGTTTTCGAGAAGTAATCAGTAAATAAAATAGTAATCCAAGGAAACATGTCTTTGGTACCATTGTTGTTCTCTGACTGGTGGGAGGATTTGGACCGCCCTCACCGACTTTGCGATCAGAACTTTGGTTTGGGCCTATATCCTGAACAACTGCGAACTCCTTCCATCCTGGACCAGCTGGACCGAAGATTCTTCAGAACACCTCTGCTTTACTACAGACCATGGGGTGAACTCCTGAGGAACACCGAAGGAGGCGGCACATCCACCGTGCAGGCGGACAAGGATAAATTCCAAGTAATTCTGGATGTACAACAATTCAAACCTGAGGAAATCAACGTTAAAGTCGTCGACAAATGCGTCGTCGTCGAGGGCAAACACGAGGAGAAGCAGGACGAACACGGTTGGATTTCGAGGCAGTTCGTCAGGAAGTACATGATTCCTGAACAATGCAATATCGACCAGGTGTCGTCTTCTTTGTCTTCTGATGGTGTACTTACGATCACAGCACCTAGAAAAGACAAAGCGATTCAGCAGAACGAGAGAGTCGTCAGCATCGAACAAACCGGTAAACCTGCGCTGAAAGAAGCGGGGGAGAAGGAGAAGAAATAAGTTACTGAACTAAATATTGTATTTAGTTGTAAATTTGAACCTCGTACTTTGTGTTCCTGTTTCATAGTCCGCTCTCCTACTTGTTAATACTTTTCCTCCTGTAATTTTCTTTTTGTACAATAATTTAAGCGCATTTTAAAAAAAATCAATGTTTAAATAAACGTAATTTCTTATATTTTTCTTTTAATAATCCCTACCCTTTTAGCTTTTAAGGTAACAAAGAAGTTGTTAAATTGAGGGAGGTCTTTTTTTAAATTAATAGAAGCATTATTAATAGTATATTTAACATATTATTACATATTTATTGCTAGCCCCATCACTTCGTACTTATTTTTAGCACATATTTTTTTATATACAATTGTAAAACTAAATGAACAAAGTGTATTTATTTCTAACAAAGTAATTATGATCATAAAACTCAATACATTTAAATTATCCAAACAAATGATGTATCATTACCGATAAGTATAGAGAAAAATGGTTGGATAACTTTAGTATGTATTACAAAATATATGTAAAGATTTAATACTGCAAATATACATTATTTACTATTTCATTCGTTGTAGAATTTTAGATGACTTGATTTCTTCATTAATATGCTTTAACGCAATAGTACGGATTATTTTTAATTGACATATTCTAAGCTTCTTCCAATTGTTTGCATGACTGAAACTAAATAATAAATGTTTACTCCTTCTGTAAAAACGATCCTGGTTTATTTGTAACCACTTTAGCTGTACCCCTTTTAAATGGAATTCTTGAAACATTGCTTTCCATTACAGTCTTAAAGTGTACAAAATACATATTCTAGGAGTTTTAATATCAGCTGTCCTTTAACACTTCTTTTAAAATTGATCCTGTATTTCTGGCCGGTACGAAGTCCGGGAATGTTGGTAGATTTACGTTAGAAAGGAGCAAAGTAGATTGCGTGGACGATGTAGAATGTTGTCTACTGTGACCAGGTCGTGGTAAAGCCTACAAAACAATATATAAATTTTATTTTAATCCAAATAAATAGAATTTGAATATACGTACTGATGTTTGAATTGGTAAGGCAGGCAACTGTGGTTTTGGCTTTGATTCACTTTCTAAAAATCTTACAAATGCAGCTGACAAGGATGTTTCGTGATCCTGGAACACACAAATATTTGCATGTTATATTTTAGCATGATATTTATTAGCAATGTATTAAGGTAGAGGTAGGGAGAGTCCGAGAGATTCAGGAAGATCCAGGGTGAACCAGGGAGGTTCAGGGAGAGCCAGCTTACTTCTTCCTCCGCATTACACATAAACAATAAGGTAAGTGATAAAACGAAAGCTATTTTACCTTGTTGGGAACAGAAGAACCACTACTTAAGCGTGAAAACCAACTATTTTGGACAGCCGCGTTGTTCAACCCGGCTTTATCCCTTTCTGCTTCATTGAAGTCCAAAATTGTGGAAAATACTCGGAGTACCGCGGACTTATCTGCAGCCGACGACGACAGGTAACCCAATAGAAGATTTTTAATGAGAGTTCTGTAAAGATATCAATACAGTGTAAGTGATATTACATATAATAGATACATTTAATAGATATTTTGTATACGAACTTATCAACTTTTCCCTCTCCACTTTGTTTAGCTTCTTCTATCCTACGATCGGCAGTGTTTACAAGATTTGACAGCCGGTCCACTATAAATATATGATAAGACACATAAGAAAAGGGTTGTTAAAGAGAGATTTTAATTCATAATTTAAGGAAATATTATATATCTTATAATATGTTTAAAAATATAATATCAGCAAAATTATTAATTGCTTGAGAACAAAATTTAGCGTTTCGAATGCTTTATTTCTACATATACATGTGCATTCCGACGTTGTAAACTTGGCAGATTTGAAGTCAGAAAAGACAAGAGCGTAAGTATAACACAAGTACTGGTTGTCTGAACATTACACCAGTACCTGATGTAATACTCACACCCATGTCTTAATTGTTCATGCTGCATTCTTCATTTATCATGCCATACTAGCAAACTAACTTTCACGCATGCCACTAGAAGTAAGAAAGCTTCATTAATATAGTAAAAAGTATTTTAGTATGTTACAATAAATTCAAGTTTTATCTTACAAGTCAAAACAATTTCAAGTGACTATACTTATTTTACATTTAATAGTACATTATTACAAAAATTTAAATAAATTATGATAAAATGAAAATATACATATTATTGCTAGCAAAATAAAAGCTTTAAACTACATGCATTCATCCTTGTAGGATAATGGTAACGGGTGGGAAACCCCACGGGGTAATATGAGCTTTTACAATTTACACGCTCACAGTTACCGCATGAGATTACCCACTCCAACGCTACCAAATTTTATGTATATGTGGTACTATATATTTTTTTTCCTTATAATGTGTCTTAATGTACAGTGAGATAAGTGTTTTAATTTGACATAATTTATGATTATTATTCGATCGTAACATTACATTATTCCTAGCTTATTTTATTGAAGCATATAAAAAAGGGATATCATGTTCTCTGACATAAATTGCAGGAATCAAATTGGATACAAGAATTACACATAAAGAAATATAATTAAATTTGTCATGTTCTGGTCCCTGTATATTAATAGCAATTTATACCAGTAAATGGGAATTTATATTTAAAAAAGAGAAGGTAGTACCAGCACCAGTGGTAATGCATGAGCCAACGAAGATGTGATTTAGTGCGCTAAGGCGATGGTCCGGTTCGTAGCCGGATACCAGCAAGAATCCTGGGCTATTGTCAAAATCCCAGAATTACCAGCTGATATTTGACTACACCACCGGATTGTCTATGTGTTTGCTTTTGCAGATTAGTCACAGGTCACGCTCAAATTGATGATTATAGAGTGAATTTCAACCATGTCATCAGTGCATGTATATTGTAATTAATAGGTGTGATATTTTGTGTATTTATTCATATATAAGCATTCATATTTTGCATAAATCTATTGTATGTACTTTCTTACTTTTTATAATTAGTAACAATATTTATAATGTGGTCTCTGTATATGTAATGTTTGTTTTTAATTAGCAAAATTTCAGTAAGAATGATTCATTAATAAGAGCACGTAAAGAACAAATTAAAATATATAAAAAAATTAATGAATCATCCTGAAAATGATATAATGTTAGCCATTTATGTTATAAAATTAATTAATTAAAACAGTTAAAATGTTTAATACGAGCTTGCTTAATTACTGTTTTTAACTGATAAATTTTCATGTATAAATTGCGTTAAAAATTACACACAAAAACCCCTGATATTTATGACCACACCAGAGAAACACATATATGAGATTATTTACTTTCGTTTAGCAATAATTTTTGTAAATGATAATTAGTTAATGTTTGAGAATTAATTACGTGAGATCGATGTAACAATTTATTAGATTTATTTAATAAATAATGGTTTCAAATGTATTTGAATTGTAAAAAAAATGCTAATCATGCGGAAAATAAAAGGAACAAGATGCAGGCAAATATAAAAATTCTGTAATTATTAAATGAAGTACCTTCTTGGCTCAGCTGTTCAATACGTTCTGTTTTTTTATCCAGCTGTTCACTCAATCTGGATGCTGCTTGCAAACATTCTTTAGCTTCGGCTAATTGTTCCTGTCAACAGGAATTAAAAAACATATATCTTCTGTTAAATATTTGATCACTTCATTATTTGTACCTTAAGATTAGTAATATCATTGACTAGCTCTTCTTGTTTCCTATAGGATTCATTCAACCTTCCTTGAATCCTTTCTGTCGCTGCCATGATATCCTTTTCTTTATCTAGAAATGAAAAAAATATACATTTAATTTAAATTTTAGTCATTTTATCGTTTGTATACATATAGATATATTTTATATTTACCTCGCTGGAACTGTTCCAAGACAATTTGTAAATTAGTCAAAGAAGCAGTCTGCGATAGAATTTTATCTTCAGCAGCAGACAGTTTGTTTTGAATATCATCTCTTTGTTGAATAATCAATGCCATTTGTTGTTGCAACGTTTCCACCTGTTGATTGGCTCTAATATTAGCAGATGTATACGCTGTTGAACTATTTTTCACTTTTTCTTCAGCTTGTTGCAGTTTCGCTTCCAATTCCTTTCTATACTCTTCCGCGATCAGAGCTTCTTCTGTGTAATTTGACTCCATTTCCACCAGATGTGTCCTAAGCCTCTCCAATTCCTTGGCTGCATTCGCTTCTTTAATTTGACTCTCATTTAACTGATTCTGCAGCATTCTATTATTGGATTGTTCTTGAATCAGGGCTGCTTCCAATGCATTGCACTTTTCATCAAGAAGCGCAATTTCTGCTGAAGTTTGAGTTGAATTCTCCACAATTCTAGATATTTCTTTGTTACTCGGTTCATTTAAACGTTCCTGAAGCATCTGCAACTCGTTTCTCATCCAAGAAAGTTCTGCCTCCTTCTCCTTCAAGTCTGATAAAGCTGCATCTTTCTCTGACATCAAATTCCGAAGCTGTAACACTTGCTCGTTCAATAGATGTGTCAATTTTTGAATCTCTCCATGATATTGCAAGCTTTCATTATGTTTGATGGTGACCAACTTCACCAGTTCATCCCTTTCGTTCTTCACAGTTTGAAATTCGTTCGACACTTCTGTATTATTCTGGGCAAGCTCGAGAGTTTTTCTTAGGGTATTAATCTCCTCGTCCTTCTGGCTGACTAGACGAGACAGACTTTCTATGGTTTCTTTGGCCATATCAACGGATTCCTTGTTGCCATCGATGCTCTTTTGCAACTTCTTTTGCGATTCGATCACCTCGGCCATTAACTGATCGTTGTTGGTCTTCAGGGCCTCGTTCTCTCGCGTCCTTTCCTCCAACAGTGCTACAATCTGTTGTTTTTCATTATCATAGGTGTTCTCATTTACGCGATTCAACAGTTCCTTCTTCTCTGCTTGTAAACAAGCCACTTCGTGTTCTAATCTTCTGCAATTATCTTGGATTTCTTCGTGTTGACTCTTCAAGGCATCGCTCTCTTCTGTGACTTTAGCAAAACGCGCTTGTAAAGCTGTTAATTCTCTTTCTCTCAAACGCAAAGTTTCCACCTCGTTAGCCAAATGAGCGTAATCATTTTGCATGGAATTTAATTTCTCGGTTAATTTCGTTACCTCCTCGCATTTCTTCATCTCGTTCTGGAGATTCTCGTTCTCCAATTGCAATTGTTCAGTCTTCTCGTTCATCAACAGAAGCTCGTTCTCTAATTTTGAATACCTCTCTTTCATTTCGCATAGTCGTTCTCTAACATCGTTCAATTCCTCCTCGTTACTTTCCACCTGTTCCTTTAATTCAACTTGTTCCTGTTCCAGCAAGGACTTTTCTGTGTTCACCAGGTCAATCTTATCGTTGGACTCGTCCTGAATGGCAGTCAGCTGTTCCAGTAAGGAGTTCTTCTCCTTCATCAGATTCTCATTCTCCTGACTCAACTTGGCTATGCAGCTTTCCTTCAAGTCTATCTGATTGAACGCCTCGTCCAATTCTTTCCTCATGTTCAAGATATCGTACTCCAGATCATCCTTCTCGCGACTCATTCTGTTAAGCTGTTCCCGGAGGTCTTCGAACACATCATCGTTGTGCGTTCCCGAATTAATCTCTCGCCATTTAGAGATTTCCGTCTCTAGCTCCTCATTCTTCCGGGACAGTTGCTCGTTTTCTCTTTCAATCTCCATTTTCGCATCTCGCAGAAGAGTGAAATTGCTCTCCAACTGTTTCGTATTCGAGGTGGACGTCTTTAATTCCCTTCTGACGTTTTCCAAATCGAGTTTCAACTCCTCTATAAATTCAATGTTCTCATCTAATCCTTTACACCTCTCCAAGGACATCCTCAGCTGTTCCTGCGTCTCTTTCTCTGTATTTTCAAGCAAATCAACCTTCCTCCGCAATTCGTCGTTCTCGTCCAGTGTCGCGTGCAATCTGCGGTTTAGGCTCTCTATCGCGCTATCAGTTTCCTCGATATCTTCAGGAATGTCCTCTAGTTTCGTCGGTTTCCTATTTCTTGACGTAGTTCCTGTCTGGCCCTGAGTTTCTGTTCTAATTTCGTTCAGACCTCCTTCTCTTAGCACCGCGTTCTCTTTCTTCAACGTGGAATTCTCTGATTGGAGTCGCTTCACTTCCTCGTGTAAGGATTCCGTTTCTGATTCTAAAGAGGCGACTCGTTCCTCGCTCGCCTCCGGGATGGACGGTAAATTTAATTTCAAATCCTGAACCTCTAATAATAATGAATCAATGTGCGACTGCATCACGTCGCATTCTACCTGCATGTTCTCCTTCATCTCCACAGCATCCTTTAGGTCCCGAGTGAGTTCGGTTACCTTCTTCTCCAGCACATCTTTCTTCCATTTTGTATCCACGTACTGTTTAGCGACTGCCTCGAAAATTGATTCGTTCGGCTCCGTTTCGACGACCGAGTTTCTCAGAATATCATTGATCCTCTCGGTTAGCTCGTTGATCGTGCTATTCTTGGTCTTCTCCTCGGGGGTCTGGAGATCATCCGTTTGAACTGATTTATCCACATTGTCCAGGATGGTATTTTGCACTGAACGAGATACTGTTTCGCTTCGGATACGCGTTGCTGAGTCCTTGAGCCTGTCCTCCAATTGGGTTACCTTATCCTGAGCCTGATTATAGTCTACGTAAAGCTGCTCGTAAGCGTTTTGAAGGCACTGGTGCTTTTTCTCGACCTCTTCCTTGAGAGACAACAGCTTCTCTGCGAAATAAAAAAAAAAAGTGAGCGAGTCTCAATAATCAAAGATTTAAGTTACCGTAAGGATAATAGTTTAAACATTCACCTATTGATTCCTCGTGCTGTTGGTCCAATTCCTCGACACTGGTGAACAATCTTTTGTTTTCTTCCTGGAGTTCTTCGATTTTTTTGTATAATTCTGACTCCCTGTTGCTGGAAGCCTCGATGAATCCATCGTGCCGCTTATGATTCTCTGAATTAGCTTTCAGCGACACTGATTCGTTGTCAGGCCCTTTAAACTTCTCGTCGAAGTCTGATTTTTCTTGCTTATTAGCTTCACTTTGCTTCTCGTTTTCGCTTTCCAACGCCTTCAATGCAGTTCGAACTAGATCCAACTTCTCCAGGGAGTTCAATTTAGAGAGCACCGTTCGGAAATCATTGATCAGCGCCGTTTCATCTGATTGCACGCGTTTCGTGTTCCTCTCCGTTTCTCGGTTCTAAATAAATATTGAAGAAGTTTTTATTTCGCAAAAGTACTTAGATGCATTTGAAAAAACTAAGTTGTCCTACCTTTTCTTCCATCTGTATTATACGGTTCACCATATCTTGCTTGGCTCTCAAGAACTCTGCCTTCTGGTGTCCATCGGCGAGCTCTTCCTTCAAGGAAGGATTACTGACCTGTAGTCATCAATTCAAATTTTTGCAATTATAAAAAAATATCGACCACATCACATCTGTCAGCGCGTATTAGCGTACTAATAAAATGGCAGTGATACAATATTGATTGAAGATAACGTGGATAAATGACGGATGTGCGGTCACGTGTATGTGTGCGTGAAACGATCGACAATGGCGAACAGTTAAAATTAAACTCAATTATCTGAAAACAATTGCAACGGTAATTATCCTTTTAACGTTTTGCAGGGACGAGGAAACAATGCGATTATTGGCTACACGAAAATTCATACTACAGAGAAGCCAGGCGCCGATGATTTTACGAAAAGAATTCTACCTTCTGAACTCGTTTCAATTCCGTTTCTAAATCGCGTATCTTCACGGTGGCTTGCGCCAACTGTTCCTGCAACTGTCGACCATGGCTCTGATTCTTCGAGTTCCGATTTTTGGCGGACAGTGGGTCCCAAAAGAATTCGCCCTCGTCATCCTGGCTGACGTCGTTCTGCAACAGAAAAAGGAACCAAGATTAACTTGTGCAATATAAAAATTGCAACATGTGAATCGTGCTACATCGAGCGTGTTCCTTCGGAGTTTTAAGGCGGATCGAAGCAGGATACGAGGAAAACCGTATGATTAGTAACTTAGTATTGTTACGTGCGTTTACATAAGCACCCTGTGTCGTGTCGCGAACAATGCGGCTCGGTGTACGACTGCAAGTTTGCGAAAAGAAGAAGTGAAAAAAAGGGACAAAGTTATGCAATCGAAATCATGAGCAGAGCGGCGATCTTCGAGGAAGAGAAGGAAAAAAGGTAATCGAAGGCACACCGGCACATATTCGGTACTGAAATTGTCCGCGGCCCGAATGGAAAGGATGTCAAGATTTTACGGTGAATTGAGACCTTATAAAAGCCTTGTCATTCCATAGAAATTGCCTGGATTATGTAACCCTTGTGGACTTCTCTCACGTGTTCCATGCATATTTGCCCGTTGTTTTTATCCGATGCAAAAGCCGGCTCGAATCCGTGACGAACCGGCTCCGATATCTCAATTCAATTCAATTCAATTCCCGCGCTAATATCAAGGGTAAATTGAATTCGTATTGAAACGCGAGCTGAATAAATTACAATCTACCTTCCTCTATTCTTTTCCTCCTTTTTTTAAATTTTCATTACGGGACTAACAGTTCAGAGACTGGAAACATTTATTATGATTATAAAAGATTAGGGGTGTACGGGTACCCAAAATTAGGAGCTCGGACGAAATCATAACGGGATAACGCATTAGTTCAAAATCCTTCCAACTTTTTCCAATCCGAACCGACTTCCCGGGTACCCGTTTCGCGTAATACATTCTCACACGAGCACAGTTTTCTAGAGTATCGTCATAGTAACGAACGCGATTCATAAGTAAAAACAGGTTAAGGAGGGAATTGCCATGAAAACGTAGAAATTCCTTGACTCGGTATCAATAGATACAGCCTTTCTGTCAGTCAATCGATTCGAAAGTCCTTCGTCACGAATTACCATAATTCTATACAAATTATTCAACGAAACTGTTATTGTGGCCCCGGTGTTGCCCTGACAAAAGACTACAAATAGGTTTTTAATCTACCGTAAGTTTTCTCTCGCTATGTGGGATTCACCTTTCGACCGGGCTTTTATGCCGTCCAAAGTTCTTTCATCTGAAAGTCAATTCTCCAGCTTACTTCAAACAGCTCGTATGTTTCCTCTTTGCCATCTGCATAATACGCTCGACTGCATCAATTTTTATGCGCTCCGTCAAAGGTGCATTCTCCGATGCATATACGAATCGAAAAAGAAAAATGTTTTAATTTCTAAAAAGAAACGATTCGTTAATGAAGTTAGCGCGCTTGCACGGAAAGCCGGACGATAATTTATCTTGTACTGTTTTGTAAAGTTCCCCGGGACTTGATATGCGAAATCGGAACGGAAACGAATTTCAAAGCGCACCCGTTACCTCTTTCCTTCATTTCTTTTTTTTTTTCGATTCTGGAAGGGTACAATTCGAGCGTGACAGATGCAAATGAAAAGTCGTTCGGTGTCGTATCGTTGCATATTATTCAATCGCCTCTTTCAGATATGCGACCGATACCGAAAACTTTTCGATGCACGCTGTCCAAATGCTAATCGACGCATACGTGCATCTGCTCTAACTGACGTCTCTTTGGACCGATTCCGTCTCCGATAAAGTCCCTTTGCCTTTTCGCCTTTGGTTATTCTAATTTTAGAAAGCAACAATTTTCGGTCGATTCGAAGGTGATTAAGGGAATGAATTTAAGATCATGCAGGGTCCGTTTCGTGGTCCAAACCGATCCTAATGAATATGAACAAAGGTTAGATCAGGTCAAGGAATAATGCATTGTTTGTGTTTTACACGGAACGGGGGACAAAAGTTTCCTTCCTTCCTCCATTATCGCCTGTTCATGCGTTTACTTCACCTTGGGCACTCTAAATCTTCGGAAGAGGTTCTGGATTTCAGCGTCGTTCGAAGGAAAAAGAAATTCAGGTAATAGGTAGATTCGTTTTGATTTGGAGAAGCGTAAAGGAAATAAAAAGGTAAAAGGATGCGATAATCGTTAGATGCACGCGAAGTAGAAGAAAACTATTGGGTTGTGTGTGACACTTGAAAACACGTTTCACATTACTGCAGGAGGAAGTAATAATTTTTCCAATTGCAACCTCTATATTTTTCTTTACGCAAGAATGATAATAGTTATAGGATTGCAGGAAGATTTAGATAAAAGTGAAACGTTCATAGTTAATTTCCTGTCTCTCTGATAAACTCGTAAAAGTATTAGTAATTCTTCGTGGAAGTTCTCCGGTTTATCAATGAATTCTGATTCCTATGATTAGCGCAAAATCTTTCTCGACTTTTCACACGAATTCGTGTACCAATATAGCGATGATATAATGTTTTTATCGGAATTAGTTTCGTAATCTTATATCAAACATCTTTGATAAGAACATTGGCGTAACTTGGATCTAGTTGTAGAGTGGGCTGAACCCCTGGGAAATTTTGAAATTTTAGAATTCTAGAAATCTGGAATTTTGGAATTTTAGTATTTGAAAATTTTATGAAGATAAAAATTCATATTTTTTGGGGAGGGGCCAATCTTAATTTTGGGGGGAACCACCCTGACCTCTACCTATTTACACCAATGAATGAGAAAATATAGAAATCTATTTTATATCTTGTTACTTCATTCTTTCCTTATTGGTTGTCACAATTATACCTGCAAATAAAACTAGAAATAAGTCAAGATCGAGCATCGAAGGATTATAAACAAAGATATTGAAAGCGTCAAACGAAACCTTGTTTTATATGGATTGTGGATATACTTCGAGGCCTCTAACTACTAATTATAATCTTGCTAAGATAAATGACGTCACAATTTCAAACATGGTGACGAGTCATTCGAACACCATTAAATGGATATTGATCACCGCATTGCACGTGAATCACGTGTGGCAAGGACACGTGTTATCCTAACTTATTCGTAGCTGTTACATCTTCGTAAAAAATATAAATAAATATATTTCACGAGAAACACTAAGTTTCTGCTTACGTGCGCGTAATGAGAAATCCTATTTCTAAACGGTTCACGTGTAACCGTGCCATCTTATCATAACGACGTGTTGGAAATGTATGCTGCAGTTAGCTGCTGATAGCAACCGTGGGAAAGGAAGCTTCTATCGAGTCGCTTATTCTAATCTTCACAGAAAAATATATTTTAAGTTTTAAACTGAATCCTCACCCAAGACGATCGAAGCAGTTTAAACTAACCAGATGCTACTCGATACGCTAGCTGAAGTTATGTCAACACAGACATGCAATAAAATCTGCATTACATCGTTTACACCCGTCCACGTGCTTTGTTTTAATCGCACACCGATCGTGTAAGATTCTATTCTGTTCATTGTTGGTAGATACTGAACTATAGTTGTGAAAACTATTATCTTCAAAGTTGGATTATGTTTCTAATCGATGACAAGGTGTCATTCGTCAACTATTTGCAATGAAGTTTATTAGTATTAAATTGCAAAAACAGCTATTGTTTATCATTCGGTATAAACAGTCGAAGTCAAGCCTAGTCGAATGGACGGGTTAAAAAATATGTATACTATACCAACGGTTCTCAACCAATGGTACACGTATCATTAATGATAGGCGAATAATTTGGGCAATATATGGTATAAGAATTTCAATATTTAATTTTAATAATATACCCCATCCCCATTAATTAATTAATAGTTAATAGTTTACTTGTTTAATACAAAGATTTTGTTCCAAACCTTTGAACTATTGCGAATTATGATATCTTCCTTGCTTACATTTTTTTAGAAATAATTTATCTTTGCTCATGCTTTCCAATTAGTAGTAAAGATATTATTAATTAGAAATAAATTGTTACGTAAAAGGCTCAATCTTTCTAGAGTTAATAATTAAGATTTTACGATGTCTGACCACATATAACCACTTCTACTGCAGATACCCTTGTATCGTTCACAATCTGGCGAATCCAATTCTCTTATCTCTAGCAGAAATTTCTTCTGAGTATCCTAACACGAGACACACGGTGTACCTTTTCTAATATCTCGACGCGAAGACACTTGGCCGAGTACTCGGAACGAAGTAGAGGAGGTAGAAAACGAAGAACGAGGAAGAATGCGACGATGGGAACTAGTCGCTTTGCTGACTAATCGTTCACTGTCTCCTAACTCTGATCGTGTGTCCTGAATCGGGACATTCTTGCACCCGTTCGCGAAATTCAAGTGATGAATCTGCTGGTGTCTCTTGTTTTATTGGACATTGATAAGAAAATTCCAGCACAGAAAAATCAAGAATCGTTGTTTCCTGCTTGGAACATTTTATTCGATCCACCCGGTATAGCGCTGTAACGATGGTTTAAGGTTCACTGGGTAATTATAATAAACGTTGGTCACCAAGTTGCGTCAACGTTGCAACGTTCCATCGTCTCCGATGAATCGAGTCATAAACAGGAATTTTTACGCTCTCTTCATTTCTGAAGCCCTCTTCGTTACAGTAATAGTAATACGAAGACCTTTTAAACGCTTGCACCTTTTCTTTTGTAAAAGCCACGTGGGCTTCAGCGTTTATACTTCCATTCAATTTTAATTTCATTTGAACGCCGTCGCTCAGAGCCTTCGATTACGAGGATTATTTGCTTAGAATGCAAATAGGATTTCGTCGTTCGCTTTTAATTTTAATTAGAAAACGGTGCATGCGTGGTGCACTGAAATTTAGTCGCCCTGTAGCGGCTACCGCGTTACGTCATTGCCATCGGACGACATTATTACGTCCGTACCGGCACAGGTAAGTACAATGTGCTTTGCCATAGTATTGGAGCACTCTACGTTTGCCTGAAATGATGCACACAGAGACACTGGTGCTAAGTCTGTTTCATAACGTTGCAAAACTTGATAATTCGCGAAACGATTTGTACTCTGGCGTTTCGTTTGAAAATTGCAACGACTCGTCCGAGAATAATGCATTTCGGTGAAATTTGTTCTTTGTACCTACAACCTGATATAACGTTACGAAATTTAAGGATGCTAGGTGTCATTTCAGAAATGCGACGTTCAGAGACTCGATATTTTTTTGCAATCTATGGACAGAAGATAGATGGAAGTAGAATTCCTTGACCACACCGCATACGTGCACCGGATTGCATTTTAATTCAAAGAGCTTAATGCAACTGAATTGATTCATCTCCAAAGCAAAGCAATTTCACTCCACGGAACAGGCTTTCCCATGAAAAATGGTAATGTTCCGAGTTATCGCCCTTCCCCATAGGCATCCCTGGGTAAAATGACAATGTCGGAAAAGGGACCCCATATATTTAGGTTTCTGGCCCTCCATCACTTGCTTTGAATAATATTTTATAATTAAAATTGATATTATTTATTTTTCTAAATTACTTTGAATATTAATATTACCAAAACTAGAATTTTGAGAATTCCTACCTTCTCTATATCCCTGCCTACCCAATAGTAGCACTGTACTACTACTATACTATATTATAATATAGACACTTTAGTTTGACAAAAAAATAGATCGCTTTATCGACGCGTGCGCTTTTAATACCTAATTACGTAACGTAATTAACCCACATTCGCAAGCACGCCTCGTGAATTTTACAGTACTTTGAAAAATATTATTCGTAAGGATGAACGTTTCCTAGATCAAAGCTAAGGAGAAATAAACTGTTACACTTATCGTCTCGAGTGAAATATTTTTCCTTTTTAATCATCCTTTCGTCAGCTGGTTTAACATTATCGTGCTAATTTATTTGTTCCCCAGGAAAGCGGCAAACCCGCATTGTATAACGTGTATAAATTCTCTTCATTTCGCAATCTGACTGTTCTACGTTTATTCCTTTCAATTTCAACGATGTCACAGTTTTTACAGCTTCTGTCGAGGATTTTCCATTAATTCTCCAACAGTGTAGCTCTTGTGATGGAACAAAACCTTCTCCTTGACTGATTTTCCATAAATTTATATCCATCATGGTACAATGCTGCACCATTATCAGAATCACTGTCTTATGTCTGAGCATGATTTTTAATATTTATAATGTGTTTGCCTAGAGGATGCAAATTAATTCGAACTTATTAACCTTTGATTGAATATACAAATGATAATTAATTCGTTTTCGAGTGATTAACATCGTCGACTTGCAGGGGGATTTGGAGAATCAGGTTCTTTATGGTTAAAAAAGCTGCACACCAACGTACGTCGTACTCGAGACTGCAGCTAATATTTGCAGTGCGAACGAACAATGCAACGAGTGGTTGAATGCTCGAACGTTCGTTATTACTGATACCTGGACTGACGTATCTAGGTGGAGGGAAACCGGGGAACCTTTGCTTGGCCGCTTCTTATCGTGACCTCCTTCGCATGCCCAACCATCCTATTGTTAATTTCCTTGTTTTTTCATAAATTTTTGCCAATCGCTTGAAAACTAGAAGCGTCAAGTTCTACTCAAAAATGGTCTTCGAAGGGTGAAAAATTTCAGGTACCAGTTTCGAACCGATCCGAACAATTCCTACCCGACTCGATCCGATATTTTTAGGTTCTCGCACACTTTTAATAGACACCAACGCAAAATGTGCATATGGTCATTGTGTTTGATGTCACGAAACGCGTAGGAAGAATTCTATGTGCTGAATTGTTGCAAAAATATTCGAAAGAAAGTCAGAACTCGCTGAAACCTGGAGGCTCGCGATACACCTAAAAGCAGGTTTCTTCGCGTTCACGAGGCGAGTGTCTCCTCTTCTTTCGTAATTCTTGGGCAAATAATAGCGCCGAAAGTACACACTGGCATGTGTGAAAGACCTTAAAGAAACTCCGCATCCAGTTCACGGAATTCTGGAAGGCCTTAAACAATGAAGACGCCTTGGAAATTCACACTGAAAGGTAGCAAACGGTTTTCGGTAAAAAAGAAAAACAAAAAAAAAACAGGGCACCCTTGCTCGCTCCTCGAAACGTTTTAGCGTTATTTATCAGGGCCAGGCGATAAAGCGTGAGTCGTTTCACGTTCTGGCCTCGAACGAATGCTTGTTACCTTTTGAAATATGTTTAACATAACGTAAAGGTGAGTTAACACGTTTAGAAATGCAGTGAAAAGAAGCATGTCCAATACGGTGCATAATCTGAATTACTTTATACTATTAGTACAATGTTAATAAAGTATAATTGAAAATTATGATATTTGGACTTTAACACGTGTCAGTAGGAATCTAAAAAATGATAGTGAAAAAATCTGCATCGGTTATGTCGACTGGCAAGGTGAATTAAGTGCATCAATAACGCATATAAAGGTGGTATTTAAAAAGCAAGGATTTTTAAGCATCGTTCAAAACGGATCGATACGTAACACGAAAACAGTTCAATTCCCTTTCGTTCCAGTTGTTACGTTCAATTATCCTTGACAGCATTTCCTCCGTGCGGCAATCGAATTTCTCGTAACAGGGTTACAAAAAGGTCTCGTTTTGAATATTAATCTTCCATCTGTTAGAAGAACTTTATCCTTATGCGCGAGTTTGATATCAAGACACTCTGTACGTTTATTTAATCGTCCGTGTAATAAAGTATTTTCACTTCACCTTGGAAACGAATCAAGTGTACTGGTAAATAAAGAAACGGCAATTTCTTAACTTCAAGTGTAAAAAGTGCATCTGAATGCGTACTACCGACTGTAATAATTAATGCCGTTCCGCGACTACAGACTTAGTTGCTGTTCTTGATCTTTGGTCCATCCTACCGTTCCAAAAAAATTATATTTTTCTAAGCACCTAGTGCAAACCGATATTGCAGGTAAAAATGCAAAGAATGGTCCAAGCAATGCAACTAATGGATAATTACAGAAATTATGGAAGCTCACTGTTAGGTTGCGTATCAAATGGCTGGTTTCGAAAGATGGAAAGTCTGACACGATTTGATGACATAAAAGTATCGCTAAATGGCACTTACGATATATTAAATTAAAGTTGAAAATTTGTTGAAAATTGCTGTATAAATGCTTAATCAATATTCATAATGTAAATTGAGATATCAATGACTGGAAATTGGGTACTTGGAAAATACTAAATTGTTGAAATACTAAATTCAATGAAGAATCAATCAATTTGTGATAAGAATATTGATGGAACGTTTATATAGAAATTTTCCTTATACCTTATGCTACAAATTTATATGTCACAAGTGTTATTCTGATTGTGAGATAAGTTTATATCATGAAATTATGTCAGAAGAATAATCATGCATTTTATTGTCCATCAATATTAGATCAATTAGTTGTGAAAATTTAGCCTTAAATTCTAAGTGCGCGGACAGATGTCGGGCTAAACCATTATTTCCCGATAACGAGGACGATTGCAAAACCCGTCAATGGCGATTGACACATTTTCTACGTGCACATTTATTAGCGGCTATGCGCGATCTATGATGTATATGTATGTATTTCATATCTAAACCGTTCGATAATAAAAATTCAACTGACAACGATAATTGTTATCAGTGAAACCTTTAGATATATTGTAGAATTAGCAACCTTGACGAGCATTATTCATTTTGTACACAAGACTGCACAAAATAGACTTGATAAAAAAGAACACTGCTAACATTGGCGTAACTAGGTGCATAGGTAAAAATTTTAAGATTCCATGGTTCTCCATGCTTCTCTAAAATTCTTAATTTCAAGATTTTTCAGTTTAATATTCTAAGATTAACTTTCTGATACTCTAATATTCTAATATCCTAAAACTCTAATTTTCTAATATTTTACTATTCTAAAATTCTAATTCTCTAATTTTTTAATATTCTGACGTTCTAAAATTCTGTGAATCTGGCCCACCCCAGAAGGTCCTATTTACCCTAACATCCGCTAATATTTTGCAAAAACTAAAGCGATCGAACTTAGCTTAAATTATGCCCGACGTTCGAACCTTGATGGCTCGTAAGTTTCGTGACAGCGAGATATCGATTCCTTTGAATCTTTCATTAAATGCTAATATTAGAAAAATTAGCAAAATCAAATACATGGAAATAAGGAGCTTAATTTCTTATCTTACGATTTTTTCAACAATCGTAACGTTACGCATTTAACAAACCCTGACTATGCGAATTAACAAATTTTTACTTTTGTTATTTTCGATGCTACTCCCGATTACTCGCCGAGTTTCTAATTTAATTTCCATAATTAGCACGTGTTTCTTTGCCGATTCTGAGTGGACGATCATAGTTAGCACCTGTAAATCCACACTGAACTATATTTATACACCTAATTGCACTATAAATCAATCATTTTTAAAAGTAACCACACTTGAAGTTTAATCGCTTGTTTCCCTCATAATTTCCCTTGAATTGTTAAATGGAACAGTGGCTCTATACTTAAGGTTACGTGCACATAATGGCACATCAGCGTTATCTGATGGTATAAAAACAGCTGAAAAATCGTGCATCCTGCCAGTTTCCATTCAGCTGGCCGAGGAGACAGTTGTCAGCACCTCGGAGCAAATAATGGCATAATTCTTGCCACTTCTCCTTTCTTTTTTCTCTCCTTAAGTGAAAATATCACGGTGTTAATTTACTCGAGTTTACAGCATTCCATCGTCTGTGTACGTTCAATTCACGCCTGAGTTTCTTCCCCTGGAGAATCCAACGAGCCTCGAGCACGTATGCACGTGCGTCTCGATTTTCAAAATCACATTTTCAGTTTATGTGTCGGATATTTTCACGGTAACAAGTCGCGATTCTCATTTCTGTTTTTTTTTTTTATTTTTCCTTAATCATCTCTCGCGACGTCTGAACTTTGTACGCGGCCCTGTTTACGGGACATCTACTTACGTAAAGCCGAGACACGTCGTTGCACTATGGCGCGTTGAATTAAAGAACGACGAGGATTATGCTTACTCCTATCGTTACTCCAAATCTATGGATCACGGAATCATCGGTTAAGTCTGTTACAGCTCGAAACTCGCGGCGCGGAGCGTGACAATCGCGTGATGCTTTTATTGCGCAACTCGAATCGTCGGACCTTGATTACGTTTGCACCTTCGCGGATATTTTTACCGTTTTACTTCTCTTCTCTTCTTTTTTCCCGACCGCAGAATCGCGCGAACCTCATCTTTCATTCGAACGTTTCAGAGCCAACAGGAAATTTCGTTCCGTTCATCCGACCTTTCGTGGACTCGACAAAATATAAAGTGCTTTCGTTCAAGAAAATTCGAGTGGAATTTTCAGTACATTATAAAAAGTGCATACAGTAGTTCTGGAAACTTGCGTTACGTAAGTCGAACGGTGAACGAGGACCTTGGTGCCGTCTGCACCTCCGCAGATTTTTTTATTTCATTTCTACGTTGGAGAATCGTTAAAGAATTTTTCCTTTTCGTGCTCCTGGCCCCGTTTTCGACCGTGATTTCTACCTAAAAAATCCCTAGTCTCAATGACGAATCAAGATTTCGTAAAACGCGTCGCGCAACTGCACTGCGCCAAGGATTCAGAGCCGCTGCCTTTAAGGTTAAAGTACAAGAATCGAATTAATTAGCCTCGAGTAAAGCATACGTGTATCATTATCGCTTTTTGTTCCGCTCGATCCGAGTTTCAACGTGGCACCGTTCAGTAAATCGTTGCAGCAGAATTCAACATGGCAGAAAAATGAAGGGAACCGATTTTTGGTCCGACCGTGCATCGATATTTTCACTGAGGCGATATAACGAGAAGACGAACGAAATTATCTTGTTTTGCGAGGCGGTGTACTTACACCGATTTCTTTGCTCAGCAAGCGTTAATTTCACATTGGTTTTTCATTATAGAGCGCGATAACGAGAAGGCTATAAGTTTCGCGCGATAAAAGAGCTCGCTATCGGCTCGATCATGTAATGTTCTGTGGCCATATGAACCGTTGATAAATTGGGCTGTACAATAATCTATCGATCGGGCGATAGGCAATCTTAGTCACACTTCTAGAAAGGTTTCTCAAATCGACCAGAAAAATACTCCCATTATAAAACACACATAGAGAGAAAATTAGATTTTGTAATAGACACTGTGTTCTCAGTGTTTACTCTTTTGGAACAATGATCCCTCAAACAGGGCTGCACCGTGGATTTTATCAGAGAATAAAGAGTTTTGTAAAGTAAACGAGTACGAACGTCGCAGATGTTCGACGCGTTCGTTAAGTAACCATAGGTAAATTCGTCCTTCGTCTATTATCTACAGCGATAGCGTTCGCCGTTCCGTGCGCTCGTTTATTTTCCATAATTTTTCGCTTCTCGAAAACTCTTCAGTAAAAATTATCTATCGTGCAAAGAAAGAAGTGATTAACGGATGGACAATTGACTCTAAATATTACGCGATCCTTCGCAGGAAATCCTTTGAGATTTCGAAACGCGTTTGCGGAAAATCGCTTCGCGGAGCTGTTTGCACACCGAATGTTAATATTCAACTCGTCGTTCTATAACTGAAGATTATCGCGAGACGAGCGACGAATTTCATTCGCGAAAGCGATTTGCAGATCTCGTACAAACACGAGGGTCTTTTTAGCTCTTTCTTATTCCAGGAATGACTTTTCTGCAAATCCTACTCGAAGAAACTACTCGATATATTGTCACGTGATCAATTTGACGTTCACATGAATTTTGAAGCATACTAATGACAACCTTCCGTCATCATAGTTTATGAAAGTGATATATTTCTACCTTCTATCCCCCCTTCAAATGGAAGTTTGGAAGCTGCTATCCTGTCGATGGCAATATAACGAGAGCCTACTGTAAGTTCGAAGCGAGGAAACATGGAGGCGCCAAGAGTTAAGAATTTTGCTAAACCCAAAATTCCTAAATCTAATTCAAAAGATTAAAATAAAACTGAATTTCACCCTGGTTCGTTAGACACCCTATTATGCACCACCGAAATTTAAATTACGCCACAATTAAATAGTCTAATATTATAGATTGTTTTTAAAATGGAACACGAACACCTTCTTCAAAACACACTATACCGCAGAAACGCAATATACCGTCAGATCGTAAAGTCTCGTGTATCGTTTAATAGCTCGTTAAATCAACGATACGTAACATTGTAACACGAATCTTATCGAACGTTACAAACATTACAGCAAGCTAGCCACGATAATCCCGTCACGATGTGTCTCGATTCGTTTTCTAATCGGCTCGGACAGTATCGGCTATATCGGATATTTCAGCCCCGTACGTGCGTACACGTACACCATCATTAAATCCACGCATCACAAGCAAATCCTTCGTCGGATAGATACGTCACGACTTTTATTAACCATCCTCTCGATTCAAACTCAGTACGTGTTCTATCTGAAATTCAAATTCGATTAAGACGCACTGGACTTTCAGTAAGGAACAGTGCTCCATTTCAAAGTATAAACTCTATCGTTTCGTATAACAAATTCCTCTATTCAACATCCACACGTGCTCTAACTGTAAGATTCAAAGTCTATTAGGGAAACCGTGCTGACACCCAACAGGTTGCATCCAAACAGTGATGTATTTAAAATAAAAAAAATAAATTCTCTTACTTGAAGGAGTAGTTTCGAAGAGCAAGGTAGATCCTTCGAAGGATTCCTCTCGAATGGAAAACACACGAAAGTCGATGGCGCGAACCTCTATAGCCCGAGGACACCCGCGCTGGACACGTTCACCGTCCGATCGTCGAGAAGCGACTGTTCGCCGCCACTCTTTCTCCTCCTCCTCCTGCCACCTAGCTACCCTCCTCCATGGAAGTGGAGGGCAGAACGCGGCAAGAGACCGTGTTCCACCGCTGACACACAAACGGTCCGCGAGAGCGCAGATATCAAAGATACGAATGCACACACTTCGGCCATATACCTAATGCCTCTACGTAGGTACACCCGGCGACCTGTCTGTCTGGGTTCGTGTACACTGCAGCCCGTGCGTAAACGAAAAGCGAGCGCATTACCGTGCAGGGAGGAGAGAAGTGCAGGTAGAAAATGCACAGTCACAACGACGGACACGTGTGCGAGCGGGCAAACTGCGAGCGACCAGCTACGCTCCGGGCGGCTCCGCTTTCAAAGCGCACCAGCTTCGAGCCGAGCTATTGCTTTGATAACCCTTTCAATTTCACTCGACACTCACGTTATGATTTTACACACTGTTATGGAAATTTGAAAAGTGTTGAATTTGAAAAAGTGCCACGGAGAGGATTCATCGGTGAAATTTCCGGAGCCTGGTAAAGAAAAAAAAAAAAAAAAAAGAAAAAACGTCTGCCGGGCAAAACTCACCGCTCGGACGAGAAACACCGTGGACACGGTCATGAATAATGTAATTAGGCTAGCTCTGCCGCCTTTTCCGTTGGGGACACGTTTGCGTACGAATGTACAACGCGTCGCTGTTAACGACAGGACATTTTTATCGGCCCCCATGCGAACAGAACTGCTGCGGGCGCAGCTGAAGGAAACCAGAGTGGAAAAGGTACATTACCGGTGACATTATGGTAATCGGAGGATTGCCCTCTTCGAGCTTCTTCCCTCTTTCTCCCTCCCCCTCTCCACGGAGGACGACGTCATATTTTTCGTGGGTCCGAGCCCACCTACGAGGAATTCCTTTTTTCGGCGGAAGAGGTCTGTTTGACGAGAGAGGCGAGTTTCGTGAACTGGAAACCAACTTGGTACGTCATTCGTGAGCCAAGTTCGTTGAACAGGTTCGCGGACCACTGCCTCGTAATTTTGCAGGGTAAAAGATTATTTTTATTTTTATTCACTTTGGTACCTGGACGGTACCGTCCTCCGTAACTCAATTATTCCAACTTGTATTTGAGATATCTCAAAAAAATGATGGTATGGTGTAAAAACTTAAATGAAACGCATTGAGATGTTCAGAATTTTAATTGCAATTCTTAATCCTTTCCCTACTTTAGAAATTTCATTCTGTCTTATTTTGTTTTATTCTATAGTCTTAGTAGTGAAAGGGTTAAAGCTTTAATATTAACCCTTCATGAGCAAGCTGGATTGTTTATGTCCGAGGTGAATTACAACCTTTTCCGAATGTTCATTTTTCTCAATTAATCCTTTATTCCTTGAAGTTATCGAAGAATAATTTTTAAAGAAACAGTGTAAAATTTAGAAAATGAAAGTAATATAATTCCATGGTTCGCCGTCAGAGGGTTAAATATTTGACTCAAGGCACGATTATACATTAAAGTAGAGCCCCAATAAGTATCTCATAACTTTTTAATACTTTTTAAAAGCCAAGAATAGTATAAAGATTAGTCGTGGACATAAACACAGGCTGTCCACAAAGGGTTGAGAATAAAAATGATGCGTTTTACTGACCTTTTGACAAATTTCTTAATTAGACGAACAGAACGACAATGGACACGTAGGCAGAGTGAAAGCTCGTTCGACCTACATTTATAGCCACTCATGGGGGAAGGGAGGGTAGCCATAGACACTATCACCCCCGTGGATTAAGCACCCCTTTTACTCAACCTATCGTGTTCTGATGCGTTATCGGTGAAAATGAAACAGTAATGATCATACACGTCAGCTGAATCAGATCGATATGTCTTCCAACGATCTCCGTTGGATAAAATATTCACCGTACTTGAATTAATTATTGATCACTGAAACAAAATTATTCGATCGAAGTTTCTATTTGTTTCGCGGTTCAACTATGATAAAGTCTTTTTCTAGACTCTTTCATTTTTGTAAAAAAAAAAAAAAAAAATAACTTCGTTTCTAAATATGTATCGTATAATTGAATGATAATTTTCAACGAGCGATCGATAAGCGCCGCATTAGGTAATTTTCAGCGAAGGACTCGATTTTCAAAATGGCGGCTACTTAACGGTCATCCAACATGACTCACTGCTACGAATTTTTATCTTGTTGTTCGTCCAACGATCCGCTGGAAATGCGGTGACGCTTTGCCACCTGATTAGTTATTAAAAGCCTTGGTGTCAAGGGGTCACCGGTTACATCCGGTGCAGAGGCTCGTGAATGACACAATGTATCGAAGCCACACGTGTTTCTTAACAGCGACCACAAAGGAGGATGGTATTTGGTGTTAGGGAAAGTTCTTCGCCTTTTGTTTCTTTTCATGCCTTCCACGGAATATGTGTCGCACTTGTTACTTTGGTATTTTTTGGGGAAAATGGAGGGAAAAGGGAGGATCCTTCGCCTTGAAGCGCAACGAAAACAAGGAGAGGTTGGACCGATCCTTTGTTGATTCAAGATATGAAATAAAGTGCGAGGCTATGGTTATCGAGCTTATCTCGCATTCCTAGCGAACGTTCCTATCGCTGTACACGGTGCAATATCGAAGTGGCCTTTTCACCTATTTCCTTCGCTAACAATCTTTATCGTGGTATCGCCGATTCGCACGGAGATTCACAGATTTCTTTATTTCGCCTTAAAATTAACGTTATGACCCATGCTTAGTATTGATGTTAGCAGGAAGGGGGTGAGGGTGAGCCTGGCTCCCCTAAAAATCTGAACCTTTACCATTTTTTAATTTTAAGATTTCAAAATTTTAGAATTACCCTTCTCAGAAGAAAGTCCAAGTTACACCAATGACACCAGGGTGACATTTAAATTTCCATAGGAAATTAAAAATGCTTTTACTAGTCTAATTAGAAATCCTATTAATAGAATTACTAATCATATTAAATATTTGAAATGATGGATAATAGAATCATCTTTTTTTGATTAATTAAAGTTAGATCATTCATATGGGCCATTAATATTCCGTATGATAATTAGTATAAAAATAATGCAATAATTTCTGTAGCCACGTGTTTCATGATAAAGAAGAGACACAGGCTGTTCATTCAAGCTACCAGTTCCTGTCTAAACGCTTGCGTCACATTGGAAACTTAATAACGCACCGTGGCAAGCAATTTAACGACACCCGATCGCGGATCATTATTGCGATGATCTAACAATGGACTTATCGTACGACGAATGTTAACAGGGTAAAAGTTTCGCGCAAACAGGGTACGCGTTTGGTTTTATGGATCGTGCAACCGCAACCGATCCTCGTGCCACGCTTATTGTTGCCTGAACTTTTTTGTTCCTCGTTTTATGAACGTTCAGCGTTTTGTACGGCCCTTGTTTCTGCATACGCGGTTGTTACGGGGTTCATGGAACTCTGTTCGCTCGTCAACTCGGAACGAAACGGTACGCGACCGACAACTGCGCGAAAAACACGCGCAATTTTTATTTGTTATGCTTTGAAGAAAAAAATATACAATTGCACTCTATGTTCGCGACTCAAATTATTTTCGACAAATTTATGGTCTCGACGAGAAAGCAGCTTGGTAAAATATGCGCAAATAAAAATGATGACAACCGCAAAGGCACCGTTTGCTAATGCAAGAGATAGGAGATTATTTTGGAGCGCGACGAACGTTTGTAAGTCAATGTACTTAGCAAGGTTTTAAGAGTTGTATATTACCGGCAACGTGTGGAAGCGTTAGAGCACGAGGAACGGAGCAGACGCGAAGAGGAAAGAATCGTTTAGCAGTTTTGTATCTGCTTCATCAGCTGCTACTCAGCATATACAGAGTGCAGAACGTAAAACAGAACCGATCGCTAGCCGTTTATTACACTGAAAGAAAGTCCATGGAAATATTATTTGAACGCGATTCTTAATGCACCAAGGTTAATTGAACGTAATAATTGTTTAGTTAAAATTTACGATGATGCTCTATTTTATCGTAGCAATATTTTCCCCAACTGAACACCTTATTACTCAGTCACGAACATGTAAACAATTTCACGATTATCCAAGCTTTGAATATGCAAATGTACATTTAAAAAACAGCTATTATTTACGTGCTAGCTTAAAGTACTATGTACCCAGTGCATTGAATAGTATTTATAGAAAATTCAAACTTACCGAGTCGTTCGGTTTTGCGTTTAATTCAACGACGGCCTTTTGGAGCTCGCAATTCTGTCGACGCAGAAGTGAAATCTGTGCAGAAAGAGAGTTATTTTTCATTGTAGGTGGAAATTTGGTGCTTTGCAATTTTCCTATTTAGGAAGAAAATTCGAAGCTCCGTAATTTTTCTATTTAATATGGAAATTTGGAACTCTGCAATTTTCCTTTTGATGGTGAAAATCTGGAGCTTTGTAATTTTCCTATTTTTCACGGGAATTTGAAGTTTTGCAATTGTTTTATTCAAATCTGAAAATTTTTTTACATATATTTATGCCAGAAACTCCACGTTTCTTGGAACAAAAAATCAGTATCTTCTATAAAGTGAAGGAAGGAAAAAACGAAAAAAGGAAGGTTGACATGGGGAACGCAGTAATCATTCTAGACTTAAATATTGGTAACCATAATCAAAAGGAAGTCCGGTGGTACCTGTAGGCATACGGACCGTGCGATGTGCGTTTCTGTTTGCCTTTCTTATCTCAGGTTTGCGCTGCGATAACCGCCCTTCTCCTTTTCCAAACGTTATTTCCACCGTCCTTTAATATGGACGCCAACAGCAACAAAATTCAAACGATTTCAAACGATTCAGATCTACTGCCCATCAATTAAAACCAAAAAGATACAGGTGATATGTTTATTATTATTTTTTTAGCAACGATTTAGTTAATCATTTCTGTTCTTAACTCAAAAATATGAAAAATATCTTTCGCATCCCTTTAGCTTTAAGTGCCTCGTATATCTTCAGACCTTCCACAAAGTGAAGGATTCTAGTAGATAAATGGATGGTAGATTTGTGGAATTATTGGAATTTGAGAAAAGCCTTCAATCGAATTTGTAATAAATGATTTCGAATAGGCAATTTGTGATGGACATTTCACGATTACCGTTGCATCCGATCAAAAGCCTTTGCCATACCCTGTGGTTTATATTCCAAGAACACGACGCAGATATCAAACGTTAATATTGGAAAACGATATTACGATTCCAGCAGGTTGATAACACGATTCACAGATGCTTGAAAGTTTGAACAACTTTAGTCGGTTGTACTAGGAGGGTAGATAAATTTATTTTTCTACCACGTGAATACCTTATACACATGGATATTTTCTGTTTCTTGGTGAAAAAAAAATACTTTAACGTCGGCCAGGGGACTACTTAAACCCATTACCGATTTCCGTCCCCCTCGATGTGATTTATAACAGCGTCTTATAAATTGCACCCTCTTTAAAACACGAAAGAGTTAATGTCGTTGATCAATTTACCAACGCGCTCGTGTTTCGTGCAAACACATAGCTAAGGGAGGGTGGTAAAAGTCAATCGTTGCGCATTAACACCGTAACGTTATAGGTATACGGGTATCTAAGGGGTGAGACAAAAGGCATTGATATCGCTATCTATCGGTTCGTGGAACAACAGAAGAGGTTTACCACAAAAGCGCACAGGCCAAACGTGGCGCACGCTTTCGGTCTCTTATGCTTCCACAAATTGTCCACGATAACAAACCGGAACGACGTGACCGTGCAAGACTTTAATGACCCCCCGGCAGAACTATTTTTACAGCGCTGGAACAATTGCACATTCGAAGGCCGAACCGAGTAATACGTTCATGAAAGAAATACGACGATGGCATATTCCATTCGAATTAGAAAAAAAAAAAAAATGGTAGCAATATTGTAACGTATGATTGATAGTCTGAGTAGTAAAAGGCAGCCTTCTATCGCTCCTTGCCGAGGGTTGAAAGGATTCAGGGTTGGTGTTATACGAGATAAGGTAAACGTGTTTACATTACACTCAA
This sequence comes from Osmia bicornis bicornis, assembly GCF_907164935.1. Classification (NCBI taxonomy): domain Eukaryota; kingdom Metazoa; phylum Arthropoda; class Insecta; order Hymenoptera; family Megachilidae; genus Osmia; species Osmia bicornis. The sequence continues at coordinate 6,782,887 of NC_060216.1, read as the reverse complement.
TCCCGTTTATTATGGAAGGCAACATCTGTTAAAATAATTTCCGATCATCCCACGGTAACCCTGCCCTTATCAAAGTGCTCGACATCTGCTTATGCGTAAAGAATTTGCAGTATAGTGTGATATGAAACTAATCGAGCAGTTGCTACATGTTAAAGGATATCATTCTTGTTTATTTTAATAAATGAACAACAGTTAGAAATATAGTACATAACTGAAGGAATAAATAAATAAATAAAGAAATAAATGTTAATTATACTCACTTCTGCATCTTTTGAGTTAAGTATTTCTTGTAATTCGACACACTTTTGGTTCGCTTCTTTTAATGCATTCGATGGTTCGTCTGCGAATAAAAATAAATTGAAGCGTTTAAAACTCGACGCGCTCTCTTTTTAAATTTCCTGCTATTTGTCCGCGGACTCGGTCGATAAAACAGACCCTTATATTGACAGTCGTTAGTAACCTCTGTTACGTACAATTAGATCGTGGCTTGCATGGTTTATACGATTTAAAGAAGATTCTACACACCTATTTCTTCTACAATTCCATCTGATAACACTTCCTTCGTAAAGTTTGTCAGCTGTCCCTTTAAATTCGACAAGCTAGGTAATCCGTCACCGAACCACGCCATTTTACACGTCGACACTTATCCTTGAATATTCTTTTTCTTCAAGGATTAGTTCAGCACCGTTTTTTAAGGTTAGATGCACCACATATTTTGGCAAAACTCTACACGTCAATGGGATAAAAATATGAAAACATGTACTAACAGGAACCACGTAGTAACCTCAGTGACTACAGATGTAGAAGACTGGACGTGCCTTTGTTTTCGAGGGGTCACGATTTAGGGGGTCCCAGACACCCCCAAATGAGATTAAATCTGCATGCAGAGAGCACAGCCAGTATGATAACTTTCCCTGTTTTACCAGTCACTAACAGTCCCAATTTTCACTCCCTCTGATTCTATTTTTCTTTTAAATCAGTCAAAAGCAGCACAAAACCGAACAATTATTATTGTAATTGTTTGACAAACTTGGATTTACTTCATGCACTTTGGTAAATAAATCATTTGAAAAAAGCAACTGAGTTATTATTTAATTTACCCAATTTCATTTATGAGTTATTTATTTAATGCTCGTCATTTCTTTTCTCAGCTATTTATTTAATTAACTTAAATTCTTCTATCATTTTAGTTATTCAATGTACTTAACTTCGTTTCTCAGTTATTTATATGTATACATACATATAAAACAACTGTTTGATCTTTAATAAATTACAAACAGAATATACAGTAATTAAAGTAATTACTGTGTAAAACACAGTTTGATCTAGAACGAGGTGCGACCTCCTCAGTCTTATAATGACCGCCGAGGGGTGCGGATTAATCTATCAAACATACATATACTTCTAATTTCCCTTCGGAATTTATTTAATTTACATTATTTATTTTTTCCACTTGTTAACAAGATCCTCAAAGAGGAATAAAATTTATGATTTTATCTCTCTTCTAAGCCTCGGGGGAGGCTTAGCGACCCCTGGGGAAGGGCGGCGGGGGAGTGTCATATTCCTACTGACTAAAACCCCACGGTGACCGACACTGGCGCTAAAGGAGGGCTCTGGGACCTTATGTATATTGCTCCGGAGCCCTTTACGCCTGGCACATTGGTGCCCATCTGAGGTGTCTAGCATGTGCCCGACACGGGGGGTCGCACCCGGTGCCAGCTTCTAGGTACTTATGTACTACTTGGGCCGCGTGCAAAGGCGTCTGGAGCCTCCACTTCCGACGCCAGCAGCTCTGACGGCCTCACCGGGTTTGATGGTGAAGCCGTCATATCTAGTATTGAGAAAGGGGTGAAACAAGGCTGAGCTCGAGATACTGACTGACAATGAGGAATGGGGTATAGTTTTTGATATTGAAGCAATCTGCTATTATCATCAAAGTGCGTTAGACTGTTGCATTGCGAAGTATTTCTCATTTTTATACCAGGATAAAGCAGATGGCGTTCGTTGGCAAGGCACAAATTCGAAACCAATGGCATGTATAGTCTTGTTAGATCTGTTGTCTGTAGTCACTGCAACAGGTGTATGTGTGCAATGAGCTGGCTGTCACATAATGAATGCCGATCAGATCGCGTATGTAATCAAGCGCGGCAATGTTTTACGATAATGGAATTATCTAAGTAAGGCGCGTATATCAAGTTCTCAGAACAGTATGATAAGTTCATTATCTTAGAATCGCTCATTGAAGCAACAATTTTAATATTTGCTACGTTAGAAACGTGACATGTGACATTTGAACATAAATAAACCGTATCCTTTGTCAATATTTATTCATTTTTATGTAATTTTACTTCGGAATTTTTCATGTATGAATTAAAAAATTTCTGCTGAAAAATGCAGTATTATATGATTACTGTACTCCTAGTTTAGATATTGATTGATGGATTATAACAAAAAGTTGTAGAAATTCCTTTTAGCTTCATTACAGTGAATTACCTTTAATTGAATGAATAGCTAACATTCTAGGCTCTTGGTTCATACATTAGATTATTTTCTTAGTTAAGAAAATGCATCATCTCTTTGTCATGATATCACCTTTGTTCAGTTGCATCTAATTGTACCATCTACCGGTGAATTAATTTTCTTTGTTCTAAAACACTTTCTGTAATTCTATATATTGTTTTTAATTGTTAATACACAATACATTTCATTAAAGAAGTATATAATATGAAATATTTCACTTAACTGTGTATGTTCAGTTAGTTACATATTAATGTATTTATAACATAGCAACAATGTCTGACAATTTATCAAATGATGAGAAAACTGATAATTACACTGTAGAGAATTTAATTTCTCATGATTCTGAATATGATGATGCATTGGGAGTACCTGATTCTTTGGAAATAACTATTAATGACAACGATGTAACTATAAATCCTGAGAATAAAGAAGATATTGATAATACAGGTAAGCCTGTATTTTTTGCTCGTTTCTTTCCTATTGTTTGTTATCCTTATTAACAGTTCATAATACTCTGCTTATGTTAATAAAATACACTTGTGCATTGTCTTCTTTTGTTTGTACCAGAGCATCTTGGTGTGATACCTTTTCCTACCATATATGATGTACCAAAAAAGTTAAAAAATGAACATCAAAATGTTTTCATTCCTGGAGAAGAAGTGCATGTGAAAATCATAGATACTGAACGTAGCGTGACAACACATCCTTTGAACCCAAACTTATACACCATAGAATTTAGGCATGGCCCGTTTACTTGGACAATTAAAAAGAGATATAAACATATTCAGTATTTGCATAATCAACTGAAGATATACCGTGCTAGCTTAGAGATACCTTTTCCCACTAAACGTCACAAAGAAAGAAGAAGCAGTTTGAAGAGTTTGGGAGATGTAAAGGAAAAACGGGGCCGTAAAGGTGCATTGCCACGGTATGAACAAATACGTCTTATTCCAATTTTATGATCAAATGAAGAATTAATTGAAACACTACTTTCAGGTTTCCAAATAAACCTGATGTTCTAGTACCTTATGAACAATTAGAACAGAGGAAGAAAGCTATAGAAGACTATTTAACTAATTTACTAAAAATAAAAATTTATTTGCATCACCCTGAAACTGTAAGTTAGTAAAGTACATATTACTATTATATCTGATACACTAATTTCTATAAAATATTTTTAGATCAATTTCGTAGAAGTTTCCCGTTTATCCTTCATAGCAGATTTAGGTATGAAGGGTAAAGAAGGACTTGTTTTAAAACGAACTGGATCAGGTGCAAGAATTAGATATAATTTTTGTGGCCTTCTTGAAGGCATGTGTTGTATTAGATGCAATCGTTTTTGCACCTCTTTGTGTGGAAAATGGCATTCGCGACATCTTGTCGTGAAAGATACCTTTGTTGCCTATATTAGGCCTAAAGACGGTAGCATAAAGTCTGTAATTTTAATGGATAATGGTTTTGGAATTAGTTTTGGCATGTACACGACGGGCTTAAGAAATGGTATGCAAATAGTAAACCTTAGTAGGCACATACTAATCAAATGCTGGACTAGAAGAAAAGCTAAGGAATGGATGGAGTTTATACAAGAAATTAGTAACAGAGAAGGTGAGTTCTTGAAATAATAAAAGATCTAAAACTTCAAAATTGTAAATAACAAATAATATTATAGGCCGAGATTTTACACAGTCAAATCCACACAATTCTTTTGCACCTTATCGTTCACCTATACCGGCCGCATGGTTTGTCGATGGATCAAGTTACATGTCTGCTGTTGCAGACGCTTTAGAAAATGCCAAGGAAGAAATTTTTATCGCAGACTGGTGGTTATCGCCAGAAATTTACATGAAGCGACCAGCAATGAACAGTGATTACTGGAGACTAGATAAAATCTTACAAAGAAAAGCTGTAAGTTACTCCAAAACTAATCTCTATTTCCTGTAGTTTAATAACTGTTTTTACACTGATTGCATTCTATAATTTTTTCACGCTAACACAATCATGTAGGATAGTTGGTAAGGTTAATATGTTATTTAAAACATTAAATATTACAAAAAGACCGATCACTCGTCATAGTTAATTTTTCGTTTAGTTTGAAGGCGTAAAAGTATTTATAATGATCTACAAAGAAGTGGAAGTCGCATTAGGCATAAACAGTTTCTATAGTAAACAACGGCTAGTTGAAAAATGCCCGGAAAATATAAAAGTGTTGCGCCATCCGGATCATGCAAGAGTTGGAGTATTTCTTTGGGCACATCACGAGAAAATTGTAGTCGTTGATCAAAGCATTGCTTTCCTTGGGGGCATCGATTTATGTTATGGTAGATGGGATAGCAATGAACATAGATTAATTGATTTAGGTAAGTTGAATTTAGCGCGAAGCATTTGTATTTCACATTTAATTCATAACATATCGTTTCAGGTTCAACTCATCATTCTAGCATCTACATTCCGTCCAAAGGAAAATTCACAAATACTAGCAGCAAAAAAGTATCAAAATGCCATACGCGAAAACATGTCTTACTGTCCTTAGCTATTGCAACTAACACAGTTGTAATGGCTACTACAAGATCTATACCTGTATTGTAAGTTTCTTATTAACTTTCTCTCTATATTATAATAATTTTGATTCTTGAATGAATGTATTTTTCAGACCAATGATGAGCACTAAAAGGTCAATACCAACAGCATTCTCACAATTAAACCCTGAAGATTTATTATTGATGCAACAACCCAATGATTTTGATACTATGAAATGTGATACTCCAAATACAGAGCGAAAAAATCTGTTTGGAATGGCAAAAGATACCATGGACAAAGTGAAACAGAACATAAAATTAAAAAGACAGGAGTTGATTAATATGGTATATAATCCAAACGAAGGTAGTAGCGATGAGGAAGACGTAAACAAGTGTGTGCATTTCTTTAATATACATATATGTAATATTTAAAATTCACACGCAATTGAAAAATGACTATTTTCAGCGACACAGTGGACACTCCAATTGAAATAAGCGAAGCAATGGTGTACGAGGAGGAAGAAAGTGTATACTCAGAGTATCCAGGAGTGGCAAAATTGTGGCTCGGAAAAGACTATACAAATTTTATCGTGAAAGACTTTAATGATCTTGAGAAACCCTATCAAGATTTAATAGACAGAAGTACGACACCTAGAATGCCATGGCATGACATAGGAGTTATGGTGCAAGGAGCATCAGCCAGAGATATTGCCAGGCACTTTATTCAACGATGGAATGCAATCAAGGTAAGTGCCATTTAATATGCAATAGTATAATATGTAAGCTAACCCTCTTGATTTATAGATGGAAAAAGCAAAACTGAATTCATGTTACCCATTTCTACTTCCAAAATCATACAGAGACTGCAGAAGCAGCGTACCGTTTATCCCAGAAGAATCTATTCACAACATTAAATGCCAAGTGTTAAGATCAGTTAGCTCCTGGTCTGCAGGCTTTCTTGATTCACAAACTTTAGAACAGAGTATACAAGAAGCTTACATCCAAGCTATCAGTAAAGCAGAAAGGTGGAACAAATATGTACAATGTATACAAACTGCCATATATTTCAAAAAACTTATTCTAATTGTTTCTTTAGGTACATATACATAGAAAATCAGTTCTTTATTACTCTTGCATCTATGGAACGAACTGCAGTAAAGAATCGTATAGGAGAAACATTATTGAAACGAATTTTAAGAGCACATAGAGAAGGTGCAGTATTTAGAGTATTTGTAATAATGCCTCTGTTGCCTGGCTTTGAAGGGGAAGTTGGAGGACCAACTGGTACTGCATTACGTGCTATAACACATTGGAACTATGCTTCCATATCTAGGTAAGAAACCTGATTGATGAATCTTGAATGAAAATTATTCCAACCATTTTCCAATCACAAACAGGGGTAAAGATGCTATCCTAAATCGACTAATTGATGCGGGAATAGAGGATCCTAGCGAGTATATTACATTCCATGGTTTAAGAGCTCATGCAATGTTAAACGGTACATTGGTGACTGAACTGATTTATGTTCACAGTAAGCTATTAATTGTAGATGACAATACAGTCATTTGTGGATCGGCTAATATTAATGACAGAAGTATGATAGCAACAAGGGACAGCGAGATTGCAGTGATAATTCATGTAGGCATCATCAGTGCTCTTGCAAATATAACAATCGTGATTTTTCAATGATCCTATAATTACAGGATCGAGAGTTTGAAGACGGCAGAATGAACGATATACCGTTCCCTTGTGGTAAATTTGCAGGATCCTTAAGAAAACAATTAATTTCTGAACATCTAGGATTGTTTAAAACAAACGAAGATATAAATGTAACTGATATAATTAAAAAGTCATTCTACAGAGATATATGGTGTGCTAGAAGTAAACAGAACACGGACATTTTCGAAGAAGTATTCCATTGTATACCTACAGACAAGGTTGTTAATTTTTCCATGTTAAAACAGTATCAGGATGAAGAATCACTCTGTTCATCAAACGCACTTTTGGCTCAAGAAATGGTTGAAAATATTAAGGTACAAATAAGTACAAGAATGTTAGTAAACATTACTGTAAGAAGATTTAATATTATTATTCAACTGGTTTGTAGGGTCATTTGGTAAACATGCCATTAAACTTTCTGTGTAACGAGGATCTGAAACCTGCTGCTGGCACAGTGGAGGGAATAATGCCAACAGCACTATGGACATAAGTTGTTTATAATCAAAGTTAAATAGCATCTACACCAGTATTTCTAATGCTGTTGATCTAAAATATTTGATTAACCAAAGTACAAAAGATTGTATTGTATTTATGACTAGATATTTTACAGTGCCTTCTGAAGAACTATAAATATTTACTTGCAATGAAATAAGGCTGCTAAGAAATATTTTTGCATAGTCAAAGTATATTTACTAGTAGTGTGAATCAGTATGCATAATATACTGTTAAGAATGTAAATATCTCTTCACTTTCAATTTTAATTAAGTTTTCGTTCAAATATTAATGGAAGTTTGAAAAGAAAGGGTATCTATATTGTAATAAAGGTGTTAGGTTCTAATTTTACATTAACATTCCAATACAATCTACCTCTTTTGTAGAAAAAAAATGATATTGATATTAACATAGTAATTGTTACTAATTTTAAACGAATTTTGTTACTTGAATCGCTTAGAATGAATTTTTAATCAACGCTCGATCATTCATGACAGATAATAAACTTTTTAAAAATATTTAAATGTGCCTCTTAAACAATTGATTTTTGTGTAAAATTCTATTTTTTAATACTATTTATTAAATTCAGCCATGTATGCAATAAAACACTGTAAAGTTCTTTTACACACTGAAGTTCTTTGATTGAAAATGGTGCTCTTAGTGCCATATAACAGTAAGCGAAACAGATTATCCCAAAAGAAAATTTCTTTTTCGAAAAATAAAGATACTTAGAACTATAGCAATTCTCGAAAGCGTTCGATCGTCAATGAAATTATTGTATTTCAATGCGGTGTGAAATAGGGGTGGTTAAAGGACATTGAAATGCTTAGCCATCTTAGTAGTAGATGGCAGTAGATGGTACTGGCATGACGTTCCGCATTACCGGTTCCGCGGCCAGTTACATTTAAATACTTCCCTACCTACATTAAAATGTTATTCCCCTTCGATGAGCTTATTTAATAAGCAAAGGAAATAAATAAAGTAAATTAAACAAACTCCGGAAAGAATTTAGATGATTATTATACTGGTTGTGCTTTCTACGTACGGGCCTGATTTCGTTCTAGGGTGTCAGGGATCCCGAAGCACTGGTGGCGTTTTATGTGTATACCGACCTGACATGACATGATTTGATTTCCCGCGAGGGTGACGTACTTTAGGGACTTTCTACCCGTCCCTTTTTGCCCAACGAACGCTTCCATCCACGCGCATACGCGCAATTTTAATCTTAACTTGAGTCTGTTTTGCTTTCCTGTACTTTTGAGTCTCTTATCCTATCCACTATGCTATATTTTTGTGGCTCGCTCTTATTCACAATACAGTTTTCGTGGAATCCCCGTTACATCCCCCTTTTAGTCGCCTCTTACGACAGGCAGGGGATACCGTGGCCGTATTCTACTCCCCCGAGACACAGTGAGGCAATCCGAGCTGATTCCATCATGGGGTGTCTGGGACCCCAAAGCACCGGTGATACTCTGCATATCGCATTATGGCATCTGGGGTGTCAGGGACCCCGACGCATCGGTGGCGCTCTCTACATACAGACCTGATATCATTTAGGGGTACCAGAGACCCCTGTGACTCTACGCACCGACAAAATATCATCATGGGGCATCAGGGAACCCATGATTCTCTCTACGTACCGACAAAATATCATCTTGGGGCATCAAGGACCCCATGATTCTCTCTACGTACCGACAAAATATCATCTTGGGGTGTCAGGGATCCCTGTGACTCTGCGCACCGACCTAATATCATCTTGGGGTGTTTGGGACCACGCGGCACGGGTGATACTCTTTGCGTACCGACATTATGGCATCAGTAGTCTCAGGGACCGCGTAGCTAAATTAGTTTAGCTATGTTAAATTTGTTAAACAATTATTTTAATGATTTTTCGGCCGAGTTTTTTTCAGCCAACCATTTTTTCGAGTCGCCAAATACCATTCTCACAGATGTTTTCCTCTGCGAAAAGTAGCGTATTTGCAAAGTTTGACCTGAATTGGAGCATGACCGTTTTTAAAGACTTTATCGACTTCGTCGATAACTTAATTTTTATCAGCTGTCCTGTGGCACACTATGATGTAGAATGACGGTTTTAGGATCTACTTACTTACATCAGGTTAAACGATCTATGGATCGCACTTGTCAACAATGAAAAGAAAAGAAAGGAAAAGAAGTTTGAAAACCGGGACATGCGAAATTTCAGCCTTTTCCTAACATCCAAAATAATTTTCAAAGTCTTAATGTTGAAAATATTAATATTAAGAATAATTTAGAAAACAAAATAACATAATTTTTAATTATTAAATATTATAAAATTTAGTACAGAAGAAAGTTCGGAATAATAAAAGTTTACACTCACGTGGCAGAACCACGGACTATATATTGGGGACGACCTCCCCCGCATCGTCAGTCTCCTTCGGGAAGCCTATGGTGGTTGACTTTGTACAACTACTACTTCAGGAATGATTCTTAAAACTTTCAGTGACCGACGTGTATCTATCTAACCAGGAAGAATTCCAACGAAATAAAATAAAAAACACGTCGAGATCGCGGCAGAATCGACACCGTTTTCATGCCAGAGGAGAAGCTGGAATCCATGAAACGAGCGGTCCTCTTCGGCCGATTCAGCGTGCCGATAGTCGAGCTTACGATTTACCGTCATTCGCGCGGATCGGCGAGCGCCAGTCACAGATAGAGAACCCTCTGAATCGTAGCACCGATAGAGCCACGGTTGCGTTATGTTGCCGCTAATTTGGATTTATGTTCGCATTCGCACGTCCTGCTACGTCTGCCGACACCTCGAGCGGCTACCGACAGATCTTCGATCGGAGCCCGCTCTTTTTCTGTTTCTTTACAGAAAATTCAGCGGCCGTTGCTCGTATCGCGCCGCGAGAAGCCGCGATCATGGAATCGGTAACGAGGGAACGTCGCGTGGATGATGGATGTTTGCCAGCAGCTTTCGCCTTGTTTCTGCCGCTTCATAGATATTTCGAATTTGATAAATTTTCAGCGGATATCACCTACCATTGGATTGAAATATTGTCTAAAGACACTCGCTTCATGTAAAAAATTCTTTTGCGTTGAAGCGTGTAAATCGACGACAACGAGTAACCCTACACCTACTCCGCACGAAAATTGCATCAAGAAGCGGGGGCGGTGTGAAAAAATCAAAAGATCTACTCGAATAGCGTGGTAGCAAGAATTCTAGCCGAGCTTATTACCCGTCATTATCGTGGCTCGGACAACCACTGTAATCCGTATTTCATTTTCTCCCGGTTTTTCCCTCAACCCCCCCAAGTGGTTACGAGCCTAGATTACAGGCGTCGCTGGACGACCGATAGTTTCCGCGATACGAGTTTCCTGGTGAATATTCTCGCTGATTTCCATCCTTCTGCTTGCAATCAAACGAAATTTGAACGTTTGACACGCTCGAGGTTGCGTGGTTCTTAAGCAAACTGAAAGTTAAGGCACTGCACCTGATTTAAGGCCACAATGATAAAAACGATGGATCCGAATGTCAGCGTTTTTAAGCAAATCGTCCAATTACTATTTCAAGGCTATGAGAAAAACGGCAGCTGGCAGTAATTGATTTCAAATTCTCGAAACGTTTTCGCTTAATTAAAGGAACGAAGCAAAACGTGAGCAACATTGTCTGGTCTGAAACAGGTTCACCGTTCTGCACACAGTGACCTTTCGTTTCAGCTCGCTCCTTCGGCGACCGGTGAGGAGGTCGCGAGGTTGTACGGAATAAGAAAAGAAAAATGAATTGCAATCTTTTCTTCAAACTTACAATGGGATTGTCTTAAATCAGTCCTATTTTTAGAATAGCTGTTTTAATTACAGTAGCTGCTGATTTGCAATTCAGATCGACGAGCTAATTTGCCGAGAAGTCGGCTCTACAAAAAACTAATAGCACCGTAAATTTTGCCCGGCGATAAGGAACCGTTTTTCTTCTGGTTGTAGATCCCAGACAGGTATACGTCAACGTAAAATTTAATTATCGTTCTGCATAGTTCAATAAAGCACGTCGTTTCTGTTCGAAAACTATGCCGATTCGAATAAGGGTACGTTTAATAAAAATTAATAAAATGAAAGATTAAATTGAACCGGGCGCGTAATGTCTCAAGCGAGCTATGCATAATTAAATAGTCTCGTCTTGTTGGAGGGGTCGGTAAAAACCATCGTTCGATAAATACCGGCACGTATTAAGGCGCTGATTAAAGGACAACGGACGAGATTGAATTAATATCTCGTCGAGTCTTTAATTAAACGGCTCGGAATAAATGAGCCTCGCGATTTTTATTCACCCCCTGCCACCCCTCGCCGATGTATTTCTATGAGATATTACTTACCGAGCAATTAGTTCTATCTTTCTTAACCCTTTTAACCTATCGACCTCTGTTCCTCTTCAGCCTCGCCGCATCCTTGGGACCGATTACATTCTCGCAGGACAAGGTTGTTAGAAAGGGTAAGGAGAAAGACCGGTGAACGTGTCTATGGCTAGGTAATAAGGCGTAAAAGGAGAATAAAATAAACGAAACGTAGCCGTCGACGACCGCCCCTTACTCGATGAAGCGTTAAATTTGTTTAAAAATATCAATAAAAGTATTGAATACCGAAAGAGGATGATCATCGCCGATTTAGACGGTGATTGAGTAATTATTAATCGAAGCCGATGGTGCCGCAGGATGAATGTAAAATATTATTGTCAGCGGGTTTCATAATTTTCCAAACGGGTTTCTGCGGTCAAGTACGAACGATTATCGGTAATCGTAATCATCGGGGGTATTAAACGGGCGGTCGTTTATAATATTTATTCGCGACAGAAGGTTGGCTCGCGGCGTTCGATAGCTGCCGATTGCAAAGCCATCCGAGACGATTAATCTCCTTCGTCTTTTATCCGTCCTGAGATCCCGTGTATCTCATCTTTCCATCGAAAGAAGGTTAATCCCTATCCCCGCTCCGTGATTCCCACTTATCGTTTTAACCCCTTGACCCCGTGGTTAATTCCCTGCGTGTCGGTGCTTCGAGTTTACTTACCGCCTGCCTCCTCTTCCCTCGCTACTTTGCATGCGACGATGCGCATTTTGCGAATAACGAGACAAAAATTTCAATTAACGCGAAGGAACTCTTCAACTAACTCTTCCCGATCAAACTTATCATTCTTAACTGTTACCTTTCAAGGGAGTAATAAGAGCGAAACAAGCCTGTTGTTTCTTCTTTTTCTTCTTTTGGGTATCCGATCATCGTTCAGTGTATTTATTTACCAAGCCACGATCGATCTCCGAATCGGCGCGACAATGCTTGTTGCCCGTAATGAATCTTGCTTGTCGCATAATGAGAGCATAAATTATGCGCTTCTCTTGTACAACGAGCCTCCTCTCTTTCCCTCCACGATTCACCGTGAGCTTCGTAATAAATTCTATACTATAACAGCCTCTCTCCTTCTTTTTTCTTCACTCTTTGTTTCATTCTCGATTCGTTCCTCCTTCAAAGTAAAAAATTGAATCCAAAATATAAAATTCCTTTTTCCCGCGGTTTCCTATCAATTTCCCCGTTCTCATTACCCGCTCCACCGGTAAGAAGCTTTCGAATACGTTTTTTACCAATTTTTCCTCGTTCCCCCGTGGCAGCTATCGTTCCTCGGGATCTCATTGTTCGTCCTCGTTCCTCTGGTTTGCGCCTGGTTAAGGTGCTCGTTGTTCACGTGAAGGTGTATCGGCGCGTGTTCGGCCGCGCTCGAGCGGGCTCGTATATATTTACCTGGCAATTAGTTTTGCGGAGAATGTTGTTGTCCTTGGTCGTACGGACACACGAGCAATCCCGCTCGTTTGCGGGGGTGTCCCCTTCTGCACAGCAGTCTCTATATCGCGTTCGAACATACCCGGACGGCTTCTACCCGCGGCTTCTCCAGGAGGTGCAAAACGGGCGCAGGTGCAACGCTTCTGCGTGCCTGGAATTTCCCTTCCATTGTCCGTCTCGAGAACCGGCGGGAAATCATGCTATCGTTAGTGGTCGAAATTTTCCGTATCTTGAATTTTTACGATACGAAAGAGGATTAAAACGAGAGGTTGTAGCTATAAATTTTCCAAAGAGCTTCAACTGCGCATCCAGAGACCTTCTACACGATACGTCCAATGATATCGCCTGCTAATCATTTTTAAGTTCCCTCTATCGAACCGTTATCTCAGGCAGCCTTAAAACAGCCACGATACCGATTTTTCTCGATCCGCAGTTAAACACATCCACGTTTAAATTACATCTGCTTAAGAGTGTCGGCAACGAGACCGCTCTCAGATCGCGAAACAATGGCGGACCGATAAAATAACTGGAGGATTCATTTATTCTACGTAACTATACGTGCCTACAGTCTCGTAAGACTACCCTACGGATCAGTGATGCGCAATCGTTGGCCCTGGACCAATGTTATAAATCTTGTATCCTTGATCGTCCAAAATGTTCAAATAAAGAAATCATTTTTACCAATTATTAGATGTCTTTCGAAACAAGCATCACCCATTGTTCCTTTTATTACCTACTGTATGTAATAAAAAGAACGAAAATACACATTCAAGGTGGTCAGGTTAAGGTAGGACATAAATTTATAATATGAAGTTCATTTAAATTTAGAAACGAGTTTTGCGCACCACTGTCCTATCAGCAACGAGAAAAACCATCTTCCCCTCTGCCCCATCTACTTTGGTCAGTTACTCCCCTTTAACACCACGGTACTACTTTTCTGCCAGCGATTCAGCCACGATAGATCGAAGGGAAGAGAGCAACAGCTTCAGCGTCGATCCATCCATTCCCCTTTTTGCTTGTTCCTCTTCTATCAGCCGCCTCTTCCTTCCTTTCTTCCTTCCTTCCTTCCTTCCTTCCTTCCTTCCTGGAGCGTTGGCTCGATTTTTTCGGCTGAAATCTCGCCGAGAGTCAGAGGTAACGGAGATACGCGGTACGAGGTGTTGTTGCAACAAGGTGTTAGATTAATTGTACGATTAAATCGTCGTAAATCTCGAAAAGGGACGCCCACTGCCCTCGTGTGGCCGCCCTCTTTGCTTCTCTCGGGGATGATCGAGCGAGAGCAACGAGAGATGTATCGGCGCGAATAAAAGAGAGAAAGAGGAGAAGAGAAGAGCTCGACGTTTCCAGGCCGATACGAATCTTTATGGCGGAGAGATTCTCTCGCCATCCTCGGTACTTCTCGACCCTTTTGCTTCTCTTTGCTCGCCATCTTTTTCTTCGTTTGTTTTGTTAACCAGCCGCTTCCTCCTCGTGCAGTTTCTTCAAATTGGAACACCTTCGCCTCCGATGAGCATCCATGAATTTTAAATAAGAAATGAATTTTTCCGTGATTTAATTCGATTGCTTATTGAAAATCATCGATGTGACTGTAGGGTACTTTTATAATCGAGATGAGTCATTTGGATTTATTCGTCGATTAGATTCGCATTACTTCTGGACTTTCACTCGCCCACTATTTCGAACTGCTTTCGCTTTTTCTTTCACGCTGTTTATTCTTTTGATAGGTATAATGAGCATTTATTTTTGGAATGCTTCGATGATCAAAGCTATGAATTCAAAATTAATTACCTTTTTGGAGAATAACTAATTCCATTTAAAAATCACAACTCAATTAAAAATGTTTTATGAAAAAGTTATATAGAGCAAAAAAATTTAAGATTTATAGGTATTGATGTAATTAGATAGGGGTCAGGGTGGTCCTGGTTCCCCAAAATATCTGGATTGGCCCCTCTTCAAAAATGTGAGCACTTATCATTCTAAAACTTTAAGATTCCAAAATTACAAATTTTTACATCACTCCAGAAGAAGGTTTAACATACGCCAACATTGATAGGTGAGGTTTTAATGAATCAGTACCTTTTGGTGGTTTTGCAGCACATTTTTTTTTATTATTTTTTTTTTCTTTTATCTCTGCTTCGTGTTAGTATCTCGCTTCCAAATCCTGACAGCAAGAACGTCGGCATACAATAAAAAATTATATGTACATATATTATGTAATGTCTGATTTGACCGGTATCATGATAAATGTCCGTCGTTTGTTATTGATTAACGATGCGATGTGTCTCTGCATTAATCTCAGTACGGAACAGTCGAAACAATGATTAAACGATGCTAGATATAAATACGTAATAAACTCGCAACAAGATCGTTCTTAAAGTAGCAAAGAAACAACTCTTAAATCCTAATTAAATAAACTCGGTTAACACTAATTAACATATTAATTAATTAGCAGTCACACTGCTTGGATATAAATAATGCGTTCGCATGCCGTTTCGCAATTATGTACAAGTTCAGAGAATACGAATCGGTTCGCTGAGAATCACCGGTAAAACATGGAAGCGCGTGTTTCGTTTTTCTTTTTTTTTTTTCATTTAACTAATTCAGACAAGTAAGTAAATCTCGTTGTGCAGTCAGAAAGAGAAAGAACAACGAACAACTCTCGTCCGACCGCAAACGGCTACCTGGATTCTTTAATCAAAACTCTAGGAATAATTTCGACAAATTTTTCGTCGCGACAATATATCATTTGTAAGGTAATAACTGTAATAAAACTTCTATCATTTGTTTCTGCTTGTAATTAGAAAGGAGACACGGTTTGCCCCAGCTGCTTGATTCATCCTGTACAAACCACGAATCGTACAACTTGTACTTTGGAACTCGGTATACCTTACTGCTTGACGGAAGTACCGGCTACCACTAAAGAAACTACGAAACCCTGCTACACAATGGATTATCGTAAATTTCGCGAAGAAAGCAGAGAGTTCTGTGAACTCTGAATCGAGCGATTTGCGAGCGTCACGACCGGCTCGACGCGTTACACGGAATCCTTTGGAAAGTGTAATACGTTAGATCGTTAGATAATGGAAGCGGTTCCGTTTCCCGATGTTTTCAAATAAAATTCTTCGGCTCGAGAGCTCGAGCAAATTACAAGGAAAAATCTCGTTGTTTGTTCGAGCATGCCGCTAAAAGGCGCTGAGATAAATCTGAAAGGTGTTCGATCGTAATCAATAATATTGTCGAATGGAACCGATAATCCAGCGTAGTTTACGGTTATCGCTGATTTGCAACGAGTTGAAAATTACGACGACCTTCTCGGGTTTTCTCGTTGCAGGGACTCAAAAGTGGCGGAACAGGTATTTCGAAGTAATTTTGATAAGAACACCCGCTCGATCGTCGCTTCAAATTCTAATAACACCAACTTTATGGAGATTATTAAAGTGTTGCTTAAGAGAAATGGTACGATTTCGACTCGATGTTCCGTTTCGTTCGCGATTTTACGAGAATTGTATAGCAGGCTTAAACCATGTACACCATCGAAATCGAATATTTTCGCGAATTTACATATTATTTTTTTGTAAGCCTCGTCGAAAGGACCACGTTACTCGGGCAATCGACGTTTTTAAACGAACGGCTTCAATCTGAGATAAGTTTGTTAAGAGGAAAATTTAAATTTTCAGCCCAATCTCTGTGTTAAGAAAAAAAACAAAAAAAAAAGTGTCATCCTTTTGACATAGCTTGTACTTAATTTCTGATCTAATAAGAAAAGGGAAACATCAGGGGTATGCGAAAATCTGAAAATTTCGGGTACCCGACGCGAACAATGCAAACTCGACCTGACCCGACTGGATTAGAACAATGCAGATCCGATTTGAGCTAACTCCATCAGAGTGGACCCGATATTTTTCGGTTTCCGCACATCTCTATAAAATAACTGTTTCGGTTGATTTCGAGAAAATAATCGAGCCGATTGCCACGTTCTTTGGCTTAACGATCCATTCCGATGAATTTCACAGATACCCGTCGGAAATTGCGCTTGTAGGACGAAGAAGAAAGAACGTTTCGATCGTTGCAATTTAATTGCATCACCCTTTTGTTCTCTATCGTTCGATTTACAATGCAGCTCGACAACAAACGCGAAATCGAAACCAGTCACACGACCTCGACGTCTTACGCAGAACTTTCTAACAATATATAGTTACGTATAAAATATATGTATATGTATATATTAATACGGCTACGAACTCGGTTAAATAAATAAAAAATAAAAGAAGAAAAAAAGACACGAACGTACAAAATGATTATGCCGAGTATTCTTTCCTATGTACAACCGTATCTCGGTGAGCGAAACGTTTCCGAGTGTTAGTAAAACTGGGTGAGTTCTTAAATAAACACAATAAGATCGCGTTAAATAAACATATACATACATAGACCAGACGAATTCCAGTGGTTCACGTAATCCTCAACCTTAATCGTTTCATCTTAACTCGTCGATTAGAAAAATATCTCCTTTGCAAAGGGTTAATGGTCGAGTAGAAATTGAACGATCGAAGATCAGTGATCGTCGGGAATTCCGCACTGAAAGTTTAAATAAATCTTACTGGAAAAAATGGTTAATGTCTGAGAAAGTAAAGAGTTAACACCGCTAATGATAATTAATCAACGGTTAATGGGAAAAAGGAGAGGAAAGAAAGACGGAAATCTCTTCGAGTAACTTAACAGGCGACTCACGTGAGTCGCCGGGATTCTTATACGCCTAAATTGAACTTACACGCTAGATCGTTCATGGAACATACAACGTTTAATATATCATAGATATATGGGACCAAAATCACCAGAACCAGCCGCGCAAACTTTCACGCCTCGAGCCATCCACGATCGCCATTCAGCTA
The DNA here is from genome assembly GCF_907164935.1 of Osmia bicornis bicornis. NCBI lineage: Eukaryota > Metazoa > Arthropoda > Insecta > Hymenoptera > Megachilidae > Osmia > Osmia bicornis. Next base: position 6,764,949 of record NC_060216.1, on the reverse strand, counting down.
TATTTTTTTTTTTTTCCCTATCTTTCCGAAGAAATTCTATGCCCTCCGTCGAGAGGGGAAGGCGTGACCGAGTATCCTAGGACGAATTGATTGTGCGTCGATCGTTTCACGGCGTACAAGCGAAATGTTCCGCTCCGCTCGACACGCAACATCGTACGCATCCTGAAAACGACTCGTGTGTCGGATGGAAACGATTTTTCAGGTTGAACATGAAGGCACTTTTCCAGTCTTCTAAGATATGTCTCAAAAATATATCTAATGTATATTCTTATAAAAATAGATCAATTTATCTGTAATAACTTTTAAAATCACAAGATACTTGGTTTCTTACCGCTCTTTATCAAGTCAAAAAATGGCGGGACGGTTGAAGCCGCAGCGAATAGTTCCGCTGGCTTCAGCGTATTCCTAGATCGTGGATCCATAGATCGGATGCAGCTCGAGGCTGCGGCGACCGGCGCTGGTAAGCAATCGTGAGAACAGAGAGGAAAGAGCAGTTTCTTCCCTTTTCTCCAACGAAATCTCCACTTACTTCGCTTCCTCCTCGTTGTTTCTCCGTTCTCGAGCAACGAAGTTTGGGATCGTCGAAGCCGCACACCCGAGGCTCGCCGGACGTACCTCCGGACGAGATCTCGAGCGCGTCGATCGTTCGTCGTTCTTTCGACAATATGGTAGATCTATCGCAAATACCGCGTGCTAACGCGAACGATACCCGACGACACGGTGCATCGACAACGTACTAATGTTAGTACAACGGTATATAATACCGATTTAATACCAGCATTAGTACGTCACAAGGTTAACTCTATGGTTAGTGAGAACAGATCGGTTAACAAAATCCTCTGTAATATTTTACGGGAACCTAGTAATATTACTAGCAGCATTATCGTACTCTATCATTACTGTATTAGTAGAACGTTAGTATTACCTGTGCTTAATATACTGTTGCTTGTTGACCGATATCGACGCGCCAGCACGCCATTACCATTTGCATCGAAACAGATTTTTATCATAGAGAGAAGAAAAGAAGGGTAAGAAATTTTTGATAATAAGAAACATACCGGTCGAAAGATCGCGAAGTCGACCCTGCGGTCGTCCCAATCGGCACGCGACTCCTGGGTCGCGGGAAAATCGTGGATCGTGTCTTAAGTTTTATCGGATATTCGATTATATTACAACAGAGAGAAGTTAGGAGAGAAATAGAAAAGGTTGCTGGAAGAAAACTGAGGGGATGGGATAGAGAATGGGGTTCGCCCAAAACGGGCGTACTAAATGGTACCCAACCGCGGCCGAACGTCCACGAGGGACACCATCGGACACGGATGGATCGTATTTTTACCTTCGACCTCTGCACTGATTCTTCTTTCAATCAGCCATACCGAAAGCACGCACGCAACAGGACCAGGCACGCAGCACACCATCGTTATATCGTGTTAAATGATTGCACGTAGAAAGGGAATCGGAAGCCCTTTTTTCCCTTCGTTTAGTACCAGGCTTAAGATCAACGATCCGAAGTCTGGAATCGGTGGGGAGACGTTAATCCTTTGCCGTCGCTCGTTTTAATCCAAACGTTACCTCGCCTCGTGATATATTTTAATAAATACTCGAATCGAGAAAAGTTGTAAGAATCGAGGAGGTAACACCTGGAGCGAGAGCAAAGGTTTAACGGTACCCCGTTTAAAGGCAGTAAGGATGGCAGAACTGATAGACGAGCCTCTGGCTACGCTCCGTCTTCTTCATGATCCCCTTCTTGTAGTATTGTCTGATGCTACGACTCAGCTTGTCGTAGTTCATGGCCGGACGATTTTTACGCTTGCCCCAGAGCCTGGCCACACGGACCGAGTCTTCGATCTTGAACACGCCCTTGCCACGATCCAGCCAGCGTATACAGGAACCGTGGACCCCGGGACTCTGCAGCAGTTCCTTCAGGAACTGCCACAGGTGAATGTGAGAGCCACCGTTTCGCATCTTACCGCCGCCACCACCGCCGCCACCGGTTGTTCCGGTCTGAGAGGAACCGCAGTCTTCGTCTTCGTCTGGAAAAAATCGGCATCGAGGCGAGACGCCTCCTTTAGTCACTTGTCCAGGCGGCGACGACACTGTTTCTGTAGTGATTTAGTGTTTTTGTTAGCGCGGCGGAGTCCCTTGATCGTATTAATTTGATTCGTTGATAGAATAATGTTAATTACGTGTCTCGATTAGGTACATGCACTTGGTAGATTAAGTATACGAATGAAAATTGACTCACCATCAGAGAAATCGACGCTGCAAGAGGAGCCCTTCACACTGACTGGAGCCGCGTTTCCGATAGTGGACGATGTATTATTATTGTTATTGTTGGGTGTCTGAACAACACCCGCGGGACTCCAAGAAGCCGCCAGTGTGTTACGCGGAGATTCCTCGACGGCTGCTTTCCAAATTTCCAGCTGTGCGTGTAGGATACTTCCACACTGAAACAGAAACCAACATCTTATCGTTAATTTCTGAAATTAATTTGTCAAAAAAGTCATCTTATCTCTAACGGCTCCGCGCGACGTCCATTTGCATGAATACCTGTCCCCCCCCCCCGATGCTGCAAGAACTTCCAGGAATGTGTTCGGCAGTGGGAGGAACGGTGGGAAGAGAAGGAGAAGAAGAAGAAGTCAGGAAGAGGAGAGTAGATAAATTTATCATACCCAGAGATTAATAGCGACCCGCGAGAGTTCTGTGGTAATGTAAAACAATTAAGTTTCACGGTAACTGTACGAACGAGCGCAAGATAAATAAGAAGGAACGCAAGGTGGCGGAACGAGCAACAAAAGCGTACACAGACAGAATTGGAATACTTAATGATAACTGTAAATTTTCGACTGAATAATTTCGGAGCCACTGTGAAACACGGTGCAATTACCTTGAAACACCGGCGAGGAACAGTGTAAATGGAAAACAGATGTTGTTTTCAGAGTTAATGGAATACATTCAGATGGCTGTTACAGATAATTAACAGAACAATTCGAAAATAAAATTATTTCATAAAAATTCATCGATACGTTGATTATTCGCTAACCAGATACCGCAACGGCTTTTTTCGACCCAATTTCCAGGATCGTCTTCAAGTACCGCCATATCAAGGTCGCCAGAAGTTTCAGCATCCCCCAACCGCTTCAGCCACGCCAGTCGGTTCGACATCGAACTGGCATGGCGGTAGGGGAGGAGGAAAGGAAGAGACAGTAGGAAAATCCGATGAGAGAAGAAAATGGAGAGGAAGGTGGGAATGGGGGACGGTGTCGTAAGGGGAATACTGGATACGTAAGCGTTAGAATTCCATCGACGGAGTGGTTGCGCCGTGCAAGAAGAGAAAGCGGCTCTGCTGAGACGCAACAGGCAGTCGAGCAAGCCAGCCAGGCATTCGGTTGACCCACTTTTCGATCCTTTCTGCCGGGCAAATAGCTCGTCCGCCAGCGTATATATACGCGAGTGTCGATCCTGTTTCTCCACGTCGCGTCGCGTCGCGTCGTGGAAGTAAGGGAATTGCGGAGGGAAGAAAAGGGGGCCAGAGGGGAGGATCGAAGAAACGCACCTTAGATGCAGTTATGCACCGCGCAGAGGCCGAGTGCACACACGATGACGACGCGTGACGCGGTCACCGGTCTGAGAGCCCGTTCGCTGTTTCCCTGCTCCAACTTGAAACACGCTAATCGCGTATCGGTAATATCGCGCGATCGTTTCACGATCATCGCGAGTTTCACCGAGCGAAACCCGTGCCGTGAAACCGGAGTGCATCGAGCAAATTGCATATTCGCCGGATGCAAATGCCGAGTACGCGACTATGCGTACTCCAGGGGCACGGCCGAAATAAACATGCAAACCTCTGCCGGAGTAATTTCAGCTGTCGTGGCAATGGGAAAACAGTGCATCGAATCCTCGGAAACGTTCCGGGAATCGAATTCCCAGCGGTCGATTATAGCGCCGGCTCGCACGCCGAACATCCATAACGAATGCGGAATACATTAATGACTTCTTCTTCTTCTTCTTCTTCGGGGTTTCACGAGCTGTATGAATTATTTAACCGACGTGAACGGTGTTCAATTTCAGGTCAAAGGCAAACGGGCAGAGAGCCGATTTTTCCGCTCGTTTCGCGAATTACACCGAATCATCCACGAGCGAGTTCGATCATGATTCCACGTTACAAAGTCACTCGCTACGGAGTACGGTGTAATTATCCAATTACGGCAGGCAAAACTGAACTCCATTATGCACGACTACCCATATCCTCCCGTACTATGCAAATACTATGTTTGCAGAAACCTTCCGGTGTTTATCGATAGAAAGCAACATAAATTTCAGACTTTAAATTCGTGCCAATGTAACATTCGGATGGGCACAATTCGCTTTTATTGTTAATAGCGAAGAGGGTTGAATCGAGCCGGGTAAATAACGGTCTATCAGAGGGTACAGAAATGTGCAATCGACGGGACTAAAAGCACGTATTCGAGTTCATGTAGCTAAGGTATCGGGAGAATCCTGGTTCCCGTTAAACGGCACAAACCGTATTATTACGCCAGTTGCTTACTCACGCCGACGTTCTTGTGCCCCTTCGCCGCGTGGATTACGAGGAAAGAACGTGGACTCACACCGATTTCCAGGAAATTCACTTTCACCGGACCTTGTCCGTGAGTGTTTCTCGGCTGACTCGCCGCCATTAGTTTCTTTATCGAACGAGCCCAGGACATCGTTTAATTATTTTTTTTTTTTTCAGATCCAGCAACAACGAAATCACAACCCTCAATTTATTCATAGGCACGATCGCCATAGATAAAACGGAAGTGAACAAATATACCGACGACTTATTATTTAATGAGTAACGAGTTTCTTTTTATCTTCTTATGCTAATCGATTTCTTTCTATAAACTTTACAATCTGTTTTGAATTCCTCCGAAGACACGAGATAACCCCTTTTAAAAAACGCCACGAGATAACGTTCGACACATTAACGACCGACAACATCATAGAATCTACGACCTTTGTAATTTTACGAGCGTTTCGATTAGATTGCAGTTGTATCATTAACGCGATTCATCAAACAACCGATCTCCAAATTACCCACAACCGTAGAAAAAACAATCTGCTTGTCTCCGAACGTGCAATCGTCTTTCAATCGAACGTTTGCACCGGCGATTTATTAAAACACCACGAAATTCCGGAGACTAATTGCTTCGTTAAAACGGCACTCGTGTCCGCGAATAATCGGCTCGAACAGCATTGCGTAACGGTATACCGGCTGAATGCGCGACTTATGTGTTGGCCGATTTTAACGAGACGACTGCTCGTCGAGTGACGGTAGCCACCAAGGAGAGAATCATTCGAGAGAGACTCACCTGCGGGGCTCGTTGACAGAATTCTTCTTCCGTGAGGGAAGCCAAGGTTGCACCGTCCACGTTGAAGCTCTCCAATGGTACCGAGGGCAACTGCAGTTGCCTTCTGGCCCATTGTATCCAAGCTGCAACGTCCGCCGCGCTCCAGCGTCGTGGTTCTTCAATTAGAAAAAAATACATAACAAATTTCAATCGTACACTTTCGATTTCACTGGCGGAATTTTTCCTACGCCTCTCGCGTTGCGTGGAAACGTTAGAAAAACAGCGGAAGCGAGGAACGACCTTGAAGAGAGCCTCGAAATTTCGTAACTTCTCGTGAAAGCACGATGTGACTTCGTAACTTATTCCGAGCATGACATCATGCTACCAACTAATAGTCGAACCGGTCGCTCCTACGTTCACGAAGATAACGTCGAACACACTTGCCCGCGGCAAGGTAGCAACAAGGTCTAACAGTCTAATGGACGCTCACGCACCTCCTTATTGCCAGCCGAACACCGTATATCTTGATACAATTTATTAATTCATTACGCGATAATTAGCCGAACGGTCGTTAAGCGCAATAACGAGTCGAAGAGCTTTTCAGTTCCGAAGGACCAGACGGGACAAATTAGCATGAAATGTGGATAATAATTAGCGCGTTGCAATTATTTAAATGAATATCACTTACCAGGATGAATACCGAGTGCCACACAGGTATTATCGAAGTCCTTTTGCAACTGTTGAATGGCCAAGCTGAGTACAGGCTCGATCTGTTCTCTGGTCAGGTCTCCGACGCATTCACCAGGTTCCATGTCTTCCACGAACCCGGTCCCGACGCTTCCAAGGTCTACGGGTCTCAGATTGTACTTCCTCTGAAAGCTAGTATCCCTCAGAACCTCCCTCAGCAACTGATGATCGCTCTTTTGTCCGTCCTTGAAAAGCTCCTCCTCCTTCTCCAGAGGGTTCCTCACTTCGTCCTGTATTCTCTCCAGCTTTAGATTCGCGTTTGTCCTGGCCACGTCGGCGAACTCCTTTCGAGCACCCTTGAACAGTAGGTTCCTCAACGGGGAACTGTTCTCGAGTTCGATCGGATCCGGGGACGAGGAAGTGCTGGACGAGGACGAGGATGAGGATGACGAGGAGGAATTGCTGATGACGCTGCTGTTGCTGCTGCAACTGGATCGAGGTTCCTCCTTGAACAGGATTTCCTTCAACAACGGGTGCCCTTGCACTGCGGTATCTTCTTTCTTCGCGAAGAAGTCCGCGTCAAGGCTGTTGTAGATGTCCTCCTCCGTTCTAGGAGGCGTACAAGGAACCGTGCAGTCGGTCGAGTCCTCTCTGTAGCCCAGACTCTCGGCCAAGAGTCTGAAATCATGGTTGCAGAGAGGTGTGTTTCATAGGGGTTGCGGTTAATTAATCGCGTACATGGAACGCGTTTAATTCCATAGAGTCGTACCTGGGCCGATGCGAATAGCAGTGAACGCGTTAAGTGTACCTAAAGGAAAGTGTACCTGGACTCCTGCAAGATGGCCAGAAGATCGAGGCTCTTCTCCCTTTTGATCGGCTGTTTCGCCGACGGTTCTGGACTGGTTGGATAGAATTGTGCGCTCTGAGGGCTCCTTGGCACGTAATAAGGGCTCGTTGGGTACCCTGGCGAGCCTTCGTGCGAGTAGTTGGGCGACAGTTCACCACCAGCGCCAGGGTAAGGGGGGCTCGAGTAAGTAATCGGGGAACCGGGACGCGGCGATTGCGCTTCCTGCTTGATCTGAGCTGGTTTCAAAGTATTTTGAGCGTTCGCGGCGCTATAGTCGTCCGACAGAAGTGACAAATCGAACTGGAACGTGGTGTAATCGAACGACGGCGAGTAGCCGGCTGCTGAAGGCACTGTTTGTGGCATCTGAAAATGAAACGAACATTTTCTAGTCAGTTCGGTATGTATAGAACGGTATAAACTTTAACCAGAACGCATAACGCTGAAACATTCTTCCTTTATATCCCCCGACAATGCCACGATTTATTTCGGCCTGTACGAGCGAAAAGATCTAAACGAAATGATACACTTTCTTCGAGACTGCAACGATGGACCAAGGGTCCCATTTATCTTTCCACGGTGTTTATTGCCCGTCCAGCGCTTAAACTCGCGTCAGTTTGTTACGCTCCGTAAGTCACTTATGGCTCACGGCGATCCCGAGGTCCATCCTTGAAGGATCACCGAGCGTCCATCCTCGCCGTATCTTACTGTCAACCGTCTAATTCGACCGCTAACGTTATGATCATTCCGATACGAATACGTGACTACGCTTTGAAAAATTTCAACAAATAATCCTTTCAACAATCCCATTAAATCAAAAAGAAACATCCGGCGAGCGGTAATTAAAACTTCACCCCTGCTCGAGGGAACGGGTTCAAAGGATCAAAAGGTTCTCGACGTCGGTATTGCAGCGGGAAGATAGTAGCGTAACCTCGACGAATCCGTGGCTAATAGTATATATCAAGCATAGTTTCCTTGTAAATAATCGTTAACCATTCGCTATTATCCTGGCTAATGTCGAAAACGAAAGGAAACGTTCGAGCCAAAATGAAACACTTTCTTCGATAGGATGGTGTACCTTGTGCACCTTAAGGGCCCATTTATCTTTCCGTGTGTTTATTGCCCGTCGTGTGTTTGACCTCGCATCAGTTTGTTACGCTTTGTAAGCCCATTACAACGTTCCCAGTGCATCTTCCCTACGCTCAGGCGGGGTCGCGTCTGACATTTTGACGTAGTGCCCCGCAAAGGTCGACGCGAAATAAACGATTATACCCATACAACGGGCCGGAGCGTGGATTTGCACGCTTACACACTCGTTTATACCTACCGCCGGACACAATAACAATCCCCTTCCACCACTGTACGTGTATTCGTACCTGGCACACAACGAAACGAGAGAAAGATAAGCTACGAGGAGAAGAGATACGGGGGAGGGTTCAGGCACAAAAGAGAACCGCTTATTTCTTGACTTCTCCTAGCCTCCCGCGAAAGGTCCCAGGGAGAAGAGAATGTTTATCTATGCTGATGGGATCTATGGACGATGGAATTCTTGCCACGGCTTTCCTGAATCGCCTCTCAGAGAACGGGATGATGCTTTAACTACGTTGACTGGTACACTGTAATGCTAAATTAAATACCAAACTCATCAAAATGACCAAAATCAACTTTTCGCGTTGAATGCTATTGGAATATAAAAAAGAAGTCAATAATTTTGTGTAGCCCAAAGTAAAGTTCAGGCAAATTAATTGATAAGTTGGCGATATTCGAAAAAATTGGTCGAGATAGGTTTCAGTATGCTCGTCGTACCGTTCCTTTTACGACCAAAGGACCACAAAATCGTCTCGGTAACATGTTTTTACGGCTTCCTTGGTTTCCTGCTATCTCTCTGGCCTTTCCTAAGGACCAGCCGTTGACGTCACGTTACCGGCTAACCAACGGTGCAGCTGTATTCTCTCCTTTCGTGCATTAAACACGGAATTCCAGCCGAGTCACGATTCGGGACCGACCTCATCGTTTTCGAGAAATCGACACCGGTTAGATCGATCGTTCACGAAACGAGTCAGAAGGATATTTAATATCGAGACCAATTAAAAATCTTTTATGCCTCGTACCTCGAGTTGTTTCTGCTTTTTGTGCACCTTCGAAGAAATAGACTTTTCAGAAGATATTACAGATGGACTGACGAGAGTTTACAACATTTCACGATAGTCACGGGATCATCATCGAGTTTCGGAGTAATCAACATCTGGACCAAACGAGCTTTGCACGTGATCGATAGTGATTTCACATCCTGACCTTCGATAGCCACTTAACGGAGAAAGCCGGATGACGAATTTCTATGAATTATTTTACAGATGAATCAATTTCCGTGTACGCCGTTGCAATGAATCAGGAGCTCAACTTGACAAGGAGTCAATGTTAGCTGACCCTGTTTTCGAAAATTTCGAAAATGTTACTGGGAATAATAAAAAATTCAGAAAATTAGACATAATTTTGTCACGATACTAATAAAGTATGAAGAAAATATATTGAACCCCTATAGGACAATTATGATTACGCCACTATAATCAGCGTAGATTTAAGAGGAGGCCTAAGGTGAGCTAAACATAGCCTTGAGCCTCGGTTCATACAGGGGCCATTATAAACCTCTTTCCTTATAATTAAATGTTATTCAATCTCATTTGTAATACATTTTAATTTTAGAACCAAGTTTATCAACCGAAGGAGCCCTCGAGGGTTTGATAGCCCCGGGGCTCTAGAAGTCTTAATCCGGTCCTGCAATGAATCATTATTTTTCCTGTTAAATTCGAGAAAAATGAGGGCTGCAGGAGTTCGATGCCCTGATTCGAGTACAACAGACAGGTTCAAGGACGACAATTCCACGGTTCGCAGGACCATACCCCAAGGATGATCCTCAATCCGTCGTGACGTAACTATATTAGAAAGGAATATGACGCCATGGTCCCGCTTTGCTAGCCTTTAATGTTTCCATTAATTTTTATTCTTGCACAATTCTATGTATAGTTTTCTATCAAATTGTATGATTAATCGAACAGGTCATTCCTCGATAACAGTAAATTGTTCTGCCATACATGTATACTTATTTCTGATAAAAGAATTCTCTCTCATATTTCGATAACTGTTATGTAATTGGCAACAATCTCGTAGTATTTTTGACGTATGTGTCATCTATGTATCTCAGCTCGATTAATTTTTTTCTTACAGGATTTTACCCGTTTACACTGGATCTCTAATCGCTCGATTTTTATATATGATTCAACACTTTTCGATTCATAAATCAAACGAAATTCATGGCATTATTAATACGTTCAAATGTCGCAAGATCATACCGTTACCTGTCATGATATTCCACCGCAACGATCCGCATACTTCTCATCGAGACGATTGTCGTCTGAAACGTATTGGTGCGGATCGCATTCGCGCGACCCATCAGTGCGACGAATTTTCGTCGACACTAATTATCCGCGGATGAAACGATCGAATAGAAGGAGAAATAAAACGACGGCACGGAAATAAGCTGAAAAGTAATTAACGACGCGAGCGCGCGCAATTGACGCGATCAATTTAATTGCCGGATGAAATCGATTACTTTCAATTGTTCTCGTGGTTTCATCGAACTGCGCGCAGCAATTCTGAAACTAATTAAACATCATTTTCCTCGCGATAATTAATGGAGCGTCAAAGAGGCTGATTTAAATCGTTACAAAGAAACTGCGAGGAGCAACGGTGAAGCGACAGGTAAAGAGGAAACATCCATTACAAAGATGTTTTCCCAGAATCACGTAACAGCAGAAATAAATGATTAACTAGTCGAATAAAATTGATTATCCGTAAACGCATTGACAATCAGGAACTAATGTTCGATTATTTTATCCTCGACACTTTGAAAAATAAAAATATAAAAGATCTAACACTGCACCATAAGTTTTGTCGTCACGTAAAGCACTTACACGACACTTGCCCGAGTGAAATGGTGAAAGAACGGTAACTAAACGCACAGCATAGAAATTGCTTGAAAACTACGAAAATGCTCGTTAAACACCGACACGTTCACCTGGAAATCTTCCGATGGCTACGCGGGCGGTCGAATATCTGAATCGAACGTGAACGACCGCTCTTCTGGAACACGTGTACCATCCATGACAGTTGCGTACTATCTAAGATCATCGTCTCTCGCGATCGTCCCTCCTCTTACTCTACATTCAAACAAGAAGTACACACACACACACTTCTTCGCGTTATTAGCAGATGTAGAGTTGTTAATTTGAGAGTAGTTTACTTTTAATTGGAGCTACTGATTCGGACCGGCTACTTGAAATATCCGAGTGCCCAGATAAGCAAAATTACCCGAGTAACCGGGTATCTCATCAGACAGTTGAAATTTTCGATACGAAAGCCAAAATATAGGAAGACTTATGTAAGGACTGGCTGGTCCGCCGAGTGGTAGTCGGCCACCACTTAATTTACTCCACCGTCTGACCACCGACACCTCTACTACTTACTCCGGACGATCCTAATCCCACACTCCCAACGCGTTTATTACGAGAAATTCCAATGCAAAACGTATAGGTAGTAAATTTATATGAGTATTAGGGATTTACTGTTTGTTAAATCTGTTAGGTCATCAATTTACGTAGGTTCCTCGGTTGATTCTGAGAAATATTTTTTTTTTTTTTTTGTATTTTACTTTTGTTACACGCTTTCTGAGAATTGACGCACGTCTTTGATATTTATATCAGAACTACATAATGTAACAATTAAGTCTTCAACAATGTTTCAAAGCGTTCAACTCGAAACAAAGCGAGACATTAATCTATGTACGAGTTTGCATGATAATGAGGAATAAACTTTGCATAGATTTTTCCAGATTCTAATTAGCATATCATTGAATTTGTAATAAAGAAACGTTCAGATTAAAAGTTGATGATAAAAAAACGTTTTGTATTTTAATTTCTACCCTGTTTACCTGTTTTATCGTCTGTTTTCTTCAACTCTGTTTTTATCTAAACAAGAAAAAAGCAGACTTTTCTTCATTCTTTGCAGTTAACCTTTTCTTCTTCCTCAGTTACAAGGACAAGAAGATTCTCCGTTGCATCGGCAACCTTATGAAAATTACTCAGATGTTTCCTTGATTATTTTCACAAGAATCCCGTGTAAACTCAATTACGATCGAAACTGTCGATACGACTCGATTATCGATTCTATGCGATCTATAACGAACCTTGATGACCTCGTAACGAAACCCTCGACCCTTTCAAACTCCTATATTCCTGATGCTCTTATGTTGTCATTAAGTAGATCATAGAGATTAAAACACAATTTATTTAAAAAGTATAAGAATGCAATTGAAGATTTTGCAGCTAAAGGATTGCAGCTGCATTTTTATCAGCTTATCAAATTTATTGCTTTGATTTAACGTTCAAAAGAGAATACTAGATGTGAGCGAGTACCCGAAAATTTGGATCGGATCGCGCCTGCATCGTTCAGGTCGGGTTCTCGCCCATTTACGTTTTCAATTTTTGAGTACTCCCACATAATAGCTCTATTCAAAATAGAGCTATATTTCTCTTGCTGCAGGATCCTCAATTCTTGCTGTCTCCTCAGCGATTAAAATCGTGATAGGGAAGAGAAACTAGGAAAAGGGGTATGCAGGTGTATATCAGCGAACTGCAAATCTGGCACATATTTGAATACTCGTATCGTGAGGATGACTAACGGTATACCAGCTGGATTCCGTTCGAGTAACACAAGAACAAACGACAAAAAATTGCAGAGGCAAAAAGCACAAAGAAACTGTTTATTATTCGATTAACTACGATCAATTAATCAACGACCAATTCAAGCGTTTTTACAACAATAAAAAGCCTAATAAAAGCCGCTCTTTTTTCATTTCAGATACTTTGAAATTTCTTCAAAAATGTTTTGTTGGGCGTAAAAAGAGAAACGGATCGAACAAGAAGAAACAGAGAAGGAAGGTAGCAAAAGGAGCAACATCGTCGGGAAAGAAACTGAAATCAGAGTTTCTAAGTAACGTGCATCGACGTGGCGCGTGTGTACGAACCACTTGGGAGTACAAGTTATGCTCGAACCGGCGCATAACGATAATGTGCATAACTTATGCGCGTATAATGCAAGTACTCCGCGCGAACCATCGACGTTGCACCTTGGTGGTGTTGCTATATGGTAAGCTGGCATGGTAAACTAGCTGAAGATTCCGAATGGTAATAACGTTGACTAAACACGGCCGCGGGAACGGGCCTCTTTATTCCTGCGCCTTTCCTCGCTCGATAAGGAATGCGCGTTTCCACGTAAAGTGGCAAATAATGATGCTTTATATTAATCTTGACACACCGAAGTACCGTTTACGAGCGCGTGTAAAAAAAAAAAAAAAAAAAAAAATTGAACAGAAAAAAAAAACATAGTTGTCCGAGTTTCTTGACTCACGATCCTTTTCTTTTTTTTTCGTTTCACAAATTTGATCCCGTTAGGAAGGGACGCTGGCCTCTGTCATGGAATGACAGCACGGTCGGCCCCATAGCGAAAAATAGAAGAAAGAAAGACGAAGTAGCGTGGAAGGTGGAAGGAAGGCGAGGCAAGACAAATAAATAGGGAGTCGCGATAGCGTAAATAGTAACATAATACCGCATAATGAGGGCATAACGCGGCTCGGTAATGCCGTCTGTGCATCACCATGAAAGAAGTTACGGCAGGTCTGCCTTTGTCCGTCGCGAGCGGCCCTTAAGGCCGCGTTATTAAACGTTTTATAGGGATCTCTCCGAGGCCGTTGTCCTAGAACACCGGTCTGCTCTCCTCGTGTAACCCCGTGGACGTTATAAATTCGACCTGTTGCCGGTACGAACACCTGGACTCTAGTACCGACTGCAAACGATCCTCGAGCATTTTTGCCGAAGTAAACACCGTAACGAGGCCACTTTTATGTGCGCCCAATGATTACGTCATTTGTTGAATTTAGGTACGATAATTTTAAAAATGACGTGGGATTTTCTGAACACGCGCTTAATATATGGATAGATTTAAAGTGGACTCGAAACTGAGATACTTTGCTGAATTATGTCATGGTGAGGTCATAAAGTTTGAACAGCGTTAAATATGATTTTAGAGACTGGCTTTTGGAGACTTCGACGCATGGGTAGGAAAGCGCCGTCCATAGTCTGAACGATTAGTTCTATCATGGAAGGGTATAACACTCGAGTCGATTCTAAACGTTTTCTATCGGGTTCCAGGCTTGCTACCTCGACCGCATAATCGAGTCTCGTTAATAATTGCCTCATTATTGCGCACCGTTGCGCCGCATCGTTTGTAGCCGAGATATTGGCAGTGTTCGCTATTAATAACACTTTGCCGCCCACGCATCGCCATTGTTGCGAGTGGGTCCCGCGCGTTACACGTGTGCGCGTTGCGAGCGCGGTGCATACATTACGATGCATCCTCGAGGATGCACTCAGCGGCCCAACAAAGGCGCGAAAAGCCCGCGTTCCGCATAATCCAACGATTCAATTCCACGGATACGAGGCTCGATCGTATTCATTGCCCCTTGCATTTTTCATTCTTCTTTTCTCAATCGAGAAACAAGGAGCCAGAATTTTTGGCATTGCAGAGATATTTCGAATACCTCAGCCCGACGACTAATTTCTCTCATTTTTAATTAATAAGAGAAATCAAGGTAGGTACTAAACCTGAGCGTGGTAATCGTGTTGCAGCAAAGGCGAATATAAATAAACGATACGACCATTAATTTTCTTAAATGGAGCAGGAGACTTTGTATTGCGCGGTTAGCCGATCGTAATGGATTGTAAATCGCGGCAAGTTCGCGATACGTATCGGTCTATGCGATCTTTAGGCAAGAATAAAGATTTGTATCGGGAAAAACCGTCTCTTGAAGTCATGAGTCGTATATCGATTGTTAAACACTCGTGAGCCATCAACGATACGATCTCCTCTAAGTTTTTATGCCTCTGTGACACGGTACAGGGTTTTTTCCACGATCAAATAGAAATATAATTCTTGAAAAATGATCGATCCGTTTGTTCAAATTCTTTCGACGTCAATGGAGATCCTGAGTCCTGGCTGGAAAAGGATTTCGAAGAAGAAAAAAGAAAGAAAGACGGGAAAAAACGAGATTACTTTTATATAAATATGCTGATCTGGCGCCTAGGCTATGGGATTCCGGATATAGAAGCACCAATCATTGTTTGCGATAAGATAAAACCTTGCTCCGATTTTAAATTAGCTACCCGGAAGAATGTCGATCACCCACGTACGCAGAGGGACAAAAAACGCGACAGATTCAGACGTGTAACGATCGATACGATCGATAAGTATTGGATAGTTTCGTAAGGAGAAAAAAAAAAAAAAAATACAGGAATGATCCACGAGTGTTTTGGTATTCGAAAAATAACTCTCATTTCTAGTCGGCATTCCTTCTCGAACAACATTCTAGCATATTATTAATTAAGTTTTTGTAGTAAATATACTATTTGTTCTCTTTTTTTTAGTTCGTCTTATAATTTCATAAAGCAATAAGGAAAAATTCTAAGTCATCGAAACAGAAGTATAACACTAAACTGAATCTTTTTCGACCAAAAAAATATTTTCATATTGTACTCTGATACTATCTATGCTCGTAAAACATGATGACTAAATTCACCTTCGACACACAGATACGATCGAAATCACGGAAACATTATGTATTCCACAGATTTACAACCGTCTTATTTTTCATTTAATACCCGTATCGCCGTCGCACGTGAATATAAACTAGCGCGACACATTGGCGTAACTAGATAGGAGGTAGGGTGGATTGGCCCCTTCGTCATTTAAAAACATTAAGATTCTAAAATTCCAGAATTTTTAAAATGATGTTTCAGATTTCAAAAATTTCGGAATTTTCAAATTACAGCATTCTTCCAAAATTAAAAAATTATAGAATGATAAAATTTCTACGAGATCCCGCCCACCATAGAAAAAAATCCAGTTACGCCAATGGTACAGTAGTTGGTTCTTGACGTCATCAACTTTATTTCTGTCTAATCACCTACTAATTATCGAAACTTTTAAAACGCTAAAGTGTACTTGACGATAAAAAATTGCGCAATGAGATCGCAATTACCAGGTGAGACAGTCACTATTTCTGACTCACCCTGTACATCACGGGTGCACTTTTTTTTTTTCTTTCGAGTTACGTCGACGGCTTCCGTCTCTTCCTTTTTGCACCCTTTGCGTCATTCCTCTCCCACTGTCTATTCGAGTGGAACGAGAGAGACGGAGTTAGGAAGTCATATGGGACCGTGATTTGGAAAAGCCGGAGTAGCCGACCTTGAAAGTGTCAGACCGTTCTCCACGTGCGAGAAGGATACTCTCGAGTCTCTTTTCTCTCTTATACTCTTCGCATCTGTCTCATTTTTTCCTCCCTTCTACCACATCTTTCCACTCGCTCAGCATCACACGATTTCTTCTCTCGGTCATTGTCTTTGTTATTATACTATGTCTGCGTGTATTTTTGACACACGATGTTTGTGTTCCGCCTGGCCGAAGGAAACTCGTTCTCCAGCGCATTTTGAACATTTACGGTGATCGATGCCATGAGTTACGATTCTCGTCGAGTTCGGGCTTGCGCAATATTCCGATTGAAATGTTTACAGGGTGAAAGTAGAACGGAGGGGATACGGAGAGCTCTGATTTGCTGGCAGGCATTTCTTTATATTCCATGCACGAATCAGATTCTGTTATCTCGACGCTTTGTTCGTACGACACATTAAATCGTTTTAAATATTTCGCTATCATTATTTTGTATAAAAGTAAGATTCGTACAATTGAAATTCTCGATAGACGGTCAATTTTCACGGGATCTATTGCTCTCATTATCGACCGATATCTAATCGCGAACGACACGGTTGTTGAAAACAATCGTGGAGGCAGTTAACCGGCGACCAGAGCCCGTATAAAAGATTAGACACAGAGTTTCTTTTCCTTTATTCAAGGAGGCATCGTGCGCCGCCTTTCTCTTTGCGCAACCGTTCCATTTCCAGACAACAAAAGCCAAGTCGAAGCTTCACGTATCGCCGAGAGAGAGAAAAAAAGGTTTAATAGGATTTGCTAAGCAGGTAAATGTCGAACCGCATACTTGAATAATTTAATTCGCCCCGGTGAACCATGTCTGCAGCTCGATTGAAAAACTTCACGTTCGACCTAGCCGGTTACCGCCGATCCGACTAATTAACAGCTTTTCCGCGATCGTGTAAATTGCATCGAGCCTGATAACGAGTTGATTTGAATAAACACCGGGTGTAAATCAACGAGCGCGAGTCTCAGAAAAAAAAAAGAAATGATCGCGTCGATAAATAATCGTTGAATAATACGCGGCATCGCGTAAATCATCCGGCGAATTAAATTAAATTAAATTCAGCTCTGATCAACTTTTATTTACACTTCGATCGGTGCAAGTTAAAATGCACCATTTGCGATCATTTCAAAGTGGCTTTGTCCGTTGAAATATTTATTTAACACTCGACTTTCTCTTCAAACCTTTCGACTCGGCTAAAATGTTCAAAGCTTCCTACTTTCTAAATTAATCGCCGTTGAAATGCAAATTTAACGTCCACGCTTCCGACGGAAATTAGCAAGTTGGTAAAAGTTTCCAGCGTTCTATAGGTAAATTATTATTTAAAACGTGTAATTTGTTTTGATTTCCTCGGTAGGACGTCCTTCGCGCTTTGCCATCGTCGCAGAGTTTCGAGATTTACGGATAAGACTTACAAAAGGTGGATTATATATTCAAGAACACCGCGAGTACAATACACGAAAGCGAGGATGAAGCAATATATATTCCTTCGAATTTCGATTGAATCGTGTTCAATTTCACTCACACCACCCACATTCTTTTTGCAGTAAATACAGAATTATCTCGTGCGATTTGAGCGCAAAATTGGCAAATGAAAGTGTGTTACTTCGCTGGTAGTACAACTCGCCGCAGGTACATATTTCATCTTATAATGTTATTTTACGCGATGCGTTGATCGCGCTAGTTTTCAGAGCGGCACGATAAATCGCAGCATCGTGCAATTGCGCGTGTACACCGCAAGAAAGCATACGTTGCTCGATTCCTCGATAGTTTTCGCCAGATTTAAACCGCACAAAGTATTATTAAATGCTTCCATTACTGTAAGTTAGCAGGGACAAGGGTGGATCTAGCTTCCATCAAAATAGTGAATTGGCCCTTCACTTTTCTAAAATCTTAATGTTCCAAAATTAAAAAATTCTAATACTAAATTCCATAATTCCACAATTCTAAAATTTCTAAGGATCCTAATCAATCCCCAAAAAATCCTAATAACCTCAATGATCAGGACAAGCGTCGGGACGAGACGCTTTTAAGCGCTAATTCCCTCCGATGGGTGCTCCACTTCATTCAAAGTCTAAAAAAATCTCTTTTAATCCCTTGCTTTTACTCCTGAAATATTTAATCGAATTAAATTCGCAACTTGAAAGACAAGAATTTTCTTTTGTTTCTCTGAAACGACGAGTTAACTGGTTTCTCAGTTAACAGGTTAAACAAGACCAGAACAGCAGAACTAATTAACAGCGATGGAGTTTCGCGGTTGACGAGACGCGAATGATTCGGGATCGCAGGCTAACGAGTCGTTTCCTCGCCACGCATCGAAATCACCGGCGACTCGTCGCACGAATCTGACAAATGAATTATAGCTAACATCCCAGGCATCCGAGTGGTCGGCATTGGCGGAGCCCGTAAATGGATTTAATTAAGGATCGTACCCCGTACACACTTTGTTGGCCGTATCAAATTCATTACCAGTTAATTTAAACTGTATTCATTTAGGCTTATTGTACTTGGAGGGGCATGATTTTCAACGTTCGAACGAGTTTTTCTAAAGGCATTTGTCAAGTCATGTTCAGCTGTTTCACGGGTTACCTGCTCGGAAATATTGCTAATTAAGGAACGGTATCGCGCCTTATGAAAGCAGCACGGGGATTTTTCTTTGCGATCGTGCAACCAGCCTCGAAATGTAGGCAACTGGATTTGGGTGGGTGAACTCGCGTATAGACTCGCGTAAGTGGCAAGTAAGTAGCGTGCGGATACTTAATAAGCCGCATGAATTACGTTATTTTATGCTGGGCTGCGCGTTAAAAATGTCCGAGAATCAGCCACCGCTACGAATACGTACACTTGCGATCAAATTAGGCTTGCCTAGGAAAAAGTACGATAAAAGATTAGTAAGAATTTTCAGTATTTTAATTTTGACGATGTTAATATTGAAAGTAATTTAGAAAAGAGAATAATATAATTTTTATTTATCACATATGAAAAGCCTTATTTGACGGTGTTTTGGTACGCGAGAATAATAAAGAAAGTTTGTACGAACACAGCTGTTTTTAATTTTGTATTCATTGTTGGGGGAAACAAAGCTGGCGTGACTGATTCCATTCTACAGTTCGTTATTAGCCTTTTATTGTGTAACGTTGTACCGTTTAATGAATTACACAGGGTGTTCTTAAATTAAGCCTTCGAGTAATTATCAAAGTAATTCGAGCCTCGAATATCGAATAACCGTGGCTAATTGTCTTCTTTCCGGTTTAATCGAGCAAAAAAGGCTCGATATCGGACTAGTTTTAATTACCAGATGAGTTATTAACCGCGTGGTTATTACACGTTTCCCTCGTCTAATTACCATAACCGCACACCTCGGTATCGCATCCAGAGGACACATAAAGACTCCATGTATTACCATTTACACAACGAATACCGATCAGACCGTTATGACATAATTTATTCGTTTAACAAGCGTCCCCGTAAGCCGGTAATGCGCGACGAAGAAGAAACGTTAGAGGAACATTGGTGCGTTTTAATTGAAGACACCACGAACAACGGTACAGTAAACGAAACGAAACGCGCTTCAATGTGTACGAACGGCTCGATCTCAAAACGCAGCCAGTGGACACGAGTTTTTTTGCATGCTAACCGAGACTCAAACTGTCGTCGTGCATACAGAAACATTGGTCATCGAACGAACATACGTAATTAGCTTTTACATTCGGTCCTTCTGGTCTGAAACTCTACCGAACTGATTTCTGATTTGTGCAATATCGTTGACGTAACTTGGACCCTCTTGTGGGATGGGCCGGGTCCTTTAGAAATACGGAAATCTTAAAATTTTGGAAACTGGGAATATTTGAATTTTGAACTTTTTAGGATCTGAAATTTTCAAATTTGGACATTTTTAGAATTTTGGGACTGTGAAGGTGAAGGTTCACATTTTTGGGTAGGGGCCAGCCCAGATTTTTAGGGAGTCCAGTCCCACCCTAGCTCCTACTTATTGTTAGTTACGTCAATGGCAAGAATCACAAATCAGCTAGTAAATTGAAAACTTTGTTTGTAATTTGTAACAAGAGGAAATCTATTTCTGTTCTAGTTAAAAATGAATGTGTAAAACTCGTTATACATATATGGAATACATGTTCGATCCACTGAACTGGTAATGCTTCTGATTTGCTTTTTACCTATATTTAATAATCGCCATTCCAATCGAAATTCTTAAAATACTTGCTACAGTAATAAATTCAGAGTGATTATAAATAAGTACGGTTATTATGACGCTAACTGTTTGTTTATTTTCACTCGGTGTAAAAATAAAGCTTTAATTTGTGGCGAGAAGGTACGTACCGTGTGTACCATTTAATATCATGATAATAAAGAAGGTTGAAGGATACATTTACGCAAACTGGAAATGGTTTTACATGTTTTTATCTGTGTGATACTCTTCTACGGTTACTCTGGGCAAATTTCAGACATAATACTTTACTATACTACTTTATTCGACGATAACGACGTTATGATCTTTCGCGATAAATAAAACGCGAATTTTTCCACCAATTTAAACTTTCTTTAATAATTTTAAGTTAATACAGCGTTTGTCGTGGTATTTTGCAAGGTGTTACATAATTTATTAACAAGCGACAGTGATAATAAACGCGAAAGAATACGAGAAACTTGAAAGCAACTTTTAATATACGATAAATTATGCAAATTCCTTTCGATACCTACCCATACCTTTTGCACGGCACACGGCTCGTAAAACATAATATATCACAATTGAAATTATAATCAAGCTAATGAAACAACACGGCCTTTTAAAGCCATAAATCGGCTTGATAAAACGGCGAAATCTCAAGTTCGTCGATCAACGTTCCCTCAAAAGCGTGTCTGTTGTTTCGATAAGGATCGCCGTTCACGAGCGAACGTCGAAAGATCGAGCGATATTCGTCGATCCTCGAGGTTGTACAGTTTCAATAGAATAGACAACAAAGCGAAGGTTTTCGGTCGGTTCGTAAAGTTTTCCCTCTGGATAAAACGAAAACATAAAAGAATGAAGGAGAAGAAGAAGAAGAAGAAGAAGAAGAAGCCTATATTGGGGTTCGAGCCGGTGCACGTGGCACGTACGTACACTTTACCGAGTCGCGTTTTATATCTACCGGTAACGTTCGCGGCATATTTTATACTCGCTGACTTATGTTTAATTCAGCGGAACACCGTGGCTCCGTAGTTCGCATACGGACGGAGGAAGAGAGAAGATCGGCGAATGCGGGAAGATTGAGCGTAGATTGGCCGGGTCGAGGGAGCAAACGTCGTGAAAAAAGAACGGCCGGGAACGGGTTAAAAATTGAAAACGCGGCAATAATTTATTTCCCTAACATCCGACTGAGCCTTCCAATCTCGACCCGATCCACGCCTCGAGCATTTCGATTCGCGATCGGCTTTCTCTACCCTCTTTTCCCTGCTGCGCTATCCGCCGGAAAAAAACTATTCTCTTTTCCTAATCGTGCTATATTTTCAGATCGCTTTGCTTCTAGTGCTATAGAGTTTACGACGTTTTCGTAGCGCGAGCTCTCTCCTTATTTGCGATCGCCCAACGGGTCGATAAACCGAGAGGAGAAAAGTGATCAAGGGAAAAAAGGGGGTGACGCGATACGCTCTCGAAAAAGCTTGGCCTCTCAGAAAATCGTCGAGCCACACGCGTGGGTGTCCACTTTTCTCCTCTTCGTCCCACGTTTCGCAGACTGTCGTCACACCCGCGCTTCGCGAAACACCGGTGGGCGGACTATACTATTTACTGTATCACTCGGTACGGTGCGTGCCGCTTTAAGCATAACGCATGGCTTGCACGCTAGCGCAAGATATAGTGGTGTTACGTCGAAAAGCAGGGATGATGAATCGTCCACTCGGTTCCTTGTCGCTCTAATCAAAATTTATCTTCTCGTCGGCCATTTGGTGGCGCGCCGGATCGTTTAGAAACGACCGATAAACTCGGCGCGAGCGTAAAATTTCATGGGAAAAATAAATTTTCCTTGAATAAAATCGCGGACCGAGTTGGATGTCATCATCCCTCGGAGTCGCGAAACCGTCCGCTTTAAAAGGGATGTCCATCGTCGGATTTTCAATCGTAAAATCGCGAGGAATAGTGTCGCAAGAACGATCTCGTTCGAAACAGCACGATACTTAGAGGAGAACAAGAGCCGCGGTTCTACGATTGCATCGACATTGCGGAGGCGAATGTCTCCGCGAGTCGACTATCGTTACAACGACAACGATACAATCGAGGGCACCGATCGATGTTTCCTGCGAGGCTGCTAAAGACATAACGTTCTCATGTTTACGATACCCGGCCGCCACGATAATTCGCTCGGTAAGGCCGTACACGCGTATACCACGTACGTATTATTCGCAGTTTGCCAGGGAATTCTTGTGCGAGCCGTAAGCGTGACAGCCACAGCCTTATTCTGCGAGCCGATACGTTTTTTACAGACGTCAAAGCTTTTCGAGCAAAGGGTGCACCGATATGCTAAAGCGTTGGTGTTGCTCCGTCATTTTTCATCTCTCCGACTCCCATTTTCCTCAAATCCTTCCTCAAATATCGTGGAAATATCGTAACTTTGTTGACCGAATGATTTTAAAGAACCTACTTTACTTTTCAAACTGATATTAATCGCTCTCGTTTTTCATAATTCGTACGAGTAGGTTAGCCGCAAAGTGGTAGAGAAAGGCGGGCGAGATAAATGATACGGTAAAGGCGATAAGGGTGTGAAGAAACAATAAAGGTCATGGGAGGTGTTCCTGAAATACGATAGGCTAATGATACACCTCTGAACAAGGTATTCACGGTTTTCATTCTCCGCCTAAGTAACGCTCGAATCGCACCTTTCATCGTCAAAGGTCAATAAGAAAATTGAACGATACGAAAATAGAAGGTTAGATATCCTCAGCTCGTTCGGAAATAATTAATTGTCATATCTGGTGCATACGCGATGCAACAAGACGAGCACAGGAATCAGGATGAAACTGGTGGATGCAACTGAACCGATAAGTGACACGTTTTACTTTTTCGTCGTAAACATTCGCAGTCATTCGAGCAATATTTAGGTAGCGCTACCACTCTCTTTGGTATCTTAAGATACCAAGTAACAGAAAGTTAATTAGAAATCAAAGTTATCGATGAAAAGAAGCAAATGCATAAGGAAAGAAGTTTCTAAAAATTGTCTACACGACGAAATAAATATCTCCAAGAGAAAGTCTCAAGTTTTTCTCTGTTCGAATAAATATGGAACAGAGACGTTAATTTTGTACGAGCGTACGAGTACCCGAGACTCGGCTCCGGATCCGAATTTTCGGATACCCGCCCACCACTGTATATTTCGTCATCCATCTGAAGGAGCAATTAATCGAGCGTGGACGCGATGAAAACGAGGCGAGCGCGAAAGAAAGGCGAGAATCCGTGGCCAGGAAAGAGAAAGGGTTTCAGGAGGCGTTCCTGGAACGTGGTATGGATGGCATCCTCGCAGGATAATACTGTATAGCCGCATACGTGGACGAGTACACGACGCGACGATTGTGCTCGCTTCCCCCGGCATTATAATGGATTCAAACTAAGGGTTTGTATTGAGATATCAGTATGTGGCCGGGCACCGGTAATGGCCTCCCGTTCTAAGAACCCGCCTCCTGTGTATCCAGAGCAGATAGGATATGCGCTACTCTCTCTTTCTGCATGTGCAATGCTGGGTATAAGTATCTATATGTAACCGTGTACCCGCAATCAGATTTCACCCCCTCTTCTTCGATCCATTTCTGATGAAACTTTTACCTCAGACAAAAGCATCGCTGAATTGTTTGCAGATTATTTGAAAATTCTCGGAGGAAAAATCGAAGAATTTCTTCTCTCGGTACGAATCGAATGGATCGGAGGATTCTTATTGAGATATCAGTAGGTGACGCGGGTAATGGCGATCGTCGATTCCGAGAACCCGTTTGCGCATCCGGAGCAGACGGTGCACGATCGTTCTGCGCCCTTCTCGCTTCTGATAGCTCGGCCGGTTGTGCGAGCCGCTTGCATCGCTCTCTATTGCGGCGTCATAATTTACAAACTTGTATTCATGAACGTAAAGGTGAGAGGGAGAGCGTGGCGTCGTAAATTCAAACCGCGACGCCGTGTACGCGAACGTGTAGAATTAAAACGCGAGATACTATAACTCTCCGCAACGGATTTTTCTTCAACGTTCTTCGGCGTGTCTGACGTTTTACGCGCGAGACCGCCGTTTTAACTCAACTTTGATAAATATGAGACGAAGCTGCGCGCCGCTGCCACAGGTGTGAACTCGTTCAGGATGCATTAAATCTTTCGGGAGCGGAAGGTGTCGAGGGGGGAAGGATTCATAAATCGGTACACGCGTTGGTGGAACGAGATGAATTCTCCTTTCGTAGAATCGATGACGTTTGTGTTACGTGAGAAAGAATCTATCTACCGATGACTATTTCATATCTACCATAAAACTCTTTTGAACATCGCGTTCCCCGTTCTCCGGGCGACCAAGTACAAAGTTCAGAGCACACGAATTTTGTAACGTCGTTAAAAAGAGAGGTCGCGTCGAGAGGTGTAGCATCGAAGAAAAAAAGATCGAGGAGAAGTGGAAAACAGTCACGAGCGGACGAGCCTCGGGTATCGTAAATCACTATCGACCTATTCTATTCAAATGAAACTCGTGTTCTCCCTCTGTGCAACGTCTTTTACCTCCCCCGCCACTTATTTCTTTCTCTGTTCGTACAATGTATCGAGGATTTTGTTTTACTTGGAATTCCTACGTTAACGAAAGTATTAGGGACTTATCTGGTATTCCAAGCTGGCCGATTAAATTTCCGATTAAATTGAACCCATTTGTATTCATTAAGAGGGAGAGCAGAAAACTATGCCGCTGCACTGTTAATGAAATCGCATGACCCTTCACCGTCTCTACAAACTCTCAATTAGGTCTCGAACTTATGAGATAATCGGATAGATAAAAATTACCCGGGTACATAGTCGAATATTTCATCAGATGGATGAGACAATTGAGAAGCCAAAATAAAAGAAGAGTTTCGTGTTTCAATAACTGGGAAGAGCAACTATTTCATATTGAAATATTTAATAATTACTTTAATCATTAGAACTTTCTATCTTATCGAAAACCAAACGCGATTTCGATCTCGTCGAAGTCAGGGAACGCGTGCAAATTATTGACCGATGTACCGTCAGCTGAAAATGAAAAAAAGAACGAAGAAAGGAGGAACAAAAAGCTTTGAAAACTCGTTCATTAAACGTGCGTAAAGGCTGGTCCGTATGTAGGCGACTCGCGGACAAGAGTATCAAGCGGCCTAACGGTAAAGCCACGTACCGAAGAAACTCGGTTGCTGCACGACTACCTACATAAACCAGACGCACGCGTCACTATGTACATATACGTGTTCACGTATGCGTACACGCGTAGAAAATTCAAGCAAATGAAAAAAAAAAAAAAAAAAACTAATCACGGCAAAATCTTCGCAAACGACCAAGAACCGCTCGAAATATTTCATCCATGCTGTAAAATCATTCGTCCACATAACTGTATTCGTATGTGCATCATTGATATTTCTGACAATCAGACTGGAATTTATGATCGATGCATCGAGAAATGCATTTATTTTTAATGCACTTTTGAGACTAATATCATTCAGAATTCGTAGAATTCATACACGATACTGTTACATTTTTAATAATCGTCCGTTTTCCTTAAGACAGAAAAACAGTTATTCTAGGCAATATATCCCTGTCACCTGTTATTAACGCGAACGTGTTAATACTGTTCGATGATCAATGAAATAAAAAAAAAAGAAACATCACTGTAGACTTCCGTAACAACCGAAGAATCGTCTGATCGATAATGGGATAATAATCGCGAGTGTCGTAACGAGTATCTGCACGAATCTTCCTCGTTTTCATTTCAATTCTACTCAATTTCCCGAGCAATTTTCCAGACAATGATAATGACTATATTTTGAACGCTCGGTGTTTGCAATTTCTAAGTCGAAAACAAGTATAAAAGTAGAACGAGGGGAAAGCCAATTACTTAAAGCAAGCATTTCTTTCGCACATGCTCGATCATTTACTGTACACTCGCGATCAAATCAGGTTTAGGGAAAATGGCGATATGGGGGAAGCAGGGAATCTCGAAATTTTCATTTTGACGGCAGTAATATCAAAAGTAGTTAAGAAAAGAAAATAATATAATTATAAGTCATTAAATATTATCAAATTTAATTAAATATCAATTCAAATTTTCCTGCCTAAACGTTTATATTCATTCTCCCCAAGGATGTCTATAGGAGAGGATTAAAACCCGGAATGTCACCATTTTTCCTGAGAAAGCCTGATTTAATCACTATCATGCAAATTAATAAACAATTCGACGAATAACTCGATAAACTTCATAATGGAAACGTTACTAATAGACCTTCGCGATTGCAAAATTATGACTATCCAAAGTGAAAAGCAACCATAATCGCGAAGGATTAGGCAATTTTTCACAAACGATTCTAAACGTTTCCATCAACTCGAGAGGAGAGTACAAGCAATTGTATAAAGCCAGAACGATGAGAGAGTACTTACGCACGTTTCACACGTTTGCGGGGAAAAAGAAAGGCTGATTATAATTATTAAAGGTTTCCACGACGTACATAGGTACGCGATTCCTGCGGAATGAACAAAATGCTGCTAAACGATTGTAATAAAACGAACATTCTTACAGATTCTGAAAGATATTTAATTACGCAAAGCAAGCTATAAATAATTCTGGAAATTGATGTCTCTTTCGCGAAAAATGAACGTTTAACGAGATTCTTCAGTTTTGAACTTTAAGTCATAAATGTTTGTCAATACGTTTTCTTCAAAAGATATTTCATTCGCGATCACACAAAAATCAGATTCAATTAATACGTCCTTAATTAGTAAAATGAAGAATGCCGACGATGGCGAAAAATTCCTCGATGCCACGAAGATCTCGCGGAACGGAAACTTTCTTTCATAGAAACGGTACTCGCGCGAGGAAAACCGTTTTAATGAAAGCAGCGCGTCGTAATAAAGCAGTAAAACCATGGCAGACCGTGGTAACTATGAAAATAACATAACAGTACAAAATTTACATTAACGTTAATGAATAACTGGAATGGTAACTATGGATTTTCAATCAACACCTAACAAATCCCTTTTTCTTCAAATAATACGTAAGCCGAAGCTTTTTCAGAACTTAGAAAGTTCGACTTTCTTGAAAGAATCGTGAAAACGTTTACTCTTTCCGATCACGTAGGCTAATCTCAAGCTAAACGCTGTTCGTCGATTACGTAGCGGCGTTCAACTAATAATGCCGTCCATTACTATTCCGTTCACGTGTCGGTCGAACCTTCTTGTCCCTGGTCGTTCAGGAACGCAGAAAAAGAGGTGAAAAAAAAACGAACGGACAAACCTATGAATGAAGCTGTTGGCGAGGATTTTTAATTGCATCGATCCCTCGCGTTAGACTACATAGCGCCGGTTAATTGGAATGCATCGGTGCAACTCTATGCAACAGCTGGTTATTGTTTCTCGCTGGCGCGTGCACTTTTGCTCTTTCCATCTTCCTCATCCGGATGTGCGTGAAACGGTCGCTGCTATCGCGGAATCCGGTCGCACTTGGACACGTCTTACGTTCGAACCGTCACAGAACATTAACCGTAAGTATTACTCACTCATCTACGCTCCTGTGTGAGTGTAGCTGTTTACCTGTATGCTTTCTAAAGATCATCAAAAGTATTTTTATTTGGATATCAAAAAAATTGATTTTCGAGTGTGAAATTCTTCTCTTTTTTAACGCAACGTTAGAATTTTTTGTTTTTTAATAAAGGTTTAGTGTCGCATCGATTATTAAGTCATTAGGCTTGCAAATTTTCTCTGCATTTAACGTGATAAGGAATAATCGTATCCGAACGATATTTAACAAGATCCAGTTGAAATGCTAGAATCACTTAACCAGCTACGTTCTCGCGCGGAAAGATCACGTGAAAGGGATAAAGCGCGATGCTGACTTCTAACCAGCTGGGAATGGATTTGTTAACATCGAATTAGCGGCTGAAATCCATTGCATCGCCGTTTACGAGATGCATCCACGCGTACGCGAGCCTTTTACTCGGGTCAATTATCCGCAAGAATTCCGTGTAATCGCGTAAGATGAAAAGGTGTACGTGTAACAAACGAGGTGAAAGTGAGAGAAGGCTGGCCGGTGTAGTCTGGATCGAAACAACGAAACCTTGAATATATCACTAGCCGCTTCGTAAAGATCGTACGAAACGTTAGACGATATCTTATCGCTTTTGATTCGCTCGCAAATAAAAACATCTTCAATGAGTTACTTACATGAATGAATGCTCATCGTGTCTACTTTGTAATCTAACGTGTCATTCTTCCCTGATAAGACAAAACCTTGATAACACCTTTCATAGTTTCTCGAGTAAAAATTCGCTATTTCTTTGATAAGAAAAAACATAATACACCTCACTTTCATTTCGAAATTAGTCTCCAAGGGATAAATAACGAAGAGTCCCTGAGCGCGGACCTTTAAGTAGTAAAGGTCAACGAAAAATCCCAACTGGTCCGCCAGCAGGGGATTCGCCCACGATTCACCTAAATTCTGTGACAAAACGAATCTCGAGGAAAACGAAAGTAAACGACGACGGGCTCACGAGGGTTGGCGGGTATCAGTGACGACGGGGGGGTGAGGAAACGAGTGAAGCAAATCGTTTTGCAAGACGTGAATCCCTGGAGGTAAGAGAGCGTTGTTCGCGTTACAAAGTATTTTAAAGGCGGCGAGGAATGAACGCGGTTGAGCGACAAGACAAAGAATATCAGCTGGTAATGGCCGCTGTAAATTTCACGTTACCGAGGCCGAAACGATACACTGAACAGAACGGACAGACGGATGGACGGTTCGCGTAGGACACAGGCGAGCAAAAGGGACTCGCTTAGAGCAGCGGGGAAGAGATTGTGAGAAACGTGAGCCGACGGGATCTCGTAACCTTTTCTTCTTCTCCGCTGAGATGAGCGAAAGAGCGACGAGGATGCCTCGATCACCCGTTAAATACGAATAATTCTTCAAGGTGCCGCAGGATCTACGTTAATTCCACGGCGAAGGACACCCTGCAGCTCTCCTGAAGAACGGCTCTAATCTCTTCACCATTGTAATTAACACTTGGTAGACAGCTGTTTACGAGTGAACGAGGATTTTTAATGTGTAACAAACGTATAATTTCGTTTCTAAATCGGCGCGTAACTTTCTCAACAAAGAAGTGATCGACCTTTGCGGCTGCCTTTCGAAAATCGGCGCTCTCTCGCCTTGCGGAAACCTCGACCTCGCTCGACTTACCCGCCGTTTCTATCTTTACCTTTTATCGCACGATCGTTACGATTTGCGTCAATACCGACCACCCACGTGCACGCACCGAACGCTGATTAATGCCCCCGATTTCGGCCCGTCGATCGATCCTAGATCGCAGATCGGTCGCCGCGACGCACGCGAGAACCAGCGTCACTTTTGCTCCGCGCGTACCGCTCGATCGTAACGGTTGTGCAAGGTCTCGTTCGACGACTTTTCAGCCGTTCGCGAAACGGTGTTTCTATCTATCGGTATTTAGAGATGCCATTGATATTCGTCAGACGCGTGGAACTTGGGCGAGCTCTGGCAGCCCCTCGATTTATGCGAACCACGTGTTCGATGATTCACGAATTTCGCAACCCGAACGAAGGGTGTCCGAAAGATCCACGGAACTCGGAAAGTGGGTTCGAAGCTTGAAATCTTTATACAGTTTTTATGTGTCGAAAACACCCGCGCAAGCAAGAAAATCGAAAAGCGCCGGTTTATGTAAATAGGCATTGTTCGCGGGACGTTGTAATGATCGCTGTATTGTGCCGTATGCATGTAAATCCGTGCAGTTCGACTGAAAAGTTCGCCGGAGAACAAAGGGGGTAGACACCTGAGTAACACGGCGAACGGTTTGTCGGCGCACTTGAACGTTTTTCTTTTTCTTCTCGGGAATAATACAGCGAATTCTTTGCTTCGCTGGCCCCGTAGCCGAGCCAGAGGACGAAGGGTGAAGAGGGCGGAGTAAAAGGGCGAAAGGGGACGACAACGCGACGCGGTTCCAGGAAAGTCGAGAAGGTCATCGCGACTCTCTGCTGGCTACCAGAAACGATTGAAACAATGAATCGTGAGAGGAAGGATTCGATCGTGGTTACATGCTTTAAGCAATTAAATTCAGGGATATGGGTGGTGCCCGCAAGGCCGTCCGGACGATAGTACGTATAGCTGGTAAAATATACTTTATTAAAAGACGAATAATTCAAATAAAAGCGAAAGTTTTGGTGATTCGAATCGGATTAAAATCGTTCCTTTATATCGTTTATCGAGACAACCCGAGAAAATCCTATCAATAACACCGCAATTTTCCCTGTCGCCGCGATCGACAACGGTACACACCGTTACCATCGGGATCGTAATTACAATCTCGAGTCCAGTTACGTAACGAGCGCTTCTAACGTCTCGATGTCGCGAGACCAGTCGAGCTTTCGTATCGAATCGAACCTTTTCCGATCGAAATACGACGACGTAAAGTTCCGGAAAAAATGGTTGAAACGTTGGTAAAGGTTAACGACGACTCGGGTGACGAGGAAAACGAGACCGTTGAAAATGGTCAGAGAAAGAGAGGAGCGAGGAGGAAAAGAGAGAAGAGGAGAAATCAAGCCCGCAAAAGTCGTGTCGTGGAAACGAGTCTGCTGCAATTACTACGAGGCTGCTATCCTCGGACCAGGAACGAACGACCAACCACGCCCTCGCTAATGCGAGACCGGGACAGGATTTCGAATTGCCTCGGCAAGGACATCAACTATATACGACGACCGACACAAAGACCGGCTAGTGAGATTTTTTAATTACACCCTGTTTACGCGGTCAGCCGCGAGAGTATGCTTGCTTGTCTGCCTGGCATCGCTCGCCATGCTCCACTCCGACCGCGAGATTTATGATGGACGAAAGTTGCTGTTGTCCACGCGTGCTTCTCTATCGAAAATCTTTCGTATGCTTTTTATCGAGTGTCACTATGGTAATATTAAAAATTTGAAATTGAGGTATTCCTTTAATCTGAATACCTTGGTATCCGGCTACTCGAAAAAGTCACAGCTCTTTGAACCAAAAGGAATCTTCCTCTTTTTTTGTAGAATTCCAAAATCGAAGAGGACATCGAATGGTTAACGCATGAGTTCATAATTTGAAAAATTGTCTAAATATTTGAAAAATTGGAATAAATGACGCTTTGGAATTCAGAAACTCGTCGAACACGAGGCTGCTTAATGGAGACAAGAGTCACTTAATTATTCATGGGATTTCCACCGTAAGTTTGCGACCGATCGATCCAGTGCAAACATGGAAGAGAATACAAAATGAAGAATCATCTTATGCGAGAAGAGGAAATATTTTAATAAGAATAGATCGCGATTCGAGGAAAGAGCTAAAAAACTCCAAGAAGCTCGATAACACGTGTTGAGATAAAAATTCAAAAATAAATCAGGAGAAATAAAAATCGAGGATCGAAGGTTGTATCTGACGTTGCAACGAAATTTTAGATACATCTAATACTTGAATATGGTAATGTAAAATTCATGTCGCCGTGCCTTATAGAGCTCTTTCATGAATACATAATTCTATTACAGAACATATGCATTAACTACTCGTCTAAAAGGAAAAATATGCCGGTTACAAATTCGAAACGATTGTTCGATACGAGAGCAAAATACATATATTACATGTAAAACTGTAAAAAATGCAGGAAATAGGTCGTAATGAAGAACTTTGAAAAAGAGCTGCATAAGATAAGTATCTCGTGAAAGCGAAATTTTCCTGTTTATCTGGTATTTTTATAAAAAACGATGAGAAGTAACAAATAATTTTAGCTTCTACATCGCACAAAGTTCATTCTCGAACAGACTCGATAAGAAAGAAATCAATTAATCGCCTGTTTGGGTCTTTCTTAAGGAACAATCAATCGAAATGTCGCGAACGAAAGAAAATTTGTTTATTACAAATTTTTTATTTCGATGGAATTTTGAGCTAACAAAACTGTTGTCGCTTCCGTTTTTACTGCAAAATTTTCCATTACGTGCCAGCCGAGTGAATTTCTCGTAGCTGACTACCAACTGTTTAGTGGTAGTAGATTCGAAAGTTAGCCTTCCGCGAGCGACCGTCTCTGTGACTGTTGTTTGTGTCTTTCTACGACAGGGCCGTATCTACTTAAACAAACTGGGACAATGCGTTCGTAACGGCGAAACTGTTCCATCGATCCTCCATGAAGATAAGACTTTTGAATAATTTCAATGATATTCAACTGCGGCGGTGATTAAGTAGTAGAAAAGGCGCGTTTAATTCAGACGATAGCAAACGTTCCTACCTGTTCGAATTAGAAAGAAAGCATATGAGATTCTTTCAACAAAAACAAGATTCGATCGGTGGAAAGGTTTCGCGTGCTCGAAATAATTTTCTTTATGCATTCGATATTGCCGAAAGATAATATTGTGCCCCTGAAAATGAAATTTTGTTTTTAAATTGCATCATGAAACGTATGTGCAATTAGATTACCGAGCTAAAGTTCACGGAGAAGGTCGAAAATTCGAGTAAAGATCAATAATTGACACTTATCGATTATTCGTTTTAACGAAAATCAGACATTGATACAGTCAGACATTGATTTTCTCTAATTATAGAAACAATTTAACGAACGCAAATACGTTCCTTATGAAACAAAAATATTATGCAATCCGTGTATTTTTCCTAGAATTCCACGCTTTATCCATCGACATAGATATTCAAAGTAGATAAATTTATCATGCTGATTTCTAAATAAGCCTTTCGAGAAGCGTAATTTGAAAGCGATTAACAAACAGAGGACAGATGTTAACGCGGGAAGTGCGCGCGCCATTTGAAATCTGCGTATGAAAAATCATACGGGTCCCCCGTTATTATTCGCGACTGCTGTCGAGGTTTTTGCTCATTACCGTCAACCAGCAGGCTTAGATGGCATTTCACTTGTAAAACACCCGTTACTTTCAAAGTGGCTCGGTTAAATTAATTCTAATTACCGCGAGCCGCGTTCCGCGTACAAAATAAATTCCCTTCTCTACTTGATCCTTCGCGGGTTTCACGAACCCAAAGGCAATAAGGGAGTTTAAATTTTGGCGGGAAAATTGAATGGTGGGATATTTGGCGCCAATTAGGTTCAACTAACTCACCGTTTCCACCATGTCGAAGCCTCCTCCGTACACCATCTCGTCTTTCCCGGTGTTTCTCCGTGGTATCACACTTTTGACAGTATCTTCTGCACGGCGCTGCCTCGAAGGGTGGCAGTCGATCTCTCGAACGGAGAAGAGAGATCGACTAGCTCGCTAAGGCGTCTCCAGTCTTCGCGCAAATGAAACGCGCGACGCGAGATCCCGCTGTGTCGTCTGTCCTCTCCTCACCCTCTTTTGTTTTCCTCGAGTCACTTATCGTTCTCTCCCTTCACCTTGTCCAGCTCTTATTCGCGCGTTATCTAACCTCCCTCAACGTGTCGAGGCTTTCGTGTGCCGCGTGCGACTGACTGACCGAGCGGCAAGCGGTAGGCACGCGGCCGCCACTGCGCTCTTCGAATTCAAGCGGGCCGAGTCGACCCGGTCGCGACCGAACGTTGCCGAACGCCGGCTCGACCTACTATCGCGTGCGCGTCTCTCTCGCGCGCCTTCCTCGCCAAACTATCTTGGATCCCTGCAGCACTGATAACACCTTCCAAATAAAATCGATGATCTCCTATTGATCGTTACATTATAATTCCTCCTTTCATGATGTACCATTCCTTCGAGGCAGCTGTTTAATAGCTTTTTTTCAAGCGATTATTTCGAGAATTTTGCACCCACTCGCGTGTTTTCGAGGATTCGATTCACGAATCACTCGAGTTCACTTTGGCAGACTTTTTCGAACGACACTGTCACGGGACGGTTGCCTGGTGATTTTACGTCGACTGCGGTGATTTAACGCGACGTATATCGCGAGTTACCTTTGTATGACTGATCCGTGCGAACGGCGCGAGACGAGTTCGTTCAAGTCATCGGCGCGACCTACTAAGGATCGAGCGCATGCGCGCTGTGCTTTCTGTTTTTACCGACGATGCAACCGGTGCGCGATTTATCGTTATAAAGCAATGGAATTAACTATCGAATATAGCAAGAAAATAAATGGAAATAAACGAATAAGTGGTATCGAGAACCGGCGTGGAATCTTATCGCGTATCGAGCGTGTTAACACAGTCGTTTCGATAAGGACAGGGTCCGATCGCGATCCAGCGCACGCCAGAAAAAGGAAACCGAAAGACGTTATCGAGAAAAGAGCGAAAATAACCGATGAAAAGCTTTGTTACGGCATTCTTCGGGACGTTGCGTGTAGAATCCGCAACCAGCCTTGATCCGACAGTAAATATCTCGGTACACGCGCAGCGGGCTCCTTGGAAACGCACTCTAACGATCCGCGCGAGAGCACGCAGGTATTTGCGTGGGCGATTAGTCGACGATTAGATCCGCGACACGGTTTATGGAGGAAAAGTGGACACAATGGTCCTTTCTGACTTATGACGGTGCAGGACGGTGGCGCCGCGCCGTTCAGTACGATTGTGAAACGGATTCCAGGCCAAGTTTTCCGGTTCTGACGTCAAACTTTCGAGAGATTATGCTGTCTGCGAAAAGATGGAAATTGCGGGCTTCTTTATTCGAACCAGCAAATGATACGTTGTTCGATGTAATTGGAAAATGATCCGAGTGTCAGCAACGAAAGGGATCGCGTGTACCTAACACCGTGCACCTCTTATTCGATACTTCATTTTTCTGATAAGAAACTATTATTTTCATTTTAAAAAACAAGAGATTCAATTTTCTATGGGATAAGTATTATGACGTCGTTTCTATGATTACACCAGACGAGCGGTAGGAAACAATGAATGCTCGGGATTCCTTGAATACTTCATGGCGATCGAAGCAAAGACGCGTGCCAATGCGCGTTACAAATCTAATTCACCGAAGAAACACTTAAGCACGGACGTTTATATTCTTACAAAAAAATGATTGATACGTACGCGGAGAAAAAGAACTGAAACGGCGGAAATTATAAATTACCCGTACCCTTTATACGCAAAGAAAACCTATCTTAATTTCGCCGTAGTCCAAGGTATAAATTAACCTTTAATTGTATCATGCATTTATAATCCACCATTGATTAACGGAAGCGATCAATCATGTGGCAACAATCGCCATGAGTTTTTGCACCCACGTGCGTCACGCATGCAAATTTCTAACGCTCCATTTAAAATAAGAAGAAAAAAAAAAGCGTAAAATCGAATCATTGCGCGTGTCTTTTGAGAAAGTCGATGACTGTTTCGTCTATACTTCTCAAAGTTGCGTCAGGGACTTTCGGAATCCTTACGCAACGGATCTGCGACCCTGTTCAGGATCACAAGGGTCCTTTACTTGGATCTAGATCGTATTCGTCAATTGCAAAAGTTAATCAATGAGTCACGTAACACATTGTAAGATGCGATAACACTGAATTTATAGTATCGCATCTGTACGCGATTTTCATTGTTATTAGCTGGCAATTGAATTGAACGCGACTCCATTTTGGTCCATACGAAACGGGTAAAATGATCAATTTTATTATCCTATTGATCTATCGATTTCAATGCTTCTTATTACCCAATAAAAACACTTTCAGCGCTGTTACATAGAACGGTTCGCAGGCTAACGACCAGACTCACCACTCTAGCACGCAGTTTACGTGGTCTTTCCCCGTTGCGAAACATCATATCCGGCTGGGAAATTAAATCGTTTTGCGCGTTGAAAAGATCAATTTACGCACGTTCATGTAAATTATTACGAGTGAACGAACTTTTTCTCGGGACGCTTTCACTTTCTTGTCCTCCATCTTCTTTCGCGAACAAACGGAAACGGTATCCTTCTTCGCTCGATTAAAGTAATTTGAGGAATCGTCGTTTCATTGGGTAGCCAGAATTACGTCAGTGGAACGGAAATCGGGGGAAGTTTGTTCGGTGAAAACAGTCTCGGCCGGTGTTTTGCGCGGCCCGAACGCGAAGGGGAGTCGTGTGAGAATCGCAGAAGCGAGTAGAAAATAAAAGCGGTCGACGCGAAGCAGTGACGTCGATGTTCGCCACGTTAACGTCGTTCAGCTGTGAGAAAGCGCGAAGAAAAGAAAAAACCACGAGGATTTATGTCGGGAAGAAAAGAAATGCGGCTCGTATGCGGCTCAAGTACAAGGGCAAACGTACGCCCTTTTCGCAATCTGCGACATTCGTGGCGGATATGCGGTACAAGTTGACGTACAGCACACTTTCTCTTTTCTTTTTGAGAAAGGAACGATCTAACGACGATAAATAAAAAAAATTAAAATAATGAGATTCATTTTTTCTTTCGCTTATCACGTCGACTTGAATTTTGTATAATCGAATGATTAATAAAAGAAAAGAAAAAGAGAAAGAAAATTGTGTCAGTTTTCTACTAACAATGTAAAATGTTAATTTAATAGTTTGAAAAACAACTGATAGAATCTGTAGAGGAAGAGATGGTAATGTACCCCAAACCCCCCTCTCATGATTTTCCAAATTGTATTATGTTATGAATCAGATTTTAAGAAGAAATATGAAACTAAGGGTACATTACTCCCCTTTTTCCAATAATTACAGTTTCAATGTGTCTGACTACCTGCATATGTCCATTTCCACTGTGGAAGTTAACGCGTTATAGTTCAATTTGTTTCCCTGACAGTCTGGCTCAGAGTACTTTCGTTTTTCTTCAAAATTTCACGACCCCTAGTATCCGCTAGAAGCCTAGTATCCAATTATCGTGATGGCATCGGTAACCATCGATAGAAATAATTTACGGGGCTCCATTATCGAGGAATTTTCACATGTTTCCGTCCGGCCGAAAGAAAATCATTATTTCATCCACGATGAAACATTATCTTCCGGCAATCGAGCAATAATTGTCCACCGTAACCAACTCGGTCCCGAAGATATCCCATTGTTCGAGGGATCTTGGCTTGAGATACCAGAGATTTTTCATCGTCCCGCATCTTCGTAATGTTCGCGTATTGCGACCACCCCGTGGTATCTTGCATGAGGTCTCCTGGAGCATCCTTAGGCCCCGTACACACCCGCGTCTACCGCGAAAGAACTTGAGAAATTACAACTACGATCCCTGGCTAAAGATCGTCCAGCTTCCCCTACTTCTTCTCCATAAATACGTCCGCGATCTTAATAATTCCTTCGAGATCGTCGATTATTTCTTTGCGTCCGACTGTTCGATGCGCGCGATAAAACTCATTTGATTCATCGTAAAGAATTTAATTAACTTCGGTAGAGGATAGTTTATGCGGCGAAACGTGAGAACGTAAGTTATGAAAAAATAGGCGCTGATATAAAACCTTATCGCGTAAGATAAATTGTACAGCACTGAGAAAAATAGACTTTAGAAAATCTTAATTTTGACGATATTAATATTCGGAGTGATTTAGAAGCGAAATCGTCCACTCTTCTCGTGGCCACCCGTTGGATAGGGTGGAAGTTCGGGGAAACTTATGGAGGTGGGAGGCATCACCTTTTATCCCTAGGGAAGTCTACCATGCTCGGTACTGTACATCAATAAATCATTGAATTGAAACGATTCATGATCGTGTATACTCGATAAATAATTTTCATCGAGGACACCGTTGACAACATAATTTAGAGAAAGGAACGAATTGTGAAAAACACGGCTATTATATCTGATGACTTGCATGCTCTCTCATATATTTAAACGTTTTAAATATAGTGCTGATACAATATTTTGATCCTAAACATCGTCAATGCCTAAAAATTTATTTTATTATCAAATAAACATGAAAAAGGCAGTGAAAAAACTACAGTGTTCCATAACTATTAATCATACTACTGAGGCAACTACGTTTACGAGCAATAAAAATTAACCACCCTTATTGATTCACCGCATCGATAATCCCGTGAAAGCGACATTAAAAGCGGCAATAAACTTCCGTCTGTCTAATCCAGCACGAACTAACTAACCCGCGATAAACTAATCGTCCCGTAAGTCAGCCTCGCCATCGTTTTTGCCAGCACCTGTAAACGTTCGACACAAAAGACGTAGCTTATTCCCTTTCACCGTCGTCTCGGCGTTATATCTTCTTTTTCAGTCGGTTTTAATAGCCGACGCTCAACGACTTATCCCTTGGGTATAAGATAGTATTGCAACTATGTTTCGCTCAAGCAGCTAATTAACAAGGCGGTCGCTTGTTACGGGCAACGATTCGCGTTTCGCGCGGTTCATTAGGCGCTTACGTGTTTCGACGTTGCTTTTTCGCTTCGCGACGTTGGCCGCCGGAAACGGAAAGCGTTCCACGGAAATCGGCGTTACGCCTTCGAACTTTATTACTTTCGCACCTGCGCGCGATCACGAATACAAGCTACCTTTATTATTCGTTCGATGAAACATCGAACACGACGAGCTGAAAAATTACAGGACACAGGCGTGGACACTGGGGAAAAAGGTAATTACATTTGAAACGATAATACCAGCTATTATCTGGTATGTTCACGACGTTCATTGCGGTTCGCGAAAGGTTACGACACGGCATTGCAATTCGTATCGTAACCTTTGAAAAGTACTGTCGCAACCTTTAGCAGTACGCTCCGACTATCGACGGTTTATCATACAAATTAATACTCTTTGACTGTTTAACGACCGCCATGTTTTATAGGAGTCTCTTTAAAAATTTCAATGCTCGCTCTAAGGCTTAATACTGGTTACGATTTTAAGCAGAGATTTCTTGAAAAAACACGCGAAAAAATCGATCGAGATCAATGTTGTGAGTCGATCTTAAGGCGATCGGCGCTTATTGAAGAGCAAGCTGAGTAGGGGTTGGAGAAAAAGGTAGAAGAGAAGGAAGAAGAAGAAGAAGAAGAAGAAGAAGAAGAATAAGAAACAACAACAGCAGCAGCAGCAGAAGGAGAAGAAGAAGAGGGCGAGGGAAAGGATCGAAGAAAGAGAAAGAGACAAAGAGAATCGACCACCTCCTCTTCAGGGTGCTCTTACCGTGCGTAAATATAGGGCACACCACGTAGCCGAGTGCACCGTGGAGGGTGACCTCGATGACCCTCGGTACCCGAAGGCAGCCGTACGATGAAGAGGAGGCCGAAGAAGAAAGAAGGGGGAGGAAAGACGAACGGGAGAGAAACAAGTCGCCGAGCTGGCGAACGGAGGAAAAAGGAAGTCCAAGCAGGGAAGCTCGAGCCGTTCGATAAGCGAGAAAAGGATAGATGGAGAAGGGAGGAGGATAAAAAAGGAGCAGAGGGAGAGGGAGAGGTACGCTAAAGAGACGTACGTTCCCACACGAACCCCCCAAGATGCGTCCTGGCATCGTCGGGCCTGAACCCCCGATGCCCAGAAGCTGATAAAAACAGCTACAAAACTGCCTACCGGTGTTTTCTGCCTTTTGCTCCTGCATTACTCCCACCATCGAACCCTACCTCCCTCCCTCTCCTCCCTGTTCGCCACCTTCTTCTTTCCCTTCTTCACTCCTCTTTCTCGCCTTTCGGTAAAACCCGGACCAAAGGGGAGACTCAGCTATCCAACGAGCACCATGTCGCCCCGAGTTATGCCACTACCTCTCACCCGATTGACTCGTTTTCCCAAATGTCCGACAGGATGCTCATTTTCAATTCGCCCTCCTAGTTCCTTCAACCCTTCGGTTCATTTATTTAATTCCGCTCATTGATCGAGCCGCGAGCATCGAAGTCGTTCATCAACGAACGGGAACGATTTATCGTTCGGCGGATCGCAGGGTAGCTTTTCACGAAAGTATCGAGCAAGAAGAACAACGACGACGACTGGAGGCCGTGTAATTGCGATTCGATTCCCCACGTGTGCAATCGGTTCTCTCGCATTGTCGCGATTGCGACACCGATCTATCGTGGGAATGCGCAAGAAAAGCAGCGTGATTTCTTTGCCCAACGATGCCAGAGATGACAGGGCTGACTCATGCACACCGGTCTCTCTTGCTACACGTTTTCTATGATTCAGTGCAGAAAGGATTTGGTGCACGGCGAACGCCGCAAATTGCCTCTCCGAGCGCCCGCACCGCGAATAATTAACCTTCCAAGGGCGGTGGCCGGGGCAGTCGTGAGCCACACTCACCGAACCTCTAACAACCGCGCATCGACTTTCTTTCCTTCCTTATCCGAGAATTAATAATTCGTACGAGAAGTCACGAATACGTGAAATCGATCGTCAATGTGTTAAATGTATTTATCGTATCTCATGGATACGAGACTGGGTTTGAGAACTAGAACCAGAGATTGTTCGATGTTACGCGATCGAGATTCGATGCGCCGATAAACGCTGCACAACAGACCCAGCTCTCTATTCTTTTTCCTTTTTATGTATAAAGAAATGCGGTTGCAACACGATTCAGTATTCTTATGGAGTCACGATAAAATAGTGTCTTTCTTGATTACGAAACGTCGAAATGTTACGATAGATATTTCGTGTCCGTGTTAGAAATTTCTTATAAAAAATGATACTTATCTAAAGATCTGTTTGTCAGGCAACTTTCAATCATAAAATACTAGGCGAAAGAAGAGAAACCACTTGTCGCTGTGACACTTGCGAGAGAAAACTCGGCCTGTATCTACGCAATTGTTTTAAGAATGTCAACGTCGCAATACGTTTCAAACAGGGATGCGCGAGTACTTGAAAATTCGAGTAGGAGTCAGGTTGGAAATTCCAGGCTGACCGATACTCAAATTTTCGGGTACCCGCATACCCCTAGTTTCAAAATTTACAAACATCACGTTTTAGAAGAAGAAACACCTACCTAACGTCACGTAGAACAAAATGGTGCATCGCTAGAGAATATGCAGCGAGAGGCAAGAAAATAAATCTCTCGTCTGCAGACGTCGGAAAATCCCTGACCAATCGTGCCTCTTCGTCTTCCTAGCATGGATCTTCCGTATACCGATACTATCCTATCTCGTGCGATCGATAATGCCTCGACTACTTAACGATTCAGCCAATAAATTAAATATCGAGGTATGTAGCTTGGGGTACGCGTGTTATCGTCGAGTAGCGTCGAGTATCGATGCGAGTGCGCGTCTGGCATTCTCGATGACTGCCATTAGCTGTAATTATCCGAGAGCAGAGGAAAAAAATTTGCAAAGGCATCGCGAGCACGCGTGGGTGTTCCAGGTCTTACAATCGATGCGTACGCTCTTCTTCTTCGTTGCTCCTCTTCGTCTTCTTCTTCTCCTCCTCCTCCTCCTCCTCCACCTTCTGTTTCCTCTTCTACTTCAACTGCTCGCACGAAGAACGCGCTGGGCCTCGATTTCGCTGTTGCTCTCCGTTAATTTATTTAAATTGCCGGAGAAGCAAGTGGCATGTGGTACCAAACGATTCGAGCCGGTATTGTCGGTGAACTCTCTTGTTATTTATCGGCGCGAAATTCCGTTTCAGGGATTTTCGTGGCAAGGCTGCCGGTGAAACCTGTACAAACATGCCTTCCACCTTTTATCCTCGAGCGTGTTTCGAGCTTCCACTGAAACTCCGCCGCCGGAGAGTGTTAACAGTGGCCAGATTATCGGACTACACAGACACGTTCCTGTCTCTCTTCTTGGAGGGTCTTCAATGGAGAAAGAAGAAATCGAAGTTTCCTTTCGTTCGAACTTTATTACCTTGTCTTCGAACGTAGAAAAAAAGAAGAATATCTTTGTAAATGCTTTTGTAATTACACGATGTAATCCTTAGGAATTATTTATTATTTCTGTTGGTGCGTCACTTTCAACTTTACATCGTGTCTAGTCATCTGTCCCTAATGACTGTTAAATACGACACAGCGAATGATTCATATTCCGGACCGATCTTCACGGTTGTTCTTGCGGGAAAGGGGAATGCGAGGTATACAAGAGAAAAAGGAAGAAAACGAGAAAGAAGTCGCGTACAATTTAACCATCTAGTGTTTTATTTTTTTTCTCCTCGATCCCTTCTCGAATGGTGAATGAAAAAAGGATTTAACCTAAAGGAGACACAACTATTTCCTGGGTCTACATTTCCCGATATGTTTATTTATCGTTCGTTTACAAAGGACATTTGGTCGATCCCACGATTAAAAAATAAAAACGGATTTACAAAAGAATCGAGACACAGTTTCGTAAAACAAAAGTCAACAATAACGTAACAGCTAAGCTGATTTTCCTCGAAGGAGATAAACAAGACCCAAGAATCGTGCAATTATGCACGTTTCCAGTTTTATCATATAAAAAAGAAAAAAAATATATAACTGTACAGAATACTCCCTTGACGCGTTCGCTATCCACCCTTTGAACCATGTCTTTCTCTACACACATTCACCTATGCACGCATTCTTTCTCATTCTCTCCCTGTTTCATAAATTACCAGCTTCTTGCAGCCGACGAGAGGTCGTCGAATCAATCATTGTGGGTGGGCCTGAAACCGCCCTCTTTCGCACGGGACACCACGGATCGTCACTGTCCAGAGAGTCGTGACGAGCCGCGTCGTCCTCGATTAATTACCTTAATTGCGACCAACGTTACAAATGTTTCAAAGAGGTACGAGCCGTCGCCCGCTCCTACCTGAGAAACGTTTGCAAGGCGTCCAGCCGATACTCTTTTTTCAATAGTTTCGTCATTGCTCTCTTTATCACCTAAATTGATTAAAAATAGAACACGTAATCACCCAACAGCTATTACACGTAATTCTACGAATCTATACATAAAAAAAAGAGGAGAAAATTTCGAGAAGTTTCTCATCAACATCGATAACTTGTCGATTAAATTTGTTAAAAATCTCAGAGTTTTAATGAATAATCTAAAGGAATACTTAGTCGAAGCATCGCTACCACCAGCTCCTTCGAAGTAACAGATTTTCACTCCTGCCAAATTTCATTTTTATTCTACGGGTCAATTTTCATTATTTTCTGCTAATTTTATCCAACTACTTCGGAAACGATCCTAGTACCATTCCTCACTAAGGATTGCAATTGTTGTGCCGCTC
Organism: Osmia bicornis bicornis; assembly: GCF_907164935.1. Taxonomy (NCBI): domain Eukaryota; kingdom Metazoa; phylum Arthropoda; class Insecta; order Hymenoptera; family Megachilidae; genus Osmia; species Osmia bicornis. The sequence continues at coordinate 6,721,516 of NC_060216.1, read as the reverse complement.
CCTGAAACGAAGAAACGTTTGAATATTAGAACAACTTTTATATTACTGTATAATTAATAGAGGTGTGCGAATATCCCAAAATTTAGGTCTCGGATGGGTCTCGAATCCAATCGGGTGGGGCGGTACTCGGAAGTTTGTCCAGCACATAAATTTGTTCGGGTAGCCGTAATTTCAAAACCTGAACTAGTCTAACTTACGCTTAATGCAGCACCAAGAAATTGACTGAACGCCCTGGTAGCACCAAACAACGCCCGATTTTCAGAATTGTCAGCGGCGGCCGACTGTACCGGTGTAGCGTAATTGGAGAAGGAGCTAAAGAGAGGAGGTGGATACGTGGAGCTCGGCGACCACGTTGTTGTGCGTATCCTTGGTCTTGAGGTTGGTCTCGGTGTCAGCGTGTTTTTCGTGGTATCCGTAGGTCGAGTTGCAGTCGAAGTCGGCCTTGTTGTAATTGTCGTAGACTCAGTGGTAGCCGGGGATGCGGTCGGAGCAGAGGTGACGCTCAGCCCGAGGCTCTGTTACAAGACGAGCAATTATTTTCTTTTATCGCCGTTCGTTTTTTCTTCCATCGCGAGTTCGATTAAACGCCTCTCGAATCGTACTATTGCGCTTTTGAATTCTTTTCGAATCGAGTCACGTAGAATTGCAATTAACAATTTATTTATTTTTAATTCTGAAAATACTCACAGCCAACTGCAGTTGCTCTCTGATGTTGGTAGCAGGCGTTTCCGGTTCTATACCTTGAGCCTTTAACAATGCAGCCAAAAGGGCAGCATTGCTGATTTCCGTCTGTGGAGCAGGAGTAGTTGTAAGAGGTCGTCCGCTTAAAATCGCTCTTAAGAAAGCTTCATCGTCCTGCGATACACTCGGTGATTTTTTCGAACCACTCGCTTTCTCTTCTGAAACAGGAACAACTAATATACAGCTCATCTGTTTTTAAATTTAATAAACTTCCATAGAATTATTCCTTACCCCGTTGAACAGCCTGCAGGAGCGAAAGCAGGAACTTGGTATCCTCTTCAGGGGAATACGTGGATGTAGCAACGTTAGGCAATTTCGGTTTAGGATTGTTCAGCAAGGATTTTTTTGTCGTGGACAACGAAGGAGGTGTAGTCGCCTTTTTCTCGCCCTCTATGATCGAATTTGGAGTGTTCACGTAGATCTTGGAAATATCAACGGATTTAACGGTCGTAGTAGTACGAACTGTGGTTGTTTCCGGTCTTGGGGTGGTCTGAGGTGGTTTCGGCGTGATGTTCACAGATTTAGTTACAGTTTTCACCGGTTTAGATTTGACGGGTCTCTGGGTCGTTGAAGGACCGAACAGTCCTCCTCCACCCAGAAGAGTCTGCCACAGAAGACCAGCGAAGCCTAATGGCGCCTCGGTGGTGGTTCTGGGTCGAGGAGTGGTCACTGGTTTACTTGAAACAGTTACAGGAGCTTTAGTCGTGCTTATCAGTGTCGTTTTATCTGTTGTGGAAGAGGATATCGTGCTTGTTATGATGTCTCTTTTGGAGGTGGTGGTTGTGACCGGATTCCACGTGATCTGTGTCGGTGTCGAACTACTCGGTGATGGTCTTTGACTAGTTTGCTCTAATGATTTCCACGCGGGTGTCTTTGCTGTCGACGAGGGGGATAAATCGATCACTATTGGCTCGTAAGATGGCTTTGGAGATTGGAAAACCGAATTTGGAGAAGCGTTCTCGTAGTTGATGGCCTTTGGCGCTCGAGTTGGTCCAGGGTTAGGGCCATTCAGTGCCAGAGATAAAATCTAGAATTATTAATATTAAACTTTAATATTATTCTGTAAAAGATCATTGCATCTGTCTTTTCTTTGGTAGCGAGGAAGATTGATACTCCTCGATTGATTGGAGGTAATCAATTTATACTCTTATCTTTCAATAAAGGTACAAATTCATTTATCACCGGTACATTAACGCGATCCATTCATTACGGACAGATGACATATCGTACGAACTGTTGTGCAGAATAAAGGCCGTTGGTAAGGTCGGTGCAGTCCATTCACCGTGACTGGCCGATAATGTGATTATGATCGTCATAGATCCGTTATTATATTTTTCTGACAAAGGCGTGACTAACCGTAAAGTAATTCTATTTATACAGCGTTTAATCGCTATTCGCGCTACCAATAATAATTGGATAATTACTGATTTATAAAAGGTTACCTTGTTAGCCAACAGCTGTTCAACTTGCGTCAGCGTTTTCGTCGTGGAACTTGGCGAATTACTCTGCAACTATACGAATCGACACAAAAATATAACATAACAATCATCATACTAATAGAACTTTAAAAATAAACAATTTACTTACCAATGAATTCAAGAACACCAAATCATTGACCGAGGTTCCAAATGCGTTTTGCTGTTGCATATTTGTCAACAAATTTGCTGGTATATTCAACGGAGTCGTTGATGGAAGAGGAACAGACGTGCTTGTAGGAGTTGGTGGTATTGTTCCTTGTGGTCCAATATTTGCAGCTTGTCCAGTTGACGTAGCCTGTGAAGGTGTAGTTGGAGCCATTGTAGTAGTTGTTGTTGTTGGTGCTGCTGTAGTGGTAGTTGTAGTTGTTGGTGCCATAGTAGTAGTAGTTGGTGCCATGGTAGTAGTTGTTGTAGACACAGTAGTAGTACTAGGGGTAGTAGGAATTGTTGCTGTTGTGCTAGGAACTGCTCCAGTAACAGAGGTACCTCCTGCATTGCTTCCTGGCATACCAATCGTGTTGGAAAACGGTGTGAAGACTTCGACAAACGGATTGATCGGTCGCGGTAGAGCTGGATTACCTGATTCTGCCGAATCATCCTGAAACAAGGAAGCGATAAACTTCCTGTATCTTATTTCGGTCAGCACTGATTCAAAAGTAGAGGTATGCGAAAACCCAAAAATATCGGGTCGGATTGGGCTGGGTCGAGTTGGAATTGTTCGACTTGAGTTGAGTCGGGTCGGATTGGGTTCTCGGGCAACTTTATTTAAAAGGTAAGATCCAACGAATACTAACCAGCGAGTTCGATGCAACTGAAGCTGTTATTATCGGCGAGGAGGTAGTAATACCGAAAATTTGATCCAATGGATCCCTCCATGGGAATCCAGGCGGTGCTGTGACTCGACCTCCTCCCTGCTGATTGTTCAATAGATTTTCGAAAGACGGTACGGATGGCGCTGGACCCTCGTTCGCGGCAGTCTAAATCGGTTGGGAAACACTGATTTAAAAAGAAGAGAGAATGATTTTAACGAGGTTCTTGTAGATAGCGCGACTTACAGCCACCGAGTTTATATTCACGCTCAGCACACGGGGGTTAGTGGTAGAGGCGCCGTCGGTCCAATAATTGACGAACTTGTCCTGAAAGATTCGACATTGCTCTTTTTTTTCATTCTTTCTCGCAGAGATATGTTGCAGCGCTGAAAGAATCAGCCAGAGCGTCGTTGTAAATCATGTTCTGTCTCTCTTGCTTTCTTACCTGTCCGATGTACACGGAGCTGCGTTGACCTCCGACCTCTTTCGTCCTGGTGGCCTCGTCCCTCTCTCGATCCTGGACGATACGACCGCCCTGCGAATCGGTCGCCGGTCGACCGGTACTTACTATCGGCGTTACCGACGCTGTCCCCATTTGCGTATTTACCAGGGCATTGCTCTAAACAACGTCACATTATTCCAAGTTTTTTTTCAAACGTTACCAAACAAAATTGCATCGTTCATGTATGTGTGAGATCAGTTAATAGCGAATGTTCGATCGATGGTTCTGAATTTTTAACAAAGCTTCCTAGGATATCCATCATTTTTTTAAAATAAATTTTAATATAAAGAAGTAAAGAACAATCGATCAATTTTTCGCTATAATCGATGGGCCACGCTAAATCGATCATGGGGATATGATGATGAATGAGGGTGAAGTATTTGTCGAATACTAACTTGAAGAGTTTATCGAATACCATTAATGAAACATATGTACATCAAGTTCTTATTAGATGTTTAGTGCATTTTCAAAGTGCGCGGTGCATGAAAATAACGAAACATGCGACAAAAAATAACAAAGTAGGCATTTGATAAATTTAAAACAAAAGAAATAAAACTAAAAGAAACAATAAATAAAAATATATGATCTTGAAAAAATTAATAATTGTGAAATTGAAAGATTAGTATATAACCAAAAACTCTACTTCAACAAAACCAAAGCGTTAAAAAGAAGCAAGTATAATGTGTCATTGTAAACATAATTATTTAAAACTAACAAAAAATAATAATTTACATATATATGTATATACAGCTATGAAAGAGATTTAAATATTGAGAATGTTGAAAAATAAAAAGAACTATAAATTCTAGGATTAGCCAAAAGGTTCCCAAACTTTGCTGCGCTTCCCAAAGTCACGATATGCAACAATGACACAATCGCTGAGAGAAGCAAAGTATCGAATCGAACAGACGGTTCTCGAGCGTATCTTTCTCGCACGGCTAACGATCGATGATGAACAGGTGGAATAAGAGATACCATTTCGTTGGTGCTCGGGAGGCTAGCAGGGGTACCAAGTGGCCCCGTGAAACCGGGTCCACCTCCATTGGGGCCGACGATCGCGTTACCAGTAAGGCCGAGGTCAACGGTGCCGGGACTTTGGACGATTCTCATCGGCTCAGGTCTACGAATATTACTGTACACCGGGCCTTGATACTGATTGTAAACGCCTTGGTTAGCCTGGTTATAATACGGTCTGGGTGGTGGCCTGTTAGTGGTAGTGGTAGTGCTAAGTGAGAACACAACCTCGACGGGGCTCCTAGGTGGATCCGGTATAATCGTTCCGTTCGGGAATTTCCGGACCAGCCTGCCATCCGGGAAGATACCGAATATCACGTACGGGCTGTCCACGTTCCTCGCGTCGATCAGGTTGTCCTCTGGTCGTTTCCTAACGATCGTTTTATTCGGATATATCCCGTAGACCAGGTAGTCTCGTAGAGGAGCTCTGGTGCTGGAGCTGGGGCTGAACCGAGGGGCAGGCGTCAGCCTGGATCCCCCGAATCGACCACTGTACGACGTCGTGGGAGGCTGAGAAATTGGACTAGGTGGCGCGGTGGTCGTTGAACTTCCAGGAGTTGTTGGCATCGACATGGTCGTTGCTTCGGTAGCAGTCGTAGGAATAGCAGTCGTAGACTCGTTCATGGCACCCTGCCCACCGTCTATTCTTGTACTTAAGGGTTGCATCGTCGTCCCAGCTTCGGTGGAAACAAGATTCTCCTCTATATTGGCATTAGTCACCATGGTTGGAAGTGTCGTCTCGGGCATCGGCGTGACAGTGACGACACCCATGCTGGTCGACTGTGTCGTTGACAACTGCTCGGGAATGCGTCCGATTTTCGTCGTAGTCTGGGTCGTCGTAGTCATCGTCGCGGTCGTAGTCGTAGTCTCGACCGAAGATGAAGTGGTTGACATGAGAGAGGGCGAAGTGGAGGATTGCGAGGACGGAGGGGTCGAAGGTAGGATGGTCATGGGAGTGGTGATTTCGGTCGTTTGGCCCATTCCTGAACCTGCCGTCCCTTGGGCGGTTGCTGACGTCGTATCCTGGAAAGGGTCAACAACAGTTGGAGTTTCGTTCTCGAGGCTTGGGGTCGTTTGGGGGATGTTTGTTGTTTCGCTGGGCGTATTAGTAGTGGTTTCCATTGTGGGGGTCTGGTTAGTAGTAACCTCTGTGTCATCCATCGAATTAACGTCCAATCGGGTTGTGGTTGTGACTGGTGACGTGGTTGTTACGTCGGTTACACTTTGGATCGACTCTGGAGTGGACACCATGGTAGTTTGCTCAACTATCATTTCAGGCAGTGCTAACGGTGTGGTAGTGATCGTATTTACAGTGGATAGGGTTGTTTCAGGAATCGTAATTGCTTCAGGTTGATTAGTGCTAGTGTCGGTCGCAAGCTCTGGTGTTACAGTCGTGAGATTGGTTAATGGCATCATGGTTTCCGTGACGTTCTCAGTAATTTGTTCAGAAGCCGTTTTGGGAGGGCTTGTAGTTATCGTACCAGGCGTTGTCAAATCGAACGTGTTAGTGGTTAATTCGAAATTAACTGTGAGTGCGACTGTCGTCTCTGAACTTTGCGTGGTTGTCGGTGATTGAGTCGTCGTGTCGAGGCCAGTTTCGAGCCTAGACGACACGTCATTCGAGAGGGTCGTTCGTTCGTTGTCTGTCGTGACCGAGGGGGTGGTGGTCGACTCTACGTTCTCGGCGAGGGGTGTTCCTAACGTAGTGGCGTCGTTCGTTTGCGCGATATCCACCTGGTTGTCGAACACGTTACTCTCAGGGGTTGTACTGGGTGTGTCTGTCGAGCTTTCCGAAGACGATACGGTCACGGTGGGATCTGTTGAGTCCACCTCGTTCTGCGAGGGATCGACCGAAACAGTGGAAGTGTCTGACATAGCTACAGTGGTTGGTGTTGACTGTACAATTTCTGTCGTGACATCTGGCGAAATCGACGACGATTCTATGGCTTGAATTGCGCCTAACGTGTCATTCGACAATGGGTCAACCTCGTTTCCCGTTAAGTTTTCTACGTCAGAAACAACGGTGGTAGTTTGGACGATAACCGGTGTCTCGGTGTCGTTTATCTCTTCCGAAAAGAGCGTCTTGGCGATGGACATTAATTCAGTCAGTAAAGTATCGTTCGTGGTGGTAATCGTCGAGCCGGTGGTTACTTCAACGTCTAACAGAGGGCTGGAGGAACTGTTCGAGTCGCCTACAGTGGTTGAATCAGTGTTCGAAACTGTTTGAGAATCTTGTTGTGTTACTGGTGTGGTAGTTGTGACTGGACTTGATTCGTCCAATGTGTTGGCTTCTTGGGTAGATACCATTGAGTTGGACGGGTCGGTTGTGGTGGCAGATGACGTAGTAGGGACTGAACCTACTGCACTGGGGGTGGTAGTTTCACCGGTAGTTGAGAATTCTCCTGGCCCAGGTGTTCCTATTCCGTTCAACTGCGACAGACTCTCCAGGGTACTATTCGAATCTGGTATCGCGTTCGATATCTCAGTCGTAGGAGGTGTGGTCGTGGAGTCTAGACTGGACTGCGTGGTCGCGTTCAGAGACGCTTGCAAACGAGACAGAATATCCTGCGCTAAATCTATCAATCTAGGTCGAAACGTGGTAGTAGGTACTACTGTGGTCGTTTCCGCGTCGACCATATTATTAGAAATCGCCTCAGTCGTAGGAATATCAGTGGAACTTAAATCAACCGACTGAGTGGCTGTCGTTTCAGACAAAGGTATGGTATTGCTCTCTGGATTTTCAGACGTATTCATAATCGCAGCGTCGCTAACAGCAGCTACAGTGGTAGTCTCCATCGTACTTTGCCCCGTTTGAGTGGTAGATGCGACTTCGGTCGCCCCTGGTGTGCTTCCATCAGCCGTGGAGGCTGCCGTCGTAGAAGCCTCCATGGTAGTCATCATCGAGGATACCTGACTCCTTTCCAAGCCTCCTGTCGTGGTGGTTGCATCCGTGCTGGTTTGCTCAGTGAGAGACATCAAATCAGCGTTCATGGAGGCTTGCTCGGTACTGGAGGACGATTCTGTGCTGATGGAAGCTTGTTCGGTGCTAGTGGATTGTTCGGTAATTGTGGTGACTTGTTCGGTGGTCGCAGGGGTTTCAGGGGCTCCTGTGGTAACCGCGGGGGTGGTGTTCTCCGTATCCTCGGATAATCTCGGGGTCAGAGTAGTGTTCGCGATGGTGTCTGGGGTCTGTGGGCTGGTGGTCGCTACGGAGGGGCTTGTGGTGTCATTGTTAGAATTACTGCTGATGTCGTTAGCGACAGTGGCGTTAGAGTCTACCTGGAGAACCCTGTCGGCTTGTTCGCTCGCGTTCCCCTGTAATTGTTCGTTCCTGATGTTGGCCGATTCCAACGCCTGATAAAGAGTCAACAACCTTGGTTCGCCAGGACTCGAGACATCGATAGGCGGTGCCGAGCCAGAGTTCTAGAAACAGAAATTTAGTGCGTGCAGGGGTGCTGTACATATATTGAACAATTGTGCCGGGTGATCCTAGAGGAACGACTCTATGTACAATCATAGATGATCAATGTATTTACATTAAGGACACGATATACGCGGTGTTCGTTCTTGATAACATTTTTTATTTTCATCTATTTTCTTGGATGATTAATTGTTCATATAATTTAAGGAGTATACACCATCTCTTGGTGGAGATACGAACTATCCAAGGAAGAGGAGAAACCGAGGTTGCTCTAATACGCTAACGAACAGGCGTATTAGCGAGCTGGAAACTCGTTCTTTGAGCAACGGATCGCTGATATAGGCGATGGAGACTGGTTGCCCGTTCACTTTGATTTTTTTTCTTTTTAATCGCTATTTCTCGCAGCTGTTAATCTTCTCTCACAGAGGTCTCCAGCGATATGTCTCTAACAACATTGTATCTGAACGAGAGGAAAATGTATCTTGACTGAACAGTAACAAGAATGGTTGATAACTTTGATCGAGAGGGTTCGAGGCTGTGCGAAGAAAAAGTGAATTCGTCACTTCTTTTACCTTTTAGAATGATTTCGATCCACCCACGTGTCCCAGATACGATCTGTTTAATACACTTTTGAAGTATGCACATTATGCAGCATCCATTTACTTTCACTCGTTACCGCCTCGAATACCGCGAAATGGACGGATCACGAAAAATCTACCCACGTAATCGGAATGCGTTCGTATTAGAAAGTAAAGTCCAGTTACGTCGAATTCAAACGAAACATTAATTTCGTTCGAGCACAATTACGTTACGTTTATTCAATTTTCTGAAGCGTGTGAATTCAACAAAACAGAACTGAATAACACAGCTATTACGTATTTTGAACGGGCATTACAGTTTCTGAAAAGTTTTAAATTAAAGAATAAGCGAAGGTTCGAAGCTATTTGGAAGATTTTATTCAATTAATGTTACAAGAAGAACTTTTGTCATTTGTAAGATATTTAGATCGGAACTAAGTTAGTTAAACTTAATATTTATTAACGATCTAACGTTAATCAAGAACGAACAACTGCGTATCACGTGGGATCCAAGAACCAGTACATTTATTACCAAAAATATATATTGTATATATATTTGTATAATTCTATATAACACAATGTATGCATTATGTGTACGTATTAGTACTTGTAAACCCAAAACTAAACGAGTACCATAAGAAAAATAGGCGTTATCGTTAATCACAAATTAGTAACTATACTTTTTTTATTAATTTTTTTTCTATTACTTTTAATCCTTTTTTTTTCTAATTTAATTATAAAACGATAGTATATCTACATGGCAAATTTTGTACAACACTGGTGAATATTAAAAAAATAATAAACTAAGTATGACGACCCTATGGAAGAGACAGATGATTGATATAATTAGTGGCGCATCGGATAAAATACAATTGCAATGATTAGTTCAACGAAGATTATTTGTATCGATGCCGTTAGGATCGAGATTTCCTGATGGAGTTGTGATGATACCAATGTGATTGGTCCACGATGGTGGTGCGACAGCTTCGATCTCCTCGGTTATCTTCGTGGTGAAAACCTTTTAAGCACACAAAAAACGACCACACTGATTCACTATTAATCAGCTACGACTTTCTTCTGCCACGTAATCTTACCTCGGTAATCATCGTCACGATCCATCTCTTTCGCATACGACATTTCATCATTATTTTTCATTTTAATATTTTACGACTTTCTTTCTTAGAACGAGAACGATGGAAAGGTCGGTAATTTGTTTGAAATTACATTTTTACATTACCTTGGTTCGGGGAACTCGATAAAACGTAATCGAGTGGAAACATAATGGACTTGAATTTGATTCGGTTAGTTAGGTACGAATGTATCGTGATAGCGAGTGAATCGAATGTTTAATTTTAATTGAAATATTTAAACAATCTTACCTCTACAGTTGTGGCTGGTGTAGTGGAGGAGCTAGTGATCGATGGCACAGTGGGCTGATAAACATTATTTTGTTTCCTGACAAACAATTCCGCACCTTTGTATCTCGCGCTAAATCGTGGCGGCGATCCATTTGGCGTGATTCTGGGAGGTGAGTTCTGTTTAAAAACGACATTATGTCCATTTTAAAATACTATGCACTAAAGGTAACGAAAGTGAATTAAAATTGAAAGAACATGACATATTGATCAACAAGAATTCAGACTTTTCTTTCTTCGTTCATTAATTCTATCACTGTATAAAACAGTCAACTAATAAAAGATTAAAAACAATAAAAAATATTTACCGCATTGTTAACGTTGCTGTATGATCCAGAGAACACAGGAGTCTTGTTACCGAGCGAGTTGAGAAGCGGAGCGACCGTGCTTCGGAGTTGTTCCAACAGCGTGTTGTTCCCGGTTAGAATGGTGCTTCTGGTCGGACTGAAGATATTCGTGTTGCCGCTGTCGCCATTGCTGCTGCCTGTAATACCGGATCCATCTTGCGTCGTATCGTTCGCGATCTTCAGGTTCATCTGCGGTTCCTGCGCTACCGATCGGGTGCTCTCTGTCGGCTTCAACGTCGCGGAGAACTTGGTGGATCTGGGAGTGATGGCGACTCTGGTACCATCGACCTTGGTACTGACTTCTACCAAGGTCGTGGGAACATCGGAGTGCCTTCTATAGGTCGCGGTTCTAGGTCGAAACTCCAGCTTCTTCGTCTGCGTTGCTGTTCCTTCCGTGGTGGCTTTCGACTTAGCCTCTGTAGCCTTCACTACAGCCTTCTTCCTGGAGTATCTACTGGTAGCAATGGGTACCTTCGTGGTAATCGTCGCTTCGAAATCCGTCGGTTTATCCTCGATCGACTTCTGCTTCGTTCTTTTGCTGTAACGGGGTCTGAAGGTGGGTTTGGTAACACCGGTTGACTTGATCCTTTGATTAGCATCCTCTTCCAGAGAGGTCTGCGACTTTCTTTGCCCTCCGTTGTACTTTGGAGAGGCATAGGTCTTTTTAGACGACGCTACGGGACTCTGTACAGGGGTAGTAGATTGTTCTTGCAATTTGGTACCGCGTGGTTGATAGGCATAAGGTTTCTTCGGCTTGAAAGTGGTAATGGTGTGATGGTTTTCTATGCGTCTCTTGTTCGTCGAGTTCTCTTCCTTGGATTTCTTTCCGTTTCGAAAATTGGACAAGCGAATCCTGGTGGAGTCGATGGTGGTAGCTGATCCCTCTTCCGCGGAGGCTGAGGTGACGACGGAGTGAACGGTGGACGCGTATGGCTTCGTGGTGTCTTCGATGGCAGCCCTCTCCTCCACCGAGATCGAGGTGACCATTCTCTCCGAGATGATTCGTCCTTTCTTCGAGTTCGGTCTAGCCAGTCTAGAGGAAGAATCCTCGACGGTTGACCCCGATGCGGAAACTTTCGACGCTTTCTCGTTTTCCTTGGACCTCTTTTCCGTGGAGCTTCTACGAGAAGTCTGGGAGGGTTTAACGAATTTGGTGACCTTGCTCGTCTCGTCGACCGTTGACAGCACGGTTGGCTTCGGTTTGCTGAAAGAGGAGGCCGTGGTTGCGTCGAGATCATTCTCCTCGATGTTCAACTCTGGCTTCACTAACCTCCTAGCCAGTTCCAGCTTCATCCTCGATCGTTCGGCGAACAGTGCGGCCGAAGATCTCTTCACCTGAAAGGTTCGTTGAAACAGCCCCGTTTTAGGATAGTGGATAACCGCTGTCGAGAGTAAAGCCGGCTCCGGAAGCTCGAGCGGAGATTCTGTTAGTGTGCCACGTTCTCGACGAGGTTCCCGTCGACGGGAGACGTTCTCAAGGTCGCTCGGAAAGCTTACACTCGCGACACATCGGGGAAAGAATAGTTCGATTAGGGGGAGGTCGATTTTATCCTACATGAAGAATAGAAGCCTGAGGAAGCGTAGAAACGAGACGATCCAGGCTGCCATTTGGCTCGTAACGAGCTCCAGCCACGATTTCACTCTACCGGACAACAACTGAAACGTTTAATCACTGTTATCAGGCGATTGGGCGATCGGGAGTTGTGCGAGAGGAAGATAGGCGTGACAACGACCTAGAGTGAACGATCCAACGAGTCGATGACTAATTCGACCTGACAAGCCTGAATCTGCTAAACCAAACTACTCTTAACCGTCCGCTAAACAATTTCGGCCAATTCGGACCCCACCACCAGATGACTGATGAAATCTCAGAATTTCCAGCACAATGCACGTGTACATTGAGTAAGTCTACCTTCAAGTGGGGTCAGAATTGACACTGGTATACTACGTGTCTGATCGGACGGTTGATTAATTGTATGCTACAAAAATTACTCTACTGTGAAGAAACACAATACATGTATTTATTGGGCAATCCTTTAAAAAGCGTCGGTCAAGCGATTAGCTGCGGTGAAGAGGTGATTTTCGGTCTCATTTTTTTCTGCTCTATAACTTCCCAGTGATAAGGTCTCGAGATTATTGAACTCGATATTTGTGAAATCGCTCTGTATCGTAATAATTCGTTACAGTCAATTTTGTGCAATATATCCAGTTTCTCATCCAAAGACAAAGGGCTCTTACCACAAAATCAATCTCGTGTAATTGCAAGCTAGAAAACCGTTCATTTCCAGGCAATCCGGAACAGAGAGTGAATGTGTCGTCCTCGATACGAAACATTGCGGCAAATCACTTTCCATCGTGTTCAATTCTTTTCCTTATGTTCCTTTTAATTAAACGATCTAATCCTGAACGTTCGATCCGACAAAGGACAAAGCTGTTTCCTTACGGTATCGTCAGGTTGAAAATTTAGAAAGTTCAACACCGGTGGAATAAACGTACAGTCATTTATTTCGTGAATCTCTTTCGAGGGATAAAATCGAACTAGATCGATCGGGCTGCCCGTGGGGAACAAATCAGAACGCATTATATTCAGGTAGGTCAAACAAACCTTCGCTTTCTCCGCTGGGATTCCAAAACGAAAGCAACTTGACGAAAACTGAGAACCAGTTTACGAACTGCGTAATATCCTCTTAACACGTACGAGTGAAATCCGCTCGATAAACGAAAGAAAGGATAAATTTTCCTCGTTACACGGACCTTGAGAGAACTCCTCGTCGAGGATTCGTGTTAGGATATCGTTCGATCCAGTCCTGTTTGGAGATTAGACGATATCATCGATGATACAAAAATTCGTCTTTCGAACGATGTCTCACCAACCACCAGAACAAGCTTGTCTTTCTGTCGCTGTTTTTCTTTTTTAATTAGTTAATCCCGCATCATTGTCCAGTCTCGATTGGTCGTCAATGATGATCGAAAGCAATCCGTAACTTCTAGTCTCTACCTCAACCTTTAATTTTTATTTACTTTTCACTGATTCTATTTTTTCAATTACGTATCGTATGTCCTATTGAAATGTAAAAAGCTGTTAAGATCTGAAGAATTTCACGCGAAAGCTCGAGGAAGGCTCTACGATGAAAGAACATAAAAAAAAAAGCGATCACGTAATGCAAAGATTGTACTCTTACGCGTCGCAATCCTCTGCCATTTATCAACGCGAACGGATTGTCAATAAAATTTTGATCCTTGAATACAAGATCCCCTGAAGCTGCGTATTCGAGATCCTCGATTGTCCTCGAGTTGTTTCTCGAGCGTCGACCAAAGGTATTCTTCGGCTGATCCTACACGAATCGTTTCGATTTCAAAATAGAAAGTACTATACATCTGAACGCTATATGAAAATGCTTTCAGTTTCTGTTTCGTAAAACCGTTTGGAACTGACTCTATGAAAAGTTCAAGCGACTCTTTCGAGTCTGAATAACGTCCGGATGATTGTCAGCTAAAAAGGGAACCATTGTACGTGTGTGTTCTGTTACGTGCATGCTGATTAAATTGTTTCGTATTAGAAATACATATATATATATATACAAGGTGTGTATTCCTTAAATTGTCAGTCGTGTTATGTAAATTTGTTTAGTTGTTCTATTTCACATTCACGAAGTCAACGTCAATGGTGTTACGTCTATGTATTAAGTACTGTTCGAACGTAAAAGCTTGGGAACTGTTGAACTAGAATGGAAGCACAGAAAAATATGTTACACTTATTAATCAGAGATAAAGAGAGACACGTTTGATTGGATGCTGTAAGCTGATTTCTAGGACACACGGAACTCTTACCTCCAATGGCGTTCTAGAGGTAGTTTTCGAGGCTGGTATTTTCGTATTCGTAGTCTTCTGAAATCATACTTTTCAATTAGAATGTGTAATTTTATTGGTGCCGTTATTGGCGACATTGCGATAGAAAAGAATTTTTATATTATAAAAAGTATTGGTACAATGATTGAAGACACAAGTGGATAATGGTGCCATGTAAAATTTTTTTAAAAACTTATTTTATTATTATAGTATTCACAGAGTGGCTTTATATCCTTTTATTAGAGGTGTGTGAGAACCCAATAATTTCAGGTACCCCATACTTGGAACGGGTCTGCATCATTCGAGTCAGGTCGGATAATATTATATTAAAGTTCCCATTAGAAACCTTTAGATCAATTTGTGACATAAAATCTTTATCCACTCGTATCTTCAATTAATTCTCGATATCCTCAATAATCTATATTATTGTATCAATAAACGAATTCAAAATTATCTATCAGTAATAAAATTCCTTTACCAATTCCCCTAAGGAACTGAAAATTCACTAAAATCACAGTACTAAACTCACCAACTGAGTCAATCTCGCCTTAAACTCGGGAGGATAATTGTCGCTCTCTTCGTGGTCGCTCGCCTTGCCAGGTCCAAATGTTTTGCCACCTCTTCTGTAACCCTTCGTCGCCGCGTCCGCCTCTGTGGTGCTTTCCTCGGTAGTCTGGAGCTTTTTGAAGCCTCTTCTCATGGTAGACGTGGAACTTTCCACCGTTGTTACGACTTCGGTGCTGGTCGACAGCTCATTCGAAGGAATCACTTCGTTCGTCTGATCCCTTGTGGGAGGAATAGCCTTCGGGAGGTTATCAGAATAATTAGCGTTAGGAGGTCGTCTTCTAAGAGTCCAGCCAAAATTTCCATGATACTGGGAATCATTTTTCGGCGCAGAAGGTTTTCTAGACTCTCCAGTGTTCGATGCTCCTTCAAGGGAAGGCTTTCTACCCCTGAATCCCAGTCCATGATTAAAGAAATCTTCCTTCTGCTGCTTTCTTCCTTGGCTACTGCCTCTGCCTCTTCCTCTGCCTCTTCCTGATCCCTCGGTCGTCGAGGTTGTGCTCGAGGATGGTCTGGTGGTTGTGGCGGGTCTTGAACTCGTGGTGCTCGCAATTGGAGTCGCTGGTCTCATGGTGATGCTCGTCATTTCGGACTCGGAGGTTACGTCGGTGAAAACTGTTGTATCTGGCGCAATAGTTGTGGTAACATCTGCATAAAAAACGAAAAAGTTAAAAAAATCGAATCGAAAACAAGAAGCTTCTCAACTCACCCGTAGTCAAAATCGTTGTAGCATCCGGTCTGGCTCTGCTTCTGGATCTCCTGGAATCTTGATCCTGTCCCCTATTTTCCCCGGACCTGGGGGTGGTCTCGGAGAGCCTAGACCTTCTATCCAAAGATTTTCTCTCTCCAACTACTTTGCGTTTAGCATCTCGCTCCAGAACGCCATTAGAACCGTTCCTCGCATTATTTTCAGAGCCTCTACCCCTAGATCTCGATCTTGATTCACTGGCAGCATTTTTTCTAGATTCCAAACCCTTTGAACGATCTCTGGCAGTGTTCTTCCGCGAGCTAACGATCTGTTCGTTAGCCTCCGTGGTCGAGAAGTCGTTGAACTTGGAGGATCCTCTTCGAGAACTGTTCCTCGAAGACCCAGCAACTTCAGAATCGTTTGATCGACCTCTACCCTTCGATCTTTCGACTCCAATCCTTGCGTTACTCCTGAGTGTCTCCTTTGTGTCTGATCTTCTCTGAGAAACAACACCAAAGCCACTAGTTGTAACAATGTCTGCAGATGGATTCTCTGTTCCCTCCACTGCTAAAGGAATGTCGACCCTGACACTCTCGGACTCGAATAAAGCTGCTTCTTGACCTTTGCGACTAATATAATTGTTCTCCCTGTTATTTACCTTCGATCTGCCAGACCTGGTGCTTCTTTCAATACGTTCCGTCGTAGATCTACCTCTTCCTTCTCTTCTAAACGAGGTTGTAGTCGTCTCGGTGTTCTCCGCCTTCTTATTATTGTATCTCCTCGAGGTAGGTATCTGCGTCTTGAGATCTTTCGTCGAGTAAGTCGTCTGGATCTTCCTTCCGGTCCTGGATCTCGACGATTCGGTGGTTATCGCGAAAACCGAGGGTCCTTTGTTGTCCAACCTCTCGGTAACTGGAGGGTCACTGACCCTCCCGTTTGATACTCTTCGAGAAATAACTTTGGACGTCTCATTCTCGTTGTCCTTTGATTTCGTCCTTTCTGGAGAATATCTTTTACCATTTCTTCTCTTCACTGATGCCTCCGAAGAGGTTCTCGAATGCTTATTCGAGTCGAATACCGAATCTGAATCGATCGGAGATCTCAGGGTTGTTTCTTCGTGGTATCTTTCAAGATTCGAGAACTTTTTTCTGTCTTGGCTCGATCTCGATCTCGAAAGCGACGATACAGTTGTAGATTCTTCCAACGACTTAGTGTTGTACCTCAGACTACCACGACTCGCGGTTTTCTGATCATCGACCTAAAATTTGCAACACGAAAGCGTCTCATTACACCTGAGGTAATTTATTCGTCTGACACGATTCAAGGTGCACTCGAACGAAACGATTCTCGTTACCTATTTCCATAATTAAACGATAACGCGACAATTACGAGGGAGAACGGATTTGCATCAGAGTTTTCAGCACGCAAATGAAACCGATAGCTGTTTCGTAAGAGTTACGAAGACGTCCAGCGTCATCATCGAAGAAACACACCTGCGGCGTGTTACAGGTGAGGCATTAATTCAGTGTAATTAGAACAAGGAAATTGTATCATAATTGATATAATGGAACGTGTATTCTGATAATTCTAAAATGGATGGAACGAAATTAATTTGTTACCAGAAGATGGATTTCCAGGTAATGTTAACAGTTAAAGGTTGATTCAACTATGAACCCAACTAACTCGTTGCATCTTATGAAATTGCAAGGAAAAAATGTCGAACGAGGAATTATTCATGAGACATGCGATTAGCTTAAATATAGGTAACAAGTTTGAAAATTGGTCATCGTTGACAACATACCTAATGGAGATAACTAAACGTTGTTCCGTCATTAAATCAGGTAACCGGTACTCATCTTATGATTACAGTTCTTCCGTGAACATCGATGCTAAACGACGGTATAAATAAACCCATAATTTCACCGATAACCGCTTTGGATCACGAACTAGTCAATTAATCAATTAGTCTGAAAAATGGCAACTTGTGAAATTGCATGAAAGCCGAAGTCATAATCCTGATAAGAAACTATACTTAGCGAGATAATTTCACTTGTTGGTCACCCACTAACGACATTGAAACAAAGAAAGTGCAGCCTACATTACTAAAAGACTTTTATCCGGGAAAGCATTGTAAAGACACCGACCGGGTCAAATGGGACCCAAAGGTCGTAACCCTTTTTGCCAGCTGAACGACACTTGCCCTAACGAGTAAACTCCTTCCGTTTGGCCGACTGTTGAACGGGTACGAAGCCGGTGAACGGGTCAAGAGGTGGTCGTATTTACCTAAGAACATTTTCAGCATAATAAGAGCAACGGACTCGGCTAGCACGCCTTGGCGTTCCAGTTTCGTTTCTCCTTATCTGTCCAAGACACACGTAGAATCGCCACGGAAAGTAAAAGTCAGTGTTTCACGTCACGTTACCTAGTCAAGCATGCAGCCAAACTACGGCGAGCCTTAAGCGTTTCAGTTTTAACCGTTTGCGAACGGGCCTGCAATAAAATACGTCTCCGTTGGGCCGTTTCCAAAGTGGAGAAGGCTGTTTTTCCCGACACTTTTGCCCGCTGTCGATCGAAATCAAGCAGAACGAAATAGAAAACATCGTGTCCAGTCCGTACTCTTTTCCTAGGAGAGAGTGTATGTAATGGAAGAAGAGCTTTCCAGAGGATTCTCTATCGTGAAAGGTGTTTTCTCATTCGCTGCACTGATAAAAAGAAAAACGACTCTCGAGGTGAATGCACTTTCGCTGGATGAGCCTTGTAACCTATAATTGATTCCTCTTGCTCGCGTTACATCACACGTTTGCAATCTTTTTTCGATAAATGTCGGTTGTTTCTGATTAGTATTAACATTGAAGCAACTTTGGCTACTCGTTTCAGCAACTGCCATTCAAATATTGTGAATGTGTTAAGTGGTTATTCGAGTTCTGGTTGAAATCTATGTTTCATGGCTGACAAACTTCTGCTAAGAATGTTGTTTCGAAGGTATAAAAGTGACCAGGTAAAGATATTTTTGTTGAATCGATATATGTTAAGTAATTTAAAAAAATCATGAAAGTACTTGAGAAAATAAAAATGATTTCAAGGTAATCGAAAAGTTTTACAAACGAATTCTTATTTCCCGATCATAAAAATCTTAATGGAAAAACTTTCAATTCAACGATCAGTTAATTCTTTTTCGCTGAAGTTAAAAAACAAAATTGAATCATAGGTCCCAAGAACCCGTAAATTCAGTTCCTGTATTGTTTCTACCAATTAGTCGAATGCAAATTCGAGTCCCGTAATGACGAAGTTGCACAACGTCTTCAGAGCATTAGTTTTCAGTTTAAAAAAAATCGCATAACGCGTAGGAAAATTAACTCCGTGAATATCGCAGGGACATTAATGAAACTTCCTACATTGCAATTACCTTCTCATTCGATTTCGAAACGACTTTGAACAACGCTTTCCTCCATTTGCCACAAGTTGGCTGGAAACACGTTGCAAATCGAATACTGCACAGCAGTGCATATTCGTTGAAAAGTGCATCTGGCTGGCAACAGTGAGAGGTTAACTCAATACCTTCCAACCGAGATTGTTATCGAGTCGTTGAAAAGTTATCAGGTACCTTCCAGTGTGCAGTTGCATTACGTTCGCGTCGATACCGAAATGGACAACCTTATTCCATTATCCAAGGTCGATATAGTATTATATACCTTGTAAAATATGCAATGTTCTAGTTGCATTTATACAGTCAATTAATCGAGCAAAGTAGGCTTCCCTATGGGAAATGGTGATATAGGAAAAGCAGAATTTCCCAAAATTTTACTTTTGAAGATACTAATATTAGAAATAATTTAGAATGAAATCAATATGATTTTTAGTTATTAAATATTATAAGATTTAGTATAAAAGTCAGAAATATGAATAATAGTATACGTATGTATTTATAAATTCATAGTGATGAATACTGTACCGGAATATGTGCAACGAAATCAGACAATTCCCTATCATTACATGTTATCTCGTGCTTCTTCTAGAAAAGTGAAACTCGAATGGAATCAAACTACAGTTCCTTTAATTTCTAACGAGCCTCCTTCAATTATCTCCTTTTTATCTTCAACATTTTTACTCAAATGGAACGAAGATCCTTGCAACATTACTAACTTCTCTATGTAATTACAAATTGTCTGTTAATTCGTGTAATTTAAAGTCACGAGCTGGGATTCTTGTTAATTAAAGAAATCTTCGATCGTAGGATCGTCAGTGGTAATTTCGAGCACATCTCCTGCGATTAGGATCATGCAACATGATGTGTAATAATTTTGCAATCGTAATTGATCCAACGCGATATTTCTACAAACTTCGAAAATTGAAAGTCTACTCTTAAATCGGTATTTCAGTCATTAAAAAAGATCTGCGTATCATAAATTTCAATGTTCAACGTCAACATCATTCAAGGAGAATAAAATCCTTGTCACCGGAATAATGTCACCAATATCCTAGCGCACTGTCCTTGGATTTCGACAGAGTTTCAACCTCCAAGCTCGCATCTTGGTTTCCATCGAAAATCTACTTTCGCCGTGAACCGTCCTAGATTATCAGTCTACCGGCTACGAGATAATCGATCACGCGATGTTAGAAGAACCGATCATCACCGAGCCAGCCTCGAATCTAACGGCAGCAGCTTGATTAAGGGCTGTGAATTATTCATAGGGTTATTAGTGATTTTCCGCGTCGTTTGACTTCGTGAACCGAAGCGATTTCACTTAAATCGGCGCTTCCGTCAAACGATGATAGTCTCCCTATGATGCACGAGAGTGTTTCGAATAAATTGGGGAATCGTGGATGATAGGATTAACCTGATGATTGGGCAAACAGTAAGCGGGTTACGTAAGATAAAAAGCAAAAAAAAAAAAAATAAGAGTGGTATACTAAATTCTGTGTTTCGTATTGAGAACAAGCAACAAATGTTGATACATGTAGAAGCGACCTAAAAAAACTGGTTCGAAAATCGTAGGGTGTGGTTCTGGTTGGCCCCGTAAGACGATCCAGCGGATCCTTTCACGTGTGTTCCTCTGCATCCGTGTTCCGCAAGAAAGTTTTCGGCAGATTTTGCCATACAATTTATAAATATGTATACATCGTGCATCTTCTCTAAAAATCCTGTTTTATATGACAACTACGCTATCTGAATATTAGCGATGCTATTTACTTGTTCTTCTAAATCGGTTTACTTCCTCATCCGGTGTTTCACTTTCGAATTTCACAAAAAATAGGTTGATGACTCGTTGAGAGTTTCAGAATTAAATGTTGGATTATTATATTATTTTTTTTTAATAATAATATAACAATATTGTTCGAAGTAGTTGAATACTACTAGAACGTGCAGTTTTTCTTCAAGAATAGAATTACATTATTTTCAGGTATTTTTATTATTATTTATTATAATAATATTCATATAATATTATTGTGTAAAACTCAATTTGTAATAAAGACATACTTAATGAATTATTTGATAGCTTTTCCCTATCAAAAGACTAATTAATTAATTATATGTTCCAAAATAAAACTTATGTTTTCATCAGTAGGTACTATATTACTGAATATTTCTTTTTAATATTGAATGTAGGTACTCAAGTTTTACAAATTTTCACCAACACAAATTATTTCAAAATTTGAAAAAATATAAGCAGGCTTAAATCTCATCTAAAAATTGCTGCGACCACCTAATAGATATCGAGAAAATAAATATTCGACACGTTCTACTCGATAATTTTCTTACAATTCGGACCTCGTCTCGCAATTTAATCGTCACAAATGGACGACAGGTGATCGTTAGACGTAATATCGATGAAAAATGTGAAGTCGATTGAACGAGTTTTGCAGTTGGTCGCATACGATCGAAACGATGCCGACCTTTAGCACGATTTCGAACCGCAAAACCGAGCAGCGTCAACTTTCTACAAGGCCTCAGGCACCAGAGGCTGCTTCATCATTTTCCTCCCCGCGCGATTTATGAATCGTGAAACCATCGACACTCTTGTTACGTCCTTTCCATAACAAATAATTAACCCAAAGACTGCAGAAAAGATAAATTTGAGATTCTAAATGATTCATCAGAGACTCGCGGAAAATCGTTCAATCAATCAACTGGACTGTTTGATCGATCTTGCAGCAAGTACGATTGGAAAGATAGAAAACGAAATATTAAGCAAGATTCCTGTTGAAGGACATTTGTGAGCAGAGTAAAAAATCTAACCAGCATGAGCAATACACCAATTGGCGTAATTTAACAAAACACAATAACGATTTTCTTTCATCGACACCTTCACACTATGAAATATTTTGTGCCTCAGTGAATTCCACGATTTTTGACTCGCAAATTAACCATTACCATATAAACTTCCTATAAATTGTTTTATAAGAAAGATTTCACTTTATGAACTATGTATCTTATTTAAGTACTCATTAAATTTGTTTATTTCTCTTTTCAGATTAAGAATCATAAAAATTCATGAATTTATTCAGTAAAATAATCCATCAAATCGGTTTCTGAATTCAATCACCACGTGTGGCCACTAAATTTAGTAGTATATGCAAAATGACCCTCATAGAAATCGAGAGAGAAAGCAATATTTGATTTGAGCCAAGTGCGTTTTTGCAAACTGTCAGAAACAAGCGACTCGGGCAAGGATATAGAAAGGATCGATTATCGCGTCACATTATGCGATCACTTTCGATTTAACTATCACTTCCGACAGGCGACTTCCAGGTTTCTTTTTGAGTTCCTCTCAATGTGACAAAAATTTAGTTTCCTAGTTTACGAATTTTTTTTTCTATAAATGTTAAAACGCATTTAAAGTATCAAGTGTATAAATTAATTTAATGCCTTTAGTATCACACCTTATTAATTACTATTTTAAATTTGAATATTTTTTCGACACTTTTTAAAAAGTGACACGGGAATACAATAACAATAATGATTACTTTAATAACAGAAATTATCATGACTTTTTAAAGTAAATTTTTAACTGAAAAAAAAAACGGCGCAGAATTAATTTGTATACAGAATATAATTATTAAGTATACAAAGTGATTCAAAACGAGTCTAACGAAGTGATTCATTATCTCATTCACAACTTTTAACGAAGAGCGCAAGTTGCGATTTTCAAGCGCCTCGTCATTACAAATTATGCAAATCGTCCGGTTAGCATAAATTATGCAAAGTTCATACGTTACACCTAATTCTCATCCTGGCTTACAGATAATCGTGATCCCTTGGATTATGAAACGATGCCATGCTAATATCCTCGAGACCGTTGCATTGCACAGTGTTACATCTTTGACCATTACGTGTTGAAATCACGACAATTAACCTGATTATGCGTGCAAGAATGCGAGGGTCTTCGATAAAAACGAGAAGATATGCCGAGCGTTTCAACTTTGATCTGCGTTCATTAGATTGGAATCAGGTTTGAAAGTGATTTGTCGTGGGAAGAAAAAAATTAATCGTCAAGCAGCCAATGTTTCTCGATGACTTCATTGGTTTTTCCTACCTATAGCTATACAGTATCTTCAATATTAAATTAAAAAATCACAACTGTAGAATTCATCGAATGTAACATGAAACAGGAAGTGAATCTACCCGAGGAAGTGGTGTGCAATAACAAAGCAAATTCACCACGAGTGATCATCATTGTTTCTAGAAAGAAAAAAAAAAAGAAAGGAAATGAAATTGAAATTAAAGGCGAATCGCGAATTGCTCGGCACGCGTGCAACAGAAAAAAGGTACGATTGTAACGAGCATGCAGACAATGCGATGAAAAAAGAAAGTGTCAGCAATTGTGAAGGAAAATACGGAAAATTGTGGATAGTGCCAAACAATCGGCGTGGATCGCGTTTAAATCGGCCAATTGTCGAGAAATCGGTACAGACTCCAAACTGCTCGTCCGTACGAACCTCGAAAATAATTGCCTGCCTTGTTTCATTCAATTTGCTGCACTGTTCTCCGTTGCATGATTTCTGTGAAGTTACGAGGGAATGCGGAAACAAGAATGCATCTCCTCTGGAATGAAAACGTTTCTTCTGGTAAAATTGTCATAACCTGACGAGACGCGGAGCAATTTCAGCGATAATGACGACCGGAGTCCATTTTATACAGAATAAATAACTTACCAGGGACATTTGCGTAACAATGATTTTTCTCTGGGATAGGCGTGGTCCCACGAAAATTTGGAAACTTTCTAATTCCGAAATTCCAGAATTTTGGAAACCCGAAATTTTATTTTGAAATTCTATAATTGTAGAATCAAGGAATTCTAAAATCTTGGAATCGTAGAATTCTATAATTGTGCAATTGCGGAATTGTAGGACTTGTGTAAGTACGGAATTATAGAATCTAAATATTTTTAAATGATAAGGGGGCCAAACCAACCCCGGCTCCTACCCAGTTAAGCCAGTTAGCAAAGACAACTCATTGCATAATACTTTATAATGAAATGATTTAAGTTATCAAAAAATGATGAACGAAAAGTATAAATCAATGCAAATTTCTATATTTGATGCACAAGAAACAAACATAAAGAATTATCTAATAAGAACTATTAATAAAGATTCCACCAGCAACCAACCGTGTTCTCCTCCATAGATTAGTTAATATTACAGGTATGTAATTGTAAGACAATAACGACAAAGTTGATGGCAATTAACGCAGAAAAACAAGAGCAGCACGAACTTCAGGAAGTCAGGCTAGGTAAACGATGCAGAAGAGGCGCTTTCTCCGATAGAAAACCTGATTTAGATTACGTTTATACGTGCTTGTGCAAGGTGCTACATCCATCTAGGTGCATACACACGTGCACGCTGTTGCACTGCCGATAATCGGTGCATGTAAACACGTATGCAATCGCAGCAAGTCCGACAAACGGCTTCGCGACGAGGCAGACAAATGATCCTGATTTACGAGTCATTGCATCGACATCCCAGAAGAGATTATGCTATGCGATACGTCCGACGGAGTTTGACATGCGAAGGCTAAGTGCAATTGATGAATTCATTAAAAACTTGAGTAAACAAAAATCTGCCGATACACCTGCGATTGTTTAAGATTCTTTTTCGATTAGAAATAAAACGTAAACCACAAAATAGTTCGCTTGAACGGGTTAATGGTTACCGCTTGTAGAAGTGTTGCAATGCAAAGTGCACGTAATGCAACAGGTTAATGCAGTGGGACATATCCGACGTAACCAAACCTGTACTATGATTTTAAAAGATGGGTGATTAAATCTCCACATCGTGGAAGAAGCCATTAACAAATCCCTGACACGCTCTAATTTATCTGCTAATCAATCAGAATCGATCAAGGATACGCGTGTCCTTCTGACTGGACTGATAAGGATAGTAGAAATTCCGTGGTAAGAGTAGGCGACCTTGGACCGTACACCTTATTTTACAAGACGATCTACACGGCGATGTTAATGTCTTCCATAATTAAATGTAACGAGGAAGATGCCTAACAACGGGATGTTGCGAAGCTTCGTCAAGCATCATAAAAACCGTTCCAGATTAATAAACAGATTCTCTTTGCGCAATCGTCCGTTGCGTTTTATATTATACAAGAATTTTCAGAAATTTCTTACGTAACGACAAAATCATTATCTCTACGTACTTCGGGTTATAAAATAAACTTCATAGATAATAGAACTTTCGTTAGAAATTATTTTGCGCGCAATTTCAATTCGACCTGCCACGAATCATCATTACACCGTGCGTGTTTATAATTGACTTTCATTATTCAAGGTTTCGCAGCAGTGTTTCCTCGACTGCTAACAAAGATTCGCGTTTTCCGTGTTTCCTCTCTTAAAGATCCCGCAAAAGCGCGCTTGCATTCCATAAAATCAAAGCTAGCTACGTAACAGCTCTTAATTATGACTAATTCGTGATAGTAAGGTAACTACAATGTCTTCGTACTAGAAGTGTGCGAGTACTCGAGGTATTGGGATCGGATCGGTCGGGTCGAGAAAAATTGGTCGGTGTCCGGAAAAATCAAAGGGTATTGTGTTGGGTTAATAAACCTGATTCGATACAGAGAACGTTACTAATGATATTTTCAAAATGCTATAATGACCAAATTGCAAATGAAATTAATGAACTTCGTTGATGAAACAAAATCCGCTGACCTCATCCTGTTGCTTCTGTTTTCGTGCTGCGATTCGATTACGCAAAACCGAGCAAGGAATACAAAGTGCCGTAACACGGGAAGCAACGCCTGTAATAGATGTGTAATTTAGATTAAAGATCGTGGATGATGTGCATTAACTT
The DNA here is from genome assembly GCF_907164935.1 of Osmia bicornis bicornis. NCBI lineage: Eukaryota > Metazoa > Arthropoda > Insecta > Hymenoptera > Megachilidae > Osmia > Osmia bicornis. The sequence goes on along the minus strand of NC_060216.1, from coordinate 6,695,811 downwards.
TCAGCGAGATCGACCTACCTTTGTCGCCCTTGCTGAAAGCTTCATCAACGATCGCTCAACAATCGGGATCATTAATATTTCTAGAAGGATTGCGTGTTTGCTTAAACGGATTCGCTTGTCCATTTTTGAACTCGCGTTTCGAGATCCTTAAAGTCCGGGCTATTTGCGAAACGCGAAACGACTTTCTACTCCGCGTTGATCCTTCGATTTTCAAAAGATCGAACTGTATCCTAGGCTGAATGGAATCACGGTTGCAAAATTCGTATTTTAATACCGCGGTTAATTCAATTTAATACCATGGGAATCTAGGCATTTAATTTTACACAGCTGGTCGTTTACATCGGATACAGTAGAAACAGCAATGAACTCAAAGGCTTAACAGTTTTTCATTAAATATTTCTTACACAACGAGACAGAATTCGATTGTGAGAGTAGAAAAAGAGTCGCCACTGCTTATCAATGCGAAACAGGTTTATGAAACATCGTAACTAATTGCATAACCAGGAAATTTAATAAACATACATACGCCGAGGTACATACCAATCGACTGATTTTATTAATATTTATGCAGAGTAGTCCTGCAATTGTAACAAGAAATATGTCTGCTAGGTTAAATTATTTCATGGAATACGTGGATCGCAGGTGAAAACAGTCTTGATATCGACCACCTTTACTATGTCCCACATTTCACTATCAATGAACCACTGTTCACTTTTGGCAACGCATCAATGCTTTTTACTAGACAAGAAAGTCGGTCAATTCCTTTTTTCAATTACCATTTATTAAGAAACTTTCACGAAGTGTGCAGAAACAACGAACAATCAAACTACATTTCTTTCTCTGCTTTGAAAAATTATCCTAAACATTAGTTATCCTCGAGAAGCATGAAAATAATAAACATAGCTTCTCGACTCACCGAAGCGATCCCGTATTTTTTCGCGTCGTATTAATTAATCGCTCCTACGGTAATTACGCGCAAGTAACGGTGTTACTTTAATCCGACCTGTCGCCTGTTTTCACGTACGCTACGTATTTAACGAGCACGAGAAGTTGCATTGAAATATAGAGCGGATAATCCTGCAGAATGCACTCCCAGCCGTGTATAAAGTTTAACAAACGCGTGATACTTTAGATCCATACAACGGGTGGACGAAATCAAGTTCATCGGTACCGGACAAATTACACAAACCCAGATATGTTTCTAAATAGATCAGGCCATTAAACGAGAACAGAAGTGAATCGTTAGATGCGTATCAGTTGAACTTTCTCTCATCAGGATTAAAATATTTAATAAGAGGACAGCTAACCGTGTTACCTTTCGAAAGAGACTGACTACAAATTATTTAAGTCGTGAACACGTAAGACAAAGCTATAAGTTATTAGCCAGAGGTGTATATAAATTGTTAGGTCACCGTAATAATTTTCTTTGAGTTTATCGTTTTCAAAGGGTTAAATGATAAGGTCTAAATCATCAATGAAAGAGGCACACGAGTCGATCGTATTTGCGACAACATTATCCTTCAATGACACGCATAATCATGTCCGGTTGAAGCAATGACCCGATTCGCGTCCTGTCCCGCACCCAGCCAACGTCACAAACGTCATCCTTCAAGAACAAATATGTAGATCGATCAGAGAAGCCGAAAATTTACGAGCACCCGTTGCATTATTCGCCAGGAGAGACCGGCGCACGACTAGGCGTGGTCCAGGCGAACCTGCAGCTCTCTTTCCTCCCTTTCTTCTCCACCGTGTTCGTTTCCAGTCTCTGTCTATCGACTATCCACTATCTCGAAGCACTTGAAAATACGATACACTTGCGAACTCGCTAGAGCTCGTAACGATATCGCAGGTTCCTACCATTTTTAGAGCAAACTTCATCATCCAAACGATTTTCTGCTCGATATCGTTGTTGACACAGTTGCCGCTGCGTTATGAAACACCGTATAATAATCGGATAAAGTGGTTGATTTAAAAAGAAGAAAAAAAAAACAAAAAACGTTTCATGATTAATTGGACTTAACGGCGCGGCGTTTAATAACTCTATATACCCTTTCCCTTTCGCGTGGAACAGCGAACGCTTGAAACTCGCGACAGAAATGCATCTGGCGTAACGTTAGGATCCTGTTACTTCTATTTACCATGAAAACTTTCCAATGCCCGACACGTGGTGTCTAAAGTACAGGATTATGACTTGCAGAACATGAAAGGATTCACAACGCTCATTTTTATCCATGAGAACACGTTTCGATAACCTTTGCGGTGAATAAATCGAAACGTCCGAAGATCTTCATTCGAATTGCACGGGGAATGACATCGAGAAATCGATTCTATGATGATCGCTTGACGTCTTTATTTTTTCTTACATTTATTCTTGGAAAATAAAAATCACGGAAGAGGCAACGAGACCTCGTTCCCAAGAAAACGAAAATAAGAAAAAACCGTGCCGTTATTAACGCTAATTTTATGGAAAGTGAAGTTGACGATTTAAGTCGCTTTCTATCGAGAAACGAACGTCACGTTTCTATCTCCCGAGTAACGTAATTAATTCTTTTTTCCGCTAACTTTAAAATAGCACTTCACAGAAATTGAAAAGCTGCAGTGAAAACTGCTAACTACGAGCTGCAATTTAATTTAAAAATATGAATTTTTAATTATCTCCTTGATTTGTGTGCCACGCAGCGTGACTGGAGTCAGTTAACTTTGCTTATCTAGATAAAATTCCAAGTAAAACAGTGGAACGAGCAAATTGAAGACGCGACTTAACGACAGGAAGCGAAGAAACGCATAGAAGACACGTAAGGATTTCCTTTCCGAAGCAAGGTCCTCACGTGGGCCTCACAAATAACTTCCTCCGCTTGTTAATTACCTATCATGCATGTTCGATCACAAGACTTCATCGAATTATAAGAATTAATCCGTTCCAGTGGCTCGGTAGCCTTCGTGAAAAGGAAAGAGGAAAAAATTCACTCCGCCACCACATTAAATGCAACACAGTATCCTTGACACGGAATCGATGCACTCTTTAATCACATTTGCAATGGGGAAAAAATCGTGTCGTTGGAAAACCGCGAAACAAATTGTCTGTGACAGCGTCGAATTAAAAGGTCTAAGGGGGACGACAGTCCCGGGCCCCAAACCTTCTTTTTGAAATTAAACCTTAATCCGTTCCTAAGCTGTGATGTCAACCACCTAAACTTCTATTAATTCTTTTCACTCAAAAGTCGTAATATTCCTCGTTAATTAACTCGCTAGTTCATTTATGTTAACAAGCTTTTACTTTTTCGAAATAACATCGTCGACATAGTTAATAAAAAATCCAGCTGATTAAATTACGCAGTAATTGGTTTTTTATTCATCCGCGAACGTAAGGTTTATACACCGTTATCTGTTTCATAATCTTTCAGTTACCTGAGTGCTACGTTCACGAAGACCTTCGGTTGTGACGAAAAGTAGCACCACCAATGCCACCGTCGTGCACCACGAAAATCTCCGCACCATTCTGCAATAAACAAACAATAAATATGTTAATAAATAGCGATGAAATTGTTACAAAAAGTAGATATAAAATCTCGGTTCTAAATTGTCCTCGATGTATCCTATCTTGGACAAGGGTTATTTATACACCATCAAGGATGAATACGCGATTATCCCCTTTGTTTCTATATCAAAAAGATCGATCGAAGCTTATTTTTATCCCGCGTTCATGCGCTATAACCGCATTGCAATTTTTCGATTAAAAATAACAACAACTGACCGTGCCGCTTAATAATACCACAACCACTATTTCCTGATTAATAAGAAACCGAATTTCGTCCTTTTAACGCCCGTTTCGTAATAAACCGATTTGCATTGTTATTAGTTTTATATTCGTTAATTGGTCCACGTATCGCAAAAACGATCTGACCGTCTTCAAAAGCGACATGTTCGAAAGGAGGCCAAGGTTTGTTTCATATCACTTGGAGAGGTTTAAAAATGCCCATAGCACGACCCCACCCTCTGTTTAATGGAAACCTGAATCTGTCAAGATGTTTCTTAAATTTTAACTCGGTAACCGGTTTGCGAAGATAGTGGCGTTAAAAGTAATTGCGATTCTTAAAAGAATTTCGATAACACGATTGGGTGGTGTCGAGAGGAGACAATATTTATGTTTCATTCTTGCAACGATAAATTTATTCCTATCAAATTTTCATATCTCCGTGTTATTACAGAGGGTGGAGCATACAAATGGGGATATTCGAATATCTTGGTTACTTCATTGATGTATCAAAATATTCCACGGGGAATTGCTATGTTTCGTGAAAAATATAAAAATGATGGAGAAAATTTCCCCTGGGAATTTTTCCCTCGGCTTAGGTAATCGTAACGTTGCTTTAGGTCGAACTTTACTTTGGAGCACACAGAATTATTCATATTTTTTAATATATTCTGTAGTATTCGACGAGAAAAATTTTAAAACAAAGTTTTTATTTTAGGATTCCATTACTTCAAAAGTTATGCGTATGTACAGTTAAGCATCTCTAATGCGAATAATTTACGAATTAATTAATTTATAAAATCGATGCCTGTAGGTATCGCTCATTTACTCAAAATATGTTAAAAACGCTGACCTTTACATATGCATAACTTATGAACGGATGGATTCCTAAAGTTAAAATTTGCGGTTTTTAATTTTTCTCGCCGAATACTATCAAAACTAATCTCAACGTAAAGCGCAACTTAACACGAGTGATACAGTGACATATCATTTTCCACGTGCTGAAACAGGTGACATCTCCAAAATTGATGCTAAATAGAAACCGGTTGCCAGATGTTCAGGATTTGACAAACGGTGATCTAACGAGGCCGTTTCAAGTACACGGTGAGTCGTGATGATCGTGAGCTCTCTCGATCCTCCTTCCTCTTCAGTCGCGAAGATCAACAAGGAGAGGAGGAAGATCAAGATCAGCCATGGATCGACGACCGTACTCGAAATACCGTTAGACTCGTTCGCTCGATCCATTCAACTTCTGCATCGCTCATTCAACTTTTCCTCGCTCATTTTCTACGCCCAAACGCTTCAACCCTTAACGCGTTAATCACGTCACGTATCATTTTACCTTATTATTTCTACTGCTGTAATATTAATGGAGTCAGTTACAGGACACCCGCGTGCAAAAAGGAGAACCATTAATTCGTTCGTAACCTATTACATTCGCCGACTAAAAACGTTCACGAGAAAACAGTATCAGCGTCGATTCCTTTCCACGATCGCTCGTGCACACGAATCGGTTACGCGCCGATCGAAAGTAAATTCTCCTCGCCGCTATATGCAACTGCACGTATCGGTTTGAGGCCGCGATTGTGAAGCATATTCCGTACAGACATTATCCATTAAATCCATTAAGCTAACATTAAAATATAGAAAATCCATAAATTCTGAATTGAAAAATATTTAATAATCTAATTTTCTATGTTCTCTGAACTAAGGCTACGATTTTAGGGTGTGAAAAATTGACCATATTGTAAGATACTTTATCGATGTCCGCTTTCCAATAGTCGATAATTTAATCGGAATGAAACGGTGGCAAGAAAAGTAATCGGAATGCAGGTTTAAAGGAAACGTGAAGCTTGACAGAGGATAGAGCGACGAAAAGCACGTAGCTAAACGCGCCGCTGATCTCGCAAACAATTTTCAGCGTTGTTGTTCGATTTAAGGGTCCGTGACGAGCTGTAGCTGACGGGCCACGATCATTTCGGCACGGTCCGCTCGGATAGCCGTGTTTTTACGTAAGAAACGCGGGGGAACATCTGGAAGTTTGTACGCGAGAAAGTGGACTACCGGAGTTATACAGGCAACGGTCAGTTAATTCCGCGGTCGCTCGGCTAATATTCTGCAACTCCAGCCGGTTCTCGCGATCACGGAACCGAGCGTAACCATTCAAACCGCCTTTTTTTATCCAACGACCACCGTTGGAACGGGTTTTCCCGCCAACTTTTCATTTACCGATTTGTTCCCAGGGAAATACTGCGCCGTCGATATTAAGGTGCGGATCATTTGAATTTTAAGTTGACCCAAGTGAAACTGATCAATGATCGAACCTACCACGAATGACTAAACTCTATAAAAGATTCATGGTGGTTGCACACGTGTGACGACAGCGGCCCATGGAAAATCGCTGCCGGTAAACGTGTTAAGGACGACCGAAGCACACAAAGTACGGAAAAGTGGAACGCTATCTAAGAAGGCGCATCATTTTTCTTGTTCGAACGTTCATAAGGTGGGACTCATTTCCATAGAGTCGACTCACGGTTTTCCCATGCAGACAAAAGAACCCTAGCTCGGTTCCGGTCGCACTTAAATTACGCTCACCTTGCAGCTTCTTAGACGAGCCAGATCCAATGTTTCATTTCAGTTCACCTGGTCGCGCGGGTTGTCCTCTTCCTAAATACCCTCTTATCGTTTACACTGATGCTGACAAAATCACAGGTTGAAACTTTCGAGAGATGCAACTGTTGAAGGAGTCCTCGAGAATTGATTGAAAATTCACTGAACAGAGGTGTTTTATACGGGCAATCGATCAGGTCAGGTGGAAACGATCGTGATGCATCTTCGCGAAGAGATACGACTGCACCGGTGCAAACGCGCGTTTTCGCGGACCTTTGTCGACGGAATGCTCGGAGACAAATGGAAGTCGATCGAACGACCGCCGTGTCAAAAAACCTGCCTCTAAATGGGGGAGAAAAAAAGTGTTCGCCCGACCATTTTCCCTTTCGCCCGGCTCTCCACGCCACCACCACCACCGGCGTTACTCTCTGCTTGCTATACGCCTGGCCTAGCCCCTACCCTCGACACCTAACTCGAAAGCCTCCCCTCCTACAACGCGTCGCCTCGTTCCTCTTACTGACTGATAGCTGCTTTGATATGCGTGACTTCCTGCGATCTAAGTCTACGGACACGGATATACAGCCTCTATCAAAGCTGTCCGTGTTTTGTGAAAAATATTGCCTTTTACAAAAAAGTTACCTCATGCCTTAGACCATCTTTTCCATTTGCCGATAGATATTGAACAAGTGGAGTAAACGAGACTTTTTGTTAATTTTACGATCTAATGATACGTGGAGCAACAGTTACAAAGTTTCTCTTTCACTTTTAGCAAATATGATGGAGTTACTTATGTGTATCAACGGACAGTTTATGTAATAAATGATCCACGTATACACCTTGATTTACCGACCTTAATTCCGTTATTTGCTTAATTTCCATGCTATTGTATAATCTATTTTTAATAATCTTCTATATTTGAGGAATAAAAATGAAGATACTATTTCCTTCACCCTTACTTTCCCTTGCCATTCCAATATAGAAACGAAATTAATCATTTCTACGATCTAATTGGAAAGTGGATCACAAAGGCAAACGATTACCCTCTTAATGATTGACTATCTGCCAGTTTCCTGCGCGCACTCTATAATATAAGAAATATCGTTCTGGAATTGTAAACGGTTCGCTAGCGACTAGTACTAACATAAAACGAGGTTACTCGACTTCGAACCCTTTATAAACATGTTCCACTTTTCTTTATGCTCGACAACGATGCTTCATATACATCGAACGCAATTGTTCGCGACCACAATAACAAGGTTCGATCGGTTTTGTTTCGTGCGAACAGAATTTGCACAGTTTCAACGTGAAAATTCAATCATGTTAAGGAAACATCGGCTAAATATCGAGTGTTTAAATATAAAAGGAGCATTTGAAAATATAAATAGTGTATTTGTTGTATTTTTAAAGGATTCTTTAATTTTATACCGCGGCGCGCTTTGGAAACGGTATTGGTGGCACCATCTAGTAGGAAGCGGCGAAACTAACAAAATAGAAAATTGTATTTTTGCTCCTAAAGGAGCACTTTAAAAAGGAAGAAATCTTAAGGCGATACAAGCGTCGAGGCCGAACTCCGAATTCCACATCGATAAAACAGCCCATGTTTGATCGAAAATTAAGTTGAACAGAAACTGATTCAAGCGCCACCTCAGTTGCAATGTGACACACTTCAAAATTTCAAAGTTCCTGAAAAAATATAACAGCGATTAAATAGAAAAAAAACATTTTCGCAGCCAATTCGCTCGTATTATTTGCTGCATAATTAATAAATGTACCATAGAAATAATGATACAGTTATTAATTAGTCATCAAATAATAACGATTGCCCAGGTGTCACCACGGGGAAGTTGCTGCGGGTGGAGACCCGCCCTACCTTATCCCATCCTCCCTCCATTTATGCAAATTTTTATTTTTATTCAATACCATCATCCTTTTGATGCACATTTGCAAAACGTTTTGGACTGTTGTGCAAACGAACAACAAAAGGAGCATTATTTTTATTCACTACCTACTTATCTATACATTTTTGCTTTTTATACATATGGCAATATTTTTTAATTTCGATTTTGATTACAGATCTGTAATTAATAAATATGCAATTGCATATTTGTCCTACATACTTATATTACTAAGAATTTAATCTTACCTGTTGCAGACACGTGCCAAACGGACGGAGCTTCGAAGACTCCACCAATGAATCTGATTGGTCTAAATAGGAGGACGCCATAATGGAACGACCAATCACAGGCATTGCTAGAAACTTTGAATTGCTTTAAAGATTCGTTGAAAATTATCAACGCCATATTGAAATAAGGTTAAGATTACTTTTTTCACTTTAAAGCATCGAAATATAAGAAAGAAGCTAGAAAAATACATAAGATATTAATGGTATTTAATAAATTATCATGATAAAAGCAGAATAAATGAGAAATATGTTATTTTAATTCGTATCTATATCGACAAAATAGGGTATAAATTTTCAGCTTACGCATTTCTGAAGACAATATGGAAGTGATGTCAGAAGTCATGACCCCTGTCTTCTCTTCAACTTTGTCTTCTGTTTCTTGTATTTTTGATAACTAATACACAATTTAATCACATACACGAGCTGCGAATGATTGCGCTGTCGAGCATACTAAACAAATGAACTGCGCCCTAAAGAAAAAACGAGGAACTAAATTTGTGATCTGTTTTACCTTTTTGACGTCTTTCGCGAGTGAAAAATCAACGAAATCGTAGTTCTCACTATTTTTCTAAACGAAAGCTTGTAGAGTGCTCGTTTTGCTCTATCCGACTCAAAGAATGGCGCTCTGGTCTCTATTTGGACATACGATTTGCAAAAATGTTTATATTATTCGATCTCAACGTCATCTGTAAAAAACAACGAAAACTACTTAACAACTTACCGATCGGTTTTCCGAAACGTACCACCATCGACGAGAGAATACTAAAGATTGCTATCGTTGACAAGAGACTACTACCACCGACGGTGCTACTACTTAGCTAAAGCTAGTTGCCGACTTATCGATCAACTTGTCAATAAGTTGTCCTGTAGTTTCAGCCGATCTCTGATGAAGGGTACTGGTGTTCCCTAGTTTCGGAAAATCGGTCGATTATATCTGTAAAATTTTATATGCTCATAATAAAGAGAGACACACATAGGCCCGACAGGAGCCTCAGGTGTGTATTATAAAGAAAATCAGTCGATAAATTGTTAATTAGTTTCAGCCATCTTTGTATAGATGGTGCTACGGTCAACGACGAGAGTACACCTTCCTTTCTTTTTGACGTCCGAAGACAAACTGACTCGCTTCCTTACTAAGCTGCTAATTTATAGAAACGAATTTCTGATCAATATCCAGCCATCAGTTCTTAAAAATATTTAACTTTGCAATTTGTATGCATAAAATTCAGTAAATAATATACGAACAAATCTAAAATATGAAATTCTCTAAATGTAATTTTTATTTAGACTATTTCCAACTATTCCCGCGAAAATATATTAATGAAGATAGCAATCGCGTCAAGACCGAAAGAGATATTTGTAACTCAACGAATACAAGCATAAATTGATAAAAGTGGAGTATAATGGATACAATTATTTTGATATTCAATTATTAGCAATTGTAATATTTCATAATTATAGTGTACAGTATAAGTAACACTTTTCATCAAATGAATTTGAATAAAACTCTTTGTTGGAGTACCAAATTTTTTACCTAGCCGAATGATTACACGCTACCAATGTTTGTGCCCTTTTCTATCTTTTCAGTAGCCCTCCTCGGATAATTTCGGTATTTACGGGATTAATGTTCGTGCTATGAACAATATATAAAGAGATAGGTTTCCGATAGTTCGATAGAACAGCTGCCGTAGACACACGCCGCTAAGCTGCTTATGTCAACTTGTGAAAATTTTTGCGCTTTTTTGGAAAATTGATCCCTAATCCGACAGGGATCCGCATTGGATTTATCGGTAATTTCCTCGGAATGAAATGATAATTGATTCGAGGGGCAGGGGTACTACCAACGAATCCTTCATAGTAAGCTACGTGTAAGGGTGGCATATATTTACACACAAAAGTACATCAATGATAAATGAATAGAATATTAGTGTAATTGCATGCTTTAAAGACAATACAATTTATGGAGATGAATGAAAATAAATTCGTCACTTTCAAATATCGAATAACTTACCAACCACATGAAACTCTTGCTATTTAACAATGGTTTTACAAGCCATGGAACACTCAGATGGAAGAGGCCTAATTCTGAATTATGTCCAACATTTCGCGCGAGATTACAAGTTACAAATGAGACTCATATATCGCCGGATTATTTCCCGTTTGATGCGGAATTGAAAGGAGAACCGCAGTCCTGAGCAAATAAGGTGAACTGTAATAGGTGGGTCTTGATGCGAGCAGTATGACGAGAGAGGCAACTTTAACCGTAGCCACATATCGTGTTCCATACGTGTGAATATGTGGAAACGGTAGCATATGCCTACAAAGGCAATCGCATAATTCACGGGAATGTCATTTCTAAAAGGATTGGCTTGTGATCGGTTTGGCATCGAGCCATTCAAGTTTCAATAACGGTCCACAGTGTACTCTGCCTTTTTTCCTTTTCTTTTTTCGTAAATAGTGATTTTCCATATCGATACTATCTGATAATTGGTTTAAAGAATAAAACTATCAAAAATAATACAAGAATTTTTTCAGTTTCCATTCAAACTTCTAATTTATAAGTTATCAATTGTTCACGCATTACTGGTTAAATGATTAAGAACTGTTCGATGCAGATTGATAAATCGTTGCTAAAGATACGATAGTTGGATAACATTGCAATGCAACGTGCCGTGATTAATTGGAAACTAATACCGTTCAGACTTTTAATTAAGAAGCTATAATTAAGATGGCGAAGAAGGCAGTGCAGAGAAGTACTTATTGATTATTTTCATCGTATTATTTTTCATCTACAGACTTCACCGTCTGCTGACTGAAGCCTGAGTAAATGCAGTTCGAACAAATTAAGTAACAGAAAATTGTTATACTGCTAAGCTGTTCTTAGTGCCGTAAAAAATGTTACGATAAGTACTTTTTTAAATAAAAAGATTATGAAAGTGCAACAGTAGATGGAAAGATGAAGCGAACACCTTTGCGTGACCACAATCAGTTCCGATTAAATCCCACGAGTTCGACGGGATGTTATCTCGACTAATCGGATTATAAGTTGTATTTTTTCGCTATAAATTTTCTTGTAAAAAAAAAACCGAGCGTTCAAGTTGTCACGCGATCCGAGCTACTATTTCACGCGAAACACACCCGATATGATACATTTTCAAACCAGACTTTCCCCGGCTACCAAAAAGCCAATACTAAAGGCCAATATTTCACCTCAGTTTTCCACCGAGATGTTATTTTAGGCACTCTTTGACAAATTCATCGGCTCTGTCCACAAAGATTTTTCAAACAGTCGAACCGATGAAGCTGAAATCAATGTGAAAACTCAGAAGTATCTTCAGATGGAATCTACCCTTGTTTTTTTAACACTTTGACGCTCGGGGCTACTGTACAGATACCAAGGATCCGTACGTAAAGTCGGCGACTCACGAGGGTGCCTCCACTTAATCAAGATGTCTTCCTTGAAACATAATGAGTATTTTTAACGTCGATAACATCCTTGTTAGCAGTAGTTTTTCATTCGAATAAAATCGTGAGAATAAATTCGAATCGATGTAACGTTTAGTTTAAGACCGTGTACGTTTCTCTTCAGGCCAGGATATAATTTATCGCGAAGTAAGCATTGCGTAACTAACGTGCCATAACTAAAGTCATCCCCTGCCGACACTCGATGCCACTCGAACACAATATCGAGATGCTTTAGCTGAAATGGTGTCTCTCAGTCATTCAAGTTTACGTTGGTAAAAGGGGCTCGGCCACTGTCAACGTTACAAGCGATTCGATCCACGTTAACGGCACTGGGGAGAGACGTTAAGTAGCATCGCGCTTTCCGTCTCGTAGCCTGCTATTTCCACCGGTACACACCGACGGAAGTCTCCTAAATGGAAGGAAATTAAAAGCTGCAGAAATAACGGCCATTATTCGCGAAATGCATCCATAAAAGCTTTCAAAAATGAATCATATTACATTGAAATTCATCTTTGCTAGTTTCAAGTACCTACTGATAGGTATTCGTATCAGTTGCAACAGTAATTTCATGTTTTATATTCTCTTCCATATGCATTTTATTTCCATGGTTGTTAAATTCTCTTACCTCGAGAATTTCTCTCTGCTATTTATTCTGTTCCATCCGGCACTGTATTTACCCGCCGTAAATATTGTTACAACAGACTTTTTTCATACGCGACCGATATTTAATAAATATCAGACGGGGTAGGAAATGAAATATTCCATGGAAAGTTTGATAGATTTTATTTCTCTGGCTATTTGAACGATGTAACAATTGGGGAACGATAAACGAATGCAAAATTACATTCGGAACACGAGCAAGTAGAGGAATTCGCGATAACGAACGAAATGTGAAATGATATTGTGTTTCGAATTCTTGTTTCAAGCTACTCGATGATCATTATCCCTCATTGTTTCGGATTACTGATATTCATTTATCTCTAAAGAGAGGATATTCCGAATGATCTCTATATTTCAAGAGTTTTGGATTTTATTTAAATGCAGATATTTAAATTTCACGAGTTTTCACTAGCCAGAGACGATACAAGAGGCGGCAAAATATCCTTTTTTTAAAAAACGATCTCTGCAAGGGGGACGACGAAAAAGGAAGGTAATAAAAATTATCCGCTGCAAAGTTTCCAGCATCGGCTAACTCGCCAAATTAAATTTCCTTCTGTGTCTCAGAAGCGGGAAATTGACCATTCCATTGTTATCGATTTTCTCGCCTTTTAGCAATATCTCCGTTCCTTCTTCTTGGCGAAATTGGCTCAGTAAATCGTACGTCGGCTTAACGATGTTCTTGACTCTCTAATATCCAACATTGCCTCGAATCAATTTTAAAACGGGTATCTCCTTTTCGAAGGGGGAATCTACACAATCACCTTTATTCTTCAAATTATTTCAAACTGATTCAAGGCTCAGAAACATGTTTTTACACATTTCATCCCTTATATAAGACTTCTGAATTCGTTCCTGTTCAATACATGAATCACGAAACTGTTTAACATATAAATCGGGATTAGATATTTCATTCGGGGCTAAAATTGTCCAATGAATATGGTCACAGACCATTGACTGTTCAATAGAACACACACGTTTCCTTTATTGTTCGTGTCGTACCTGTTTTTGTGGTAACCACCAAAAAAGTCTGTTCATTGGTCGACGCTGACTGTTAATCGAATGGCTGGTGATATTGGTTAGAGCGAAAAACCATGGATAGGAGAAATCGGTATCCCTTTTGGATCGGAGGAAAGGAAAACAAGCAGAGAAAAGGAAAGGAGGGACAGATATTTCCCGACACCTGGTAACACGCAGCTCGTACGCGAGGCGGTTTCATCCAATCGGAAAATTGCCGTAAAATTGCCGCAAAAAGCGATATTTTATTCCTTTCAGAGGCACGATTTACCAACCGCGTTGGTTGGGTAGATTCTTAGGGATGTTTATGGGATTTTATGGACTCGTGTCGTCTGTCTCCCCCTAGAGGGGGAGGGACGTGAACGCGTGCACCTGGCTACGTCCATTGCGACCCAGTGTCAAGGACAATAATCATATACTTGCGTCTACACGAGCTTTAAATCTTCTTCATGCATCGATCAATTACTTCGATGGAATTCCACATTCTCTGTATTCTAAATTCTGGTTGCTTCAAAATTTCAATCAAACCCCATTAATTCCTTGCATTGATCGATTAATCTCGTTTATACGTTCGACGTGGACATTATTCAGCCGGTAATTTCGCGTTTCGAGACACGTTCGAGGCTCGGAAAGCGCGTCTCAACCCCCGATGCGACGCTTTATTCCGTTCCTCTTACGGCCTTCCGTTCACCGGGATAATGGGATTAATCACAGAACTGACGCGGCTCGACAATGCACCCGTTAACACGACGACGTAGCCTTCATCAGACGGTGTCTTCAGGAATTATTATCCTGGCACGCGTTTATTATGCGACACGTGATCGGAAGCGTGTACCCGCGGCACGCATCGAAACAAAGTTACATCGCAATTTATCGTTTATTGTGTCGTGTAGAGAGCCACCGAATAAAGTTTCATCTTGCTGCGATTCAGCGAGTGTCTTCGTCAAATCAATATTCGAAAGAAATATTAAATTTCATATTAACGATTCATATTTATTTAAAGATGCGTGCAACATAATGTATCATCGTTGAAAGACAAACTTTTTTCTAAAGATTTAACAACGTGTCACGTTGTTATTCGAAGAGAAGATAGACATTTATAAGTAGGTATCATCCTATTAAATACGTCTGCGACGTTTGCGTATAACGAGGGTAGATTTTCGATCACCCTTTACCCAGCCACCCTGATGAATTTATAAAATGGTTCATGTCGAGGGACACGGAGGGAAATTTCGGCTAGGAAGAATAGTCTCTCGTATCGCCTTGTCATCGGAAGTTCATTTTTCGCGTTGTTGTTTAGAGGGTAAGGGAAAATGGCAAACTACCGGGGAACTGGAACGATACAACGAATGAAATATAATCTTTTTTCGCCATCGACGAGTTACTCTCGTTCTGTATTCTGGATCCGTCCTGACAGTGATAAATCGAAAGGAACTTCAGAAAATCGTTTCCAACGAAAACAATTGAATTTCAACTGAATTTTACGTACGTACTTGATTGTGAAATTTCTGCAAACTTTTCATTAACGAGTGCGGGGCAACCTTCAACGGGAAACAACGGAACGCTTTAATCCGTAATTTAACGAAGCGTGAACGTAGTTTCGCAGTGAAATAACGGGGTCCGATAAAATGCGCTCGTGGTATCTGCTAATGTCGTATTTAGAGGAAAATCCTCTTTGTCCGTCGAAATCTCTTTCCCATCCGTAATCCGTCCTTCTGCCTCGGTTGTTGCAGAAAATAAAAAAAGAAGATCGCATGAGTAATTAAGGCATCGTTTATAATTCGTCGTTCTTGACATTTAACCATCCATTGCTCGTTTATTTTCTGCTAACCGAATCAAGTAGGAAGAGTGATACGAAGCAAGCAATAATTTATGCAGTCTAAGTAAACAGATTTTCTCATAAATATTTCGCTGTATCTCGGCGAGCGAAATGCGCTTAAAGATCCTTTATCCGAGACTAAAGGTAGAATCTTTTAACCTCTGACGGGTCTGGTCATTAGGTCTCATGATATTTTCACGGCCGTTGAAAAATTCTGAAGCGTACAAGAAGATCGTGGCCGATTCACGTTGTTCAACAAACCGTGTGGTATCCATGAACCGTTCGACAAATCCGACTCTGACTGCGTTATTCGTGAAGGCTCCTTGGCGCGTGTCAAAACACAAGTACCAAGGCGGAAACCGTAAAAATAATGGCAACAGAGAAACACGAAAGCGATACGAAAACGAAACGAGATCGACAGAGAGAAACGAACAAAGTGCGAGAGGGACGAAGAACGCGTAACCTAGCGAAATTATCGAATAATTCACGCTACAATGGTTCAGGAACGCTCGTTGTTACCGACAATGGTGGACGAAACAATGCAGCAGCCAACAAAAAGGCCATCGATGCACGCTTACGTTGAATTCACTCTAAATCCTTGGGCTTTCCAGCTTTACCGTGCCATCAGAGTGCTCGCTAATCCACTAGGATCCTCCTGAATTCATCGAGAACTCTTTCTTTCGATCCACCTTCGGTCAATCACTTCGCGTTATAAATTTTCTTCCTTCGGGAAGTTAGCTACTCCGAAGGAAGAAAGTTTTCTGGTAAGCAGCCATAAAAGAGTGATCGACGCACCACGAGTCCTCCGGTTCAGGTATTAAGCTTCTTCCTTTTCTTCGGCAAGAGTTACTCCCACGTGAATCTGGCCTCCTCAACTAGCTTATCGTGTTTACGGACTCTCCAGTTCGATGGGAAGTTCAGGATCGCTAAGTAAGTACATGCTTCGTTCTTCGGGGTGTAGTTGGCGGTTGGATGAATGGCAAGCGGATTTTATAGCCTGTCAAACTTCCTTCCTTCGTGGGCTGCGAGTGATCGGTAACTTCCGTGAACTCTGTTTTGATTTTGGCCCACAGGATTGAGCAGTTTTGATTATCGAGAACGTTTAATCCTCGATCGATAAAGCTGGGTCAATCGCGACGCAACGAATCGTTTTTATTAAATTCCATCTGCCTTTCACGATAGAAAGGGTTTTCGAACGTGACAGCCGCATGTATCGTGGTGGAAAAGAAAAGAAATTGTTACGGTCGATGTCTCGTTCAGATATCATTCTCCAGACGGTCTCGATGGGAAAGGGTAAAACAGGAATAAAGGATTTTCGCAAAACTTTCGCTCTCTCGACTATGCTCGAATTATTTGCTCCGTCTGGCAGCAAAAGCGGAGCTACCCGAAATCGTATTTGCTATTCCCATGATTATTTGGCCGGCACCGTTTCATTCTTCTCTTTTTTTCTTTCACAATTTTTTTTTTCCTCTCCATCGGGCCCTTTTTAGAACGGATGACCAATAGCGTGGGTTGAGTCGAGGCTGAATGGGATGCTCCTTTGGGACCGTGCATTCTCTATCCGTAAGAATGCACTTTTCTGCCGGGTGAAATGAGCCGAGCTAATTTTCAGATCCGAAACCTTGCCTCGAGATCGTACGGAGAACGAAACGCCGGGAATAATGGTGGAAGAAGAGAAAAAAGGAGTAAGTTTACAGAACGACGACATCGATCTCGCAATTCCCTTTTATCTGGCTGAAATCGGGAAACCCAGATTGATTCAACCTCTTCACAGAGCGACGTGTATCTCTTCTGCTTCGTGGTGTCTGTTTGAACGAAAGCTTCCTCGAGCACGTTTATCGTTGCTTGCGTTTTCTTCGTGGTATTCTTGTCTCCTTGTCACGCTTTATCGCGTTCATCTCGAAGAATGTTTTTCGTTCGATGTATGGTCGATGATCAACAAGATGATCCTTGTCGTTTGTTTGCAGCACAGGTGACTACGGCTCCTCTCTTTCGATCGAGCTTTCTTCTTTCATTTATTTGTACCGTTTCGATCGACGATCGAGGACGAAACGATACGCATCGATCACGGCTTTCACCGCGAAGTTGAAGAAGTTGACAACAAATTTATCCTCCAGGTCGGAACTCTGGCATTCTTCCAGCGGGTATCGTGTTTCGAAGAAAGAAATCGAAATTCTATCGAGGCTATTTGTTCCAATAAACATACCCTTAGGGGAAGTTTGAACGATATCTTTGTAAAAAGTTTAATGTAAATCGAAGTCATGAAAAATCGTGCGATGACAGATTGAACGACGAGAAGGAAATTCCGTTGCACGAAGAGAAAGAAAACTTTTAGACTATCATTAGTCTACTTCGATCCAAATATTGTGCAATTTGGAAAGTAGTCACGAATAACTTCCAATCTTCTACGATTTCATCTTTCAAAGTTTGTTGTGTACTCTGACCCTTCGAAACGCATCATTAAATATTTGACTTGTCATTGGCACAGCCGAGTTCTAGTTTGTCTGCTAACAAACTCGTCGTTATATCTACTTACAGATAGAGTTCATTTTCCAAGTTGGATATTTTTCGGCAAATATCCAAGCTGATCTTGGAAGTTGCGCTGGCAAAGCGAGGATACAACGTGGGTTTAGGACTTGCAATTAGAGTTGCAACATTTATAGGCGCCATTAGAAGATATGCACGTGTACCTGAAACTGTTGGCCACATTTTGGTTTGTAATTATTGCAGTATCACTGATCCGGACTTATCCTTATGTATTGAGCGTAAAGCTGACATGAAATAACAGAAAGAATTATTATGATACCTACAAGAAAAATATGAGAAATGTATCGAATTCTAAATATTTATAAAAAACCTTGAAAAATAAAGAAATATCTTCGTACCAGAAGCAATACCTTTGAAGCAAGAAAGGGTTCTAGTAAAGAAAATTGAAAACCTCTTTGCCTATGTGATGCATTCTGGAAACAGTCATGCTTGGAGCTTCAAAGACGAAACAACGTGAGAGAAGAGAAAATTGAAGGAGCACTAGTTCCCAAGAAGAAACGAGGGATATAACAAGATATCTCGGCTCATACTTGGTTTTCGAGCGTCATCCAATTACCCTGCATAGATTTCGAAACATCTTCAATCTGTTTTCTGAAATATTTTACACCCTTCAACTTTTTCGATATTGTTATACGTTTCTTCGGCGGAAACCAAGAAGATTTCAGCATAAAACGCAAGCCACGCAGTGAATATATTCTCCCTTTAACGGTGTAGCAACCCTAGAACTGAGACACGCCCCAAATAAAAAGATCGGCCAATAGGATTGCTTCAAGGAGGGTACGAGGGGTGAAATTAAAATATCCTTCACTAGTAATGACTCCAGATACGCTGGTAACGACGCACGTGAACGTATGTACGAACCGGCGTAACTTTGTTTGCGATATTCGAACGAAGGGTGGCGCGTTTCCAACCCCTCGAAGAGGGTGCGGCAACCCTTCGAATCAACCAGATCTGCCGGACATATGCTGAAAGAGAGAGAGATGCGCATTGTATTATTCACGAGCTATTCGTGAGATAACATAACCCTGATTTTTAATATGAGTTCCGAGGGTTAGGCCACGCTTATGCTTGCGCTGCCTTGGTAACATTGTAATGGGATTAGTCGCGTTATTAGGGGTTTAAAATCACGGCTATGTTTTCTCGGATCTTAACCGTGTACCGACTGTGTTGTATCGCGTTTAACACGTTAGATTTGGTATATTTCTTCAAACAAGTGCTCGATACGGTGTGAATTCATCAATTGGATGTTTAGAATATTTAGAACGTTAGAAATTTCGAAGGACAATTTAACTGCTGTTTATTTCAAAGAACCGTAGCAGGTGTAAATGGTGCACCAACGACCAAATGTAAACCGAGACCGATATCATTTATGTTGCTTCAACCGAAAAGACGTTTCACGTTTAATATTAATTTTCCGCTTTGTGCACACCGTGAGTGCGATGGACGACACGGTCGATAAAGCACCTTCGAGTAATCAAGAAATTAGTTCGCGGCTTTCGAGCCGTATATACTGGTAGCCACATTTTGGCTCTCAGTTGATAGTGTCCATTACCAAAACGCTTTCGTACCCGCTGTACAGGGCTCGCTTCCTGGGTTAATCAAGGGATGATTAAGAGTATCAAGTTGCCAGGCGTGATAATGAAATTCGAATATACAAGCAATTTGCGAATTTTCGTTTTACTCGTGTTAAATACGCTGCTTCAATTAAGAAATTTAATCCTTTATAGAAATTGTGGAGAAATATAATTCAACATCAAGGATCGTAAATGTGTTACTATGAAAATGAAACTCGAGTAATTGAGAAATTGGCAGGATAACTATGCTTTCCATTCGAAATACACCTTAAACTTTAGGGTATTTGCTAAATTTCGCTGGGTAAGGTAAGTACACTGTTGATTATGTGCAAATATTTACTCTTTCATATCTGATTCAGAATATAGATGAACGAGGATACTGGAATAATCAAATGGTGTCAGATGTAAATCTAGTTGATTCTGGATTAACTTTTCCAGTAACTTCATCGAGAAGTGTTTGGAATGCTCGCTTTTATTCAACCGCGATGCTCAACCCATGAATATGTTTTATGGGAAACGGGTAGGATTCGGAGAAGATTTGCCGGAAATGCAAATCGTCTGGGCGGGTAAGTGGAAGGAAAGGAAAAAAGTTGCAACGCCGCAGGTAGACTTGCGATTCGATTTGGATCTTGCAAGTTATTGAATATCGATGCGAACGGAAACGAAGTTACCGCTCAAAGCGTCTCGATACGTTTTATGGAAACGCTGATGAATTGTCAACTTGGCATATTTCTGCAGTCGGTTGCTTTCAACGAAATTTCCAAGGATATCTGTTGCATCATGTAACGAGAAATAAAAAGGAAACAGTTTTCAAATCGATTGTATACCTGTGTACTCCGTCGGATTACCACGAAAAAATTCCTTCTAATTTTGTCTTTGCGGAGATTACTAATGATATTTTCCTTACGTTTCAGACGGACCGGATACCTATCCCGCAAACTTATAGATTCTTCATCACGTTTCACAAGAATCCGAGCGATAATTATCCGAGATTGCTACATTTCTTCATACGACGGCTCACTTAAACAGAAGAGCTTTATTAACCAGCTCATTATAAATAATATAACTTTAATAATCACAAGACAACGAAACATTAAACAAATACGGAAGACACTAAGAGGATCTCTGGCTGGAAAAGCAGATCCATGGTATTCGTCGTGTCATTTCCGTCAATTTAAAATCGTACTTCAAAATCATCGGAAGGAACGAATGCAAGGGAGAATAATGAGTAGACGTGGCAGGGGTTACCTTATAAAGGCCAATAATAGTAGAAAGATGGGTACGTCGTAGTATAAAGTTTCCGGACATATTAGCCACCCGTCGAATTAGCGTTGCGAGAAAATGCCCTACTCAGTGTCGATCCCAGGGGATCCGAACAAGCGTTTGGTCCCCGTGCATTGGGGTGAACTAGAAAGGGGGCACCCTTCGAAAAGGGCGGGGCCCCGTACAAAAGGGGCCCCGAAAAGTACCAACCCCTGGGTGGAGTTAGCACCCCGTATATATACTCTGCACTGATCGTTCAGCTTTCAGAACACGGTATACTACTGTACCGTGAATATCACGTTCGAAAAAGTTTCTTCTCCTCTTGCTTGACAGTTCACCGAAGAAGAAAAACATCGTGTCACGACCAGATGAAATATAGTGAATCAATGGAATCTCGTGCAAAACGGTATTTCAGTGTCCGCACGTTTGTTTAGTGTTTCTATCGGAGTGTTGTTCGATCGAGGAATTGAAGCTCGTCGGGAGATAAACTCTGGCAATATGTCGCGAAGTTTCTTGGTGGACTCGTTGATTGGCAATAACTCGCCGCCTGCTTACCCGTTGCCATATTACGGGAATCAATTGCCGAGCTATATGTTCAACTTCTTCAATTTGGGACTGGGTTATCAGCCAATCAGGCCGGTACCAAGACCGCCGGCCATGCCTGTTCCGGTTCCAATTAGTCCACCCGCTTTGCGAAGCTTACCTCTACCTGGACAGAGTCCTCCGTCGCCTTTGAACACCTCCGCTAGCAGACTATCGGGTAAATATTTGCTCATTGTGCAACTATCACGTGATTAGAAGTTCTAGTATCTCAAGATGTTAGTCGAATAGAGTAAACGATGATTGGACTAATAACGTGTGTAAAGGAGGTCTTAGACGAGCGTCGCGAAGAGTGAAGATTGATTACTATTCCTCTCATATTTTTATTATTAATACGTGAAGTTAATTTTCTTACATTAGACCACGTTAACGCGTTAGTAAATTTAATTTCACATCCCCTGTTCCGTGATCGTTACAATCCTGCGTGTACACTAACGCTATTGTACATTTCAGACGTTTCAGCGCCGAGCGAATCACCGTCGCGTAACAGCACCCCGACACCACCCCCGAAGTCGCCAAATTCCAACAACAGCTCGAAACGGATTCGAACCGCGTTCACGAGCACTCAATTGTTGGAATTGGAACGGGAATTCGCCTCCAACATGTACCTATCGCGTCTCCGTCGAATCGAGATCGCCACGAATCTGAGATTGTCCGAGAAACAGGTGAAGATTTGGTTCCAAAATCGCAGGGTGAAATACAAAAAGGAGGATCTACCCGCGGGACAGAATCAGAAGTGTTGCTGCTTGAGGACGTGCGGCAAGAAGAAGGATGGTTGCGTGGACGATTCGTCGAGCAGAAAATGCGACCAGGAGGAGGAGAGATCGACGAAGAAGGAGAAAATGGAAGCGATCGAGAAGGCGGTTGATACGATCAACCGGGAAGAATCGTCAAATACCGTGGCGGATCGTTTCGAACGATCGATGCGACCGTTTCCGACGATCGACGAATCGCAGTTGCATCGGGTAACGGAGGAGAAATTAAATCTTCCTAGGGTCAGCAGCACGATGGTCGAGCGACCCGGTTACGACATGGATCGGCACAATTTGTCCCAAGCATCGAAGCGAACTATCGGCGAAACGTTTGAGGAAACGGACGATAAGAAGAGACGAATCGACGGCTCGTCCTTTTGTCAGGACACTGGCATCAGTCCTGTTTTCAGGAGCATAGGATGTACAAAACACACCGTAGAAAGAATTGTCAATTCGTAGAAGATAAAATATAGCTGCATTTGTTTGCAGCAAAGAACAATTCTCTATCGACTTTGTAAATATTATTTCAACTTTGTAGATAATGTAAATATATATTTTTATACGATTCTAAAAGGGATGTTGTACATTTTTAATAGAAGCTTAAGGAGAATAAAATGAATTATTTAAATATATGATTCTGCTGATACTTTAAATACCTGTCCCTCTAAGATATATGTATTTCATTCAATAGTAACTCTCCTTGATCCTATTTTTCCACTCGATGTAAGACTAATTTGAAGCTAGGTCTTGAATAACCAACGACTCGCTATGGAAAGTTTTTATCAATTCGAGGTTCATAAAAATTACAGATAGAACAAGCGACGATCGATAAATATTTTATCATGTAAAACAGGAAGAACCCTCCAGGCTAATTTCGCGAATCACCAATAAAGTTCCGTTATTGATTCCCGTAGAAATTATTGTCGAAGCTTGTACAGAGGTAGCGTAACATCGCTTGGATTATACCTATCCGTAGAAAATTTACGGAAGATTTTCATCTCTTGGACGGATTTATCGTCCACACAAATCTTCTTTCGAATAAGTCTTCTCAGTTTCTCTTGCAATAAAATATCCAGTATAGATGTTAAAATGTCACGATGCAAAAAGACCATAGAAACTAAGGAAAAATTCGATACACTGAACAAATCTTTCATTTATTCATGCAACAAGTATTGAACGAACGATTTAACGATGGTTTCGAGGAATTATTATAATTCATCAAAGGGTTTTGGAAATTAATTTTCTAGTATAAAAAAATCACTCGAGAATCCGCCTATGTCGACCACCGTTGATTCCTTTAATTTGGACGAATGAAAAAGACAAAATGGTACCGTTTAACTCGCACGAGTTATCGTATTGTGCCGAATTCCAAGGAAACGATTTTCCAAACACCGGACTCCAATGAAACGGATTAAAGAACGAAGGACAGCAATAGGGTAGCAGAGGAAGGAATACTTTAAACGCGGAGTCGTCGTCGTCGTGGTCAACGAAGTGGAGTCATTGTTGGCGAGAAATCGGCCGTGATGCCGTAAATCCTGGAAATTTGTCAAGAGGCCCCCACTTTGGGTTAAATTTAAGGTAAAACGTAGTTAATGGTGTTAAGGAGCGACACGACAATGCCCGGAGGCACTCTCGCATCCTCGTGGATCGACAATGGGACACTTGTGTCGCCTTCGTTCTCGCAGCGGGTGAGCGAACGTGAAAACCGGCTGCCTTTTTTTTTTTCTACGGTCCCCAAAGTTGTGTCGGGGCCCATTCACGGTGTTCACGAAATTCTAAGTTCGTGCTGGTCTCATTCATTCTTGACTCGAGAGCGTTGAAGAAAGAGAAACAGAGAGAAGAAAAGAGATGGACCAGTCGATGAATGACCAACTCCAGGAAAAAGTTCGAATCAAAAAATTGTCACCCTCGCACGTCGGCTTTCTTTCTTTCTTTCTTTCTTTCTTCGCTTCCTGAGAGAAGTTTCGAGTTGAACGGAAGGGCGGTCGGTACTTTTGACGGTAGCCTTATTCATCAGTTTAAAAGACGTTTAGTGGTGGTACCAGCGAAATTCCCGCTACTCTTTAACGTGCATGTCACTTGAACTTTGAGTTTGTTAGAATTTTTGGTTGAAAAGAGCCAATGGAACGTAGTAATTGGGTAATTAAACGAGAAGAAAAATCTATGGAATAAAAAGTTGAAGTTTGAAACAATACTTCTTCTAATCATCGAATCTCCAGTTTTCTCTCGCGTTGGTTAATTGCGGCTCGTACATTCTGTATCGACCTAAATGATTTCCCAACCGCATCGCAGCCGTTAGGCGAGCTGCGATTCAATTTTCCGGACCCTCGCGTGTTCAGCCTCGTCACGGCTCGAATTCAATCGGATCTCGAGTAATGTGAGCGATATGCAGCCACAGAAGGCCGGCTCCTTTACAAATGTGTTAACATTTGAAGGGCGTAAAGCCAGTTAGAAACAAGCAGATAGTTAAACACAAAAGTTGGTTCCGTATATTTCCATGGATACAGAGAATTAGCCGGATTATGGCTAACGAGGAGTCAGATAATTAGACACGTCGCGACTTTGTGTTGCTGAAACTTTAGGTAAAACGAATTAAACTAGCCTTCGGGCTAGCTAACCAACACGCTACTGGCATACTAATGTTATTAGAACTGTAGCCTTCGCACCATTCTACGAAAGTACAGCTGATGACGTATCGTGTGAAACTTGGCATATTCTATCGCGTGTTTGATGCAATTTCACTGTTACAATCGGAACGCTCTGGTTATGATGTTCCATTGATAGAAGTACGCTCGTATCGACGATTATGCTGCACTAATTACCATTGCAGTTGTAATTATATGCGGATGTGGCGGTTACTATTTGCCTCGTTGTAGCCGATGAATGGAAGCGCTCTGATGGAAATGATTTAATAAATCCCGTCTCGTTAACGAAGTGGATAACGTTAAATGGATTAGATTTTGAAGCGATCATTCTGCGATATATTTTCCACCCGTTCGTCGCCGACCATTCGGACGGATTCTTGTTATCTATAGGGAAGCGCGTAGACCTAGAGAAAAACTTCCAAGTCCTAAGTATTTTCACTGGGTATTATCTGGAGGTGAAACTGTTCATATATAACTCTGTCATGGGGTTAGTCGAATGGTATTAATGAGTTCGAGCAAGTTGCGGCACTCGAGAAAAACTGTGGTAGCAAAACCTTGGGGAGGAAACCGCAACGGTTCTTGCGTCTGGAAACAAACGGTGTAAAGGGCCAAGAACCAAATACAGCGAAGGGGATGATCGAGTAGAAAAGGAAGAGACGAACCTTGAAGGGGGAGAGAAAAGGAGAAGAGGAGAATCGAGCTTTCCAGTTGCGTAGCGTTAATTCATTTCATCTTATGCGCACTGAAGTGGCGCTCGATCAAAGTTGAAAAGAGTCAGCGCGACAGCACTCGAGAAACACGCAGAATGGCGGGGGTTGATTTGGTCTCTCCTGACGTTCGAGGGGGGACACAGTGACAAGACGACAGAGAACCGACACGATGGTGCGGGTACTCGAAAGTTGAAACCGTTTTTTCGTGTTTGCAGGAGAGAAGGACAATGGCGAGACGCGCGGTTTCAACGTCAACGCCGAGAATCTCTTTGAACATTCCTAACTGAGTGCTATAACGAATTTCTTCGCACAAAAGGGATACTTCTTTATTTCCATCGAAGCAGGAGTTTGATCTGCAACAGACAATTTTAGGTACTGTAAGTGGTGGTCATAGAGTACTTGCATTCTACCATTATAAAAGGGTGTGAATTTTATAATCTGGAGATTCTTCATAAATTCTTTTAATTATTCCTTTTTAATTTTATTTCAAAAATCGGGTTTCTATCTAGTATTTTTTTAAATATCAATATGCGAGGCGTGATTTTAAATTCATTTCACGGGTTTTCGAAAAACGTGCCAGTTTTATCATTTTCGCATATATCTGCTGGACGTGCGAGTATGAAACTGTCGCTTTTAATCTTCGGAATACCGAAACCGGGTCAGCATTAAAATATTTACCCTTATGTCCTATTTGATTTTAGTAGTTCATGGACAGTCGTTCATGGACAGCATCAAACATGGTATAATATATGAGCAATTTGTAATTTATTACGAGGCAAATTGTCATATTGTAATTATTGCAGAGCTGAATATGGATTTTCATCCTCTGGACGTTCATTGTCAAGAGCAGATGGCATTCACTTTATGTTGATCAGCTTATAATTTGCAATCATTTCAGAATTGAAAATCCTCGTTAAAACTCGTAATTACAACCCTGGAAATTGAAACTTAAATTTGTAATTTCGCAGTTAAAAATGCAGGTAAATATCTGGACTAAAATTTGCAATATTCTTACAGTATTTGATAAACAATTTTAACGCGTCTACATTATTCTCTATGAAAAAAGGAATTATTACGGGTCGTTGGGAAACTCGCGTTCGCACCTCTTTGCCGTTTCTTTATGCCCGCAACGCTTGCCGCCTTTCGATGACGATGCACAAAACTCGAATATTTTCTTATTGTGCATCAGTTTGTATATTGTGCAAACGACTCGATCGTATGCATTACCGATCTCGTTGTCGACGTTACTGTACTCGGTCAATGGCGCGAGAATAATTCTGCTGCACCGCCCACAAACACGGTAAACGTTTACCTGAAACCGATTTAAAAACGCACGTACAATCGACGAAGGAATTCACGACTATCGTGCCTTGGGTATTTCACCGCTCGTTTGTAACTTGTAAACGCGAGAACTTGTCGCTGGGAAGCAATTTATGAAACGAATGGAATGTCATTCATTTTTATTGATACGTTTCGAGTGGAAAATTTGTCACTTTGAAGAAATTTGTCATTCACAATGGTCCTTTCGATTGGGGAGCAAGTATTACATCTTTAGTTGGGCTTAAGAGGGTAGAATTTTTTAAGCAGCAGGATATTTTTCTAAGTAGCCTTTCAGAACGGCTCAGATAGTCGAAGAAGTCAATTAACTTCGAATGGAGAGTATTACAGCCGTGAAGGAACTTTCTGAACTCGAAGAATCGTCCGGAAAGAATAGCGCTTCGGAATTAAAAGCGACGGCTGCTTCTTCCGCCTGGTGACCCGGTTTTTTCCGAGCTTATTCCTCAAGGAATAAAGACAGTGTTTCGACGAGTCATTAGACGATCGTTACGCGGGGCAGGTGCTTGTCCTACGCGTATCATGTTACCTGCACCCTGTTTGATTTTCCTATTAAACCATGAAGCACGCGTGTCCCACGCATCTGCGTTCCATGCGTGTAACTTTCAGGAAATTACTACAGGCTCCATCGGTTCGACTTTAACTGGAAACTTGACCATCCGTGACGATGGGACGTTAGAACGGAACTTCGAAGGGCTAATAATCGAACGCTACAATTTCACCTGCTTTTCCGAGTCTAATTTTATATATTACAAGTTTTCTGGTGCATGCACTTCGTCCTGCGTGATGCTTGAATTATTGGAAATTTACTTCTTTCATTAATTACAATTAGTTATTTACAGAGTAATGACCGGGGTTATGGAGGTTTGACTATAAATAAATCTGTTCCTCGATAAACACGAGCGATGAATGGATATTAATGCGAAAATCACGTTTGTGTTACTACCTACAATAAGATAGCTATCTTGAATCACTGAAAGCCTGTTTAGCTACGTAGTAATAAAATGTTGAAATGCAAATGAGCATCTGCTGCATCCGCAGCGGAGATTGATTTACGAGCTTGACACTCTGTTCCGCACGCGTAGCTGCACCATCATATGAAAAAATGTTGAATGTGCAAAACGTTTCGAATATTCGACGTGTATAATTTGCAATACGTGCAAAAAATTCGCATGCTGGTTTGTATTTAATTTCATTTTTCCTACAAAGATGAAAATAGAGAAGTTGGAAGAGAAATATAATGAAGTAATTTATTCCAACTATTTTTCCTCTAAATTTCTATTACATACCTCATTATTGTTCTGTTTTAAAGGTTTCACTAGCCACGAGAATATTCAGTTTCATAGGAGTAACGAAAATATACGAGGTACACTTTGAATATATCCTCCGACCGTAAAAAATTACGCTTTTTAATACGAAGAACATTCGTACTACGTGGGATACGATATATGGAACAGTGTTAATAATATAACGTGTGGAGTAACGAGAGGAAAAAAAAAGTGGGCTCAGCCGGGATTTGAACCCGGGACCTCTCGCACCCAAAGCGAGAATCATACCCCTAGACCACTGAGCCAGTTGAGAAAACTCTCATTTATTATCAATGCCATCGATTAGCATAACATACTTTCGTGATTATTCATGGATTTAAGTTAATATATTGCGTGTTACGTAGGTTAATGATAACGAATTGCGGTCATCAGAAAAAGATCTTTAATTAAAAGAAACAGGGTATTCGGTTCGACTTTCAAATTGACATGATCCAAGTGATATTTTTATACCAACTCCAGAAAATACGATCATATTAATTTCATTTAGATTACTTTTCATTTAGATTATTGCTTCCATTCGCACGCGGAGAAAGGTGGTCGTGAGCGAAAGTACTCACAGACACATTGAAACACGCTTTACTTTCACCTTCAAGAAGATATTCTGAAGCGTTCACCGTCGATCGAACCAGTCGTACAATGAACCTTTGATTAAAAATATTCGCGCAATGCTCCTTATCTCGAGCGTCGGCATCGGAGCGCTTTAAAGACGATTTCAAAAGAGCTTGGAATTCGTTTCAAATCGCTTAGTCGCATTCGTAGAAATGTAACCAGATGACTTCGATCGCCATTAAAATTCAGCACACGACAACGTTGAAATTGCCAACCACGTAATATACGTACCGTGTTCCACAATATGCAACCGAATGACTTGATTACAAGGTGTACTAGTTATCTTTGACCTTTCGTCGATCACAGAAATCGCGTTGTTCCACGATTAATTAAACCATCGAATCCCTCAAACAGTTTGCAATGTTTTCAAGGAAATAGATCAAACAGGTTTGAAGAGACAAGCGGCGATGAATAAAGAATCCAGTTCTATTTGTCATAATTAGTGGCATGAAATAGCCACTTAATTTCGATCCCCCTTCCAAGAGAAGTATCTCTTCGCTTTGTAGGTAGTGGTGCGGCAAAAAATTCGTTCATTGTATGTCACCTTTATGAAGCGACACCAAAACACGGTGTTACCCTTTGAACGATCTACGAAGCCGACGTACAGGCCGAGCCATCAGCTGGCCACGAAGGGTCGGGAGATTTGTAGCCGTGGTCGGATTACACAGTAGCCTTACCGAGGTAAAATCTAATCTACGATATTCTGGAGTCGCTCTCTGGATCCCAGTAAGACTGCAGGCAATCTAGACAGTCGAACATGGTGGACGTTTTGGGAAAATTGCGAACTTTCCACTGACCTTGCCAATATTCTATGTCCACCCGCGAGGGTAGAAGCGTGTTTTGCGATGTTCCTCAACTACTAACCGGACTCGATGACCGTTGCTCCTTGGTATCCTACGTGTATTGATTTCCCATTGGATACGAAGTTGAAAGCAACCAGATAAGGACAATACCGATTGTACACGAGAAACATTTTCTTCGTTTTCGTTGTTCGTCGAGACGAAAAATAAAAATCCAAGGAAATATTTCGATTCGATGACCAATCTATTCTCTGAACCACCATACTCGACACCTTTTAACGTCATTTTAACGGGTCCTGATAACGATCTACCTCCGACCTGGGGGCAAACATTTCACGATGTTGAGTTTTATGCTCCGTGGAAATCCGATCGGTCAGCGATTGGCCATCGTTGCCGATCGGTTCAGAGGTTGACCGTAGGGACCGCATTCGAATCTCGTCGAGTCATCGTGCTAATCCTTATTTAACCCAAAGTCTATCGGCAAGATCGAACGACGGGATTAACTTAACCGTTCGACAACAATGGGGCACACGAGAAGACACCACTTAGCGGTGGGGTACACTTTGGTCCGGTGGTATCTTGATCTGTGGCGGGCATCGCGATCGACTGTAAAGTTGTCAGTCCTCCGAGGGATACGTGTCAGCGGTGGCTATTCTGTAATGGAAATTGAGTGAAGGAATGCAATTAACGGGGACATCGGTGCTACGAAAGCGACAATTAGTGGTGACACGCTTGACAAGCCGCCGGTACTTAGACAATGCGATAGTAATGATCGTTATCAGTGGGATATCGGAACGAAGATATCTTGAGCATGTCGCGACACGTTAATCAATTTACCCTGTTTAACTCGATAATGGAGGAACGATCAGTGTCATGTGCACAGCTGCGTACGAAATTGCCGTGACGATGTATCGTATTGGAAATAATGGCGGACGAAACGGGTAGAAAATAAAATTAATGGAAGGTTTCATGTACATCGGATGACTTGGGTTGTACAGGATTTAATAGAAAACGTGTACCTATGTTCCTTCGCAAATTAATTAATTTCCACTGTTTTCACAATATTCGTTCAGACAAAATGCGCGCCCGTAGCAATTAAGGAAGGCAACGAGTTTCTCTTAATTATTCATCGCGACGAAAAGTTCTGATGGTTCGAGATTAATTAAACGAACCTCCCGGTAGCCGCCGAATTTGTCGAATAAACGAACAAACGAGCGACGTTGCGCGCGATAAAAATTGCCATTTCAAGTGATAGACCGCTAATGAGAAATTTGCATAACATTAGCCACCCTTCAACGTAGAATTAATGTCCCTTCTAGACGCGTCGACATAATAGCGGGACAATGAGCACCGGTCGAGGGATGATGCGTTAACCGACTATAAAAAATCGTGCCCACTTATGTCTATGCTAATTTTATCTTCTGGCGAGACCAATCGTGCCATTAAATCGGCTTGTCGCGGATAAATGTGGAACAAGAGTTAATTGGTACTTTTCGGTTGAACGTCTGCAATAAAATTTGTATTTTTTTTTTATGTCCTCGAATAATAAATCTAAATAAAGAAACTTTAATTTAGAAGAGGTGGTTGTTGTACATTCATCATTTTTACAAATTTATCTCCTACGGTAGCTAGTGTTATTTATTTTGAGAAAAATGAAAATGCTGAAGCACTGAAATCAACTATTAAAATTCAGTATGCGGGTACTATGAACATTTTAAAAAATATATTGCGAAATTCTTTTCATTTTATATTTTGCGGAATCGTCAAAAGCATAATTCTTCCCTTACCGTATATTTCCCAGTCGGTCCTTTCCCCGAAAACGACGAGAGGGCAATTTAATTAGCTTGGGATTTTCCAGTGAATTAATCTTCTTGAAAATAAAACGTGGCCCTTCAGTGAAACGGCCGTCGTACAATTACGGTGCTCCCACTATTCGTCTTATTTCTTTTTCTGTACGATGCCGCTGATAAATTTCAGATAACGACACGTTTCTTTGTTGTATCTTCTACTGGTAATATACTTGGAAATCAACGCATTCTTTGCATCCCGCCATTTTATATTTTATATGACCGTTATTGTAACTTCGAATGATTCCTGAAATTTAATTAAACTTTAAATTGATAACTCACTTTCCGAATGGCTTTCTTCTTGGTATCTGTTTCGTTCGGTAGCAATGGCTTGCCACGAATGACGCATTAGAAATTGTACAAAATTTATTGATGATCAAGTTCTGATAAATATCATAAATGTATTATATTTTTCAGCGTTATTGTGTATATGACAACACGCCTGGCGTGTCACCAAAGTATTTGCACTCTATCGATTTTCGATTCGAAGCGGATGGGGTTGAGACAGACAAATCGTATTTGAAACGATATTATCTCTCGACGTAGACGTATTCGATGCAAGGAGAGAAATATAAGACTGATTAAAGCCGTCGAAATTTCTCGCGGATTCTCGGCACGAGCTCGAAAATCGTCGTAGAAACGATCCACGTGGGAATCGACCGATTAAATTGACCTCTGTAATTACTAGCGAGCGGTAGTTTGCGTCCTTAATAGTTGTTGAAACTCGAGGAACTTTTAAACGCCGGGTGTTTCTTAAATGAGAATACTTTTCCACAGTCGCTAATCGCCTGTCCCTGATCGATCGCTCGAGATACTTCATTTTGCGTCAACTTTTAATTTCGTTTCGCGACTGATCGCTGATATCACGCAGCGAGAGAATTCAACGATCGTTCTTATAAAGATCTTTTTTCGAAATCGCTGCCTCTATTAGCGATAAGAAATCGCGTATAAGTTTCTTTTAAAGTGCCACCGTTTACCACGTATACTTTACGTAGATTGCATTGCCTCTGATAGCTTATCGCGCGAATAAGCCAAAACCATTGGCAATACGACAGACGGTCGACCTATTTTCCTTGGTCCATGGGTCAAAAGGTTAGAGTATCGTTTCCAGGCGATATTCGAGTTTCTTCGCGAAGATGAGTACATGTACCGATATGGAAGATAGTTGGCGCAAAAGATATCGACGAATGATTGTATTTTATTTTATAGCGTACAGTGTTCGAAATTTGTTAAGCTGACACTATATTTAGATACTGTATTAATTTATAGTAGCCGTTGCTGTTATGAAATCGTATCAGACATTTAGCGTTTAATATTTCCTACAAACAGAAGGGCACGTGTCTTAATTAAAGAATACATGCAATTTCGATGATGTTCATTTGTAGCGTGTTCACAGTGTACGGCAATGTATCATTCTGTTCGACTTGCACTGGAGAACGCTTATCAATCATGCAATACCATTCGTATCGAATTCCGTTCAAGAAGTGGCCACGATAGCCCCAGCTAGAATCCAATGCATCGGTAGCAAAATCTACGATTGAAGTTGTTCCGCATCGCGTGAGAGTGGTACTCGTAAATCATCGTAAATGTCGACAAAATGAATTGCCGTGAGTCGCGTTTCTACGAGTGAAGAAGGGTTCTCTTTTGCTCGCTTTCTTTCCACTTTGCTTTCCAACTCGAGCAAAGGAGTGCATTCAATTAATGCTCGCTCGTTTCGTCAACTACCCTTTAGCTTTAACATCATTGTTACCAAGCATGTGTTTACGGATCTGGTTCACTGGCGATTGTTTCGGATTCGATTCGACGTGACAAGTGAACCGTTAAAGCCATGCAAACTGCTCCTAATATGTATGGATTCAGCTCGATCGAATGAACATCGAGGAAGCTGCCTTTGTGTTGTTAATCGAGTATTCTTGATTTCATTCCACGAGATGTTTCTTAAAGAACTTGACACGAGTTAATAACGCAAATCAAGGGATTCGCGTCGTTTAAATACGCTCTTTATCCGAGCACAGATGAATGTTACGTTTTCGTTTACTAAATAAGATTTTCTAGAAGAAGATTCTTCCTTTGATGGATCAATGTCATCGCATCAGAAAGGGAATGCAGTGACGGTGAACCTAACTCAACAAATACCACACTAAGAAGGGTCAACATTTCTGTTTCTTTGACAAGCCACGCACTTTCCTCAGGTTCACGCCCTGTGGATGTTTGACATCGGTTCCGAGGATCCTTTTCTCGTATTTACATTTCCTCGTGTGCACGAGGGTTGTCTGATCGGTCACGTTAAACGGATTTAGAAGAGGGTGTAGGACAAACGTGGTCGCGTTTTGACTCGTACGGTTTTCCGTAGGTTTTGCGTGTCCCCGTGTTCAACCGCATCTCCCCGGGCTAAAATGAGCCTTCCGATGTAAGATTGAAAAAGTTTTTATCCGAAGGAAAGAATTAAATTAGAAGAAGTTGGAGAGAGGAATTAGGGTTAGTTGTTAAGGTTAGTTGGTAAAGAAAAGGACAAACTGTAGACGGTCGGTCTTAAAGCATTCGGTTTGAGTGGAAGAGTTTCTCTCGTGTTCCGGTTCTTAGGGGACACATGAAAATTATTTATTAAACAGTTTGCATTTACCGGAGCGACCTACGTGTTGCGTGACACCGGCTCGATATCCGACTCAGCGACTAAGCGAAACGATTGATCAATTTCGAAATGCACACAGAACACGACGTCTTTTCTCTTTCAGAAAAGAGACAACGGAATTGGCAGTTGGGAAAATTACACGCCCACGGGCTGAACTCGTACAGATTTATTTCCATCGGCATCGAGACGCTGCGTCGTTTCGATGGAAGAATGCACGCCAAAGTCACCTAGTTTTGTTTAATACTCAGGATATTGGACGTAGGATGAAAGTGATTGCTCGTTTCACGAATAGTTCAAACTTTTATCTTAGACCTTACAGAGAGCAGCTTCTGTTCCATAGAAATTCTGTTTAAAGAAATTTGTTAAAAAGCTTTGGACGCGTTGATGGTTCTTCCGACATATTCTGACGGTTCCGCGTAAACAATTCTTTGAAAAACGTTGCGTGCCTTTCAAGAAGCCAGGCAACGATCGTTTAATGGCTCGTTAAACGTGCTAGCATTATACGAAAGGCTCATTCACTGGGTAAACAGAGATCAAAGTTATGACGAGCATCGCTCCAGGTCGTTGGTTATAATTTTTTTTCTTTGCCCATAAGGAGCGAAATGATCCTAAGTGCTCCCGACGAGCCTAAGTAAACGACGGAAACGTTGTGCTGAAAGGTTAGTGTCCGTTGCATTTTATTGTAAAAAAAAGAAGAAGGAAGCAATCAAAGTCAGAAATATTTTGATCTTATAAAATTGTTAAAATCATGCGATCCTTGTGATGTACAATTTCGAAAACAATTGTAACATTTCACTGGGCGTAATTTATTAACGCGGTAAACAAGAACTCCGTCGTCCTACCAGAAATTTCGAACGGTATATTAAAATCGGAATATTTACGCGCGTTGTGTATTGTTTATTAAAAAATATGGACGCCGCCCATAAGTTAGAAGCAATGGATATTAAAATTTATTTTCTACTTTGAAATTTACAACGTAGTATTTTTGCTTCTTTCGCATAGCAATAACTGTTTTATTCACTGGATGATTCAACTACCGTTTAACAAGTTTTACAGCCGGATTTAATATTCAATACCACCCTGGGGGTAACGGTTCTAATAAATTCGTAGCTTGATAAGGGTATAAATAAGAAGGATGATACCATAAAAGGGTCTATGGTAAACGATGAGATGGTGAAAAGTAGCCGAGTGGATTCGGTTACGCGTGTATGTATCGTTGGTAAAAATTCTCGACGCGCGTTTGATCGAGGCACGGTCTATTGTGTTTCGATAATACACGGCAGGACGGTCGAACGGGCCGAATCCATGGGGCCCGTGGGTGCCCTTATTGTTGCCATCCACGATGTTACCCTTGGCTGTGTACAGAAGTGCTTAATGCAATAATGCACTATAAAGATACCATCGGGAACTCGATGGCCCGTGTTCTTTGCTTCACGTACAGCCAGACCCCGTCACAACGAGATTTCCTTCCGACGGGAACGTAAATTAATAAGCGACGACCACGCTACCCTATACCCTGCTCTCGATTTCTGATTCCATAATTGACTATATCAAGACGTCACTGGAACTGTTGATAGTTACAGTAATTGTTAAAGAAGAATCGAATTTTTAATCGTTTTATTATACTTAACGATTGGATCAATATCAATACGTATCGATGATATGTAATATAATTGAGTGGTAAGGTATTTAATGAAAAATTTTAGGTATTTCGTATGCATAGTTCTGATAGCAATGCAAATGTTATATCGAATTCATATTTATTTGATATTTTATTGAAACATTGATATGTATTTGATATTCTTGAAATAACAGACGAGCAGGTATTCATAATTTCAAAAGATATCAAATGTTATTGCATCGTGTTTCCATTGATCGAAGCCATAGAATTTACGATAAACATTGTCAGTATTCTGCTGACCGATAAATCTGCATCGGACTAAATTTAATCCTACCAGCCATCAGTGCACCTGTGCAGATCCATAAAGTGAGAATTACGTTCACCCGGTTTCTTCGGTTTTACGACTTTTATAACAGATATGGCAGCTGACCTGACCCAAATAATTATTCGCATACGCTTGTAAAGTCGTGATCCTGAGCGTGATGCGGCAAATACCTAACGTGCTAGATCGTCGGTCACGAAACGAGCCTCTTCGAACGATTATAAAACAGAAATGCAATGTTGCGCTTACAACCCTTAATAGCTTTTCTCGACATCGCAAGAACAAAGCAATTAATCACGATCATCGAATTCACGTTCCCAAATAAAAATTGTAACCCTGAAAAGGGAATTAACCGACAGGTTTTATAGCAATCAGCTATTCTGAACCTTTCAAGGTGACATTATTGACCACTCTAATGAAAAAGAGGTACGAAAGAAGAGGGTTTGGAGCTTGTAACTGGTGACCAGGTAAATTACGTCACACCCCGTGGCGTCCAGGTAACTTCCAGGTGTCACTGGTCCCTACCAGCAGAACCATTAACCATTCGAATTCTTTCGGCCCTGGAAAATCTGTCTCTTTCAGGCGCCCCTTCTCTTTCTTCGCGTTGGAGTTTCCAGGCGATGTTTTGCCACAGTGTTAAACGCGAAGACTGTTCGTTTCTAACAGTTTAGCTTTGTCGGTGGCACGGTGCCTCGTTGCTCTCTTGACAAATTGGGGGAGACGAGGGTAGCTTGTAACAGAGTGAAAACAAATTTGTCTCTGCTGGGTCATTGATGGATCGCGTCTCGTATGGCCTTTCCAATTTGCCACTTCAAACACCTAATGCCCTACTTGACGATTAATCATACTGGATCTACTACGCTGATATTGCAAAACGTTTATTTTAATTTAAGATGTAACGGGTTATTATTTTCATCGTATTTGACAGAGGTACAATTAAAAAGTTTACAAGTCCCTGCTTAAAAAAAAAAGAAAAAAGCCACCCTGAAGCGACTGGAAATTGATTACCGACAAACTACCTCGCCAACAGTTTCGAGTACCAAAGATTCTCACTTTATGTATTTACACGGCACGCTGTCCCAGCGTGAAAGAAAACTTTCGAGGATCGTTCGGTAGAAAAGACTCACGGCAGCTGCGAGATCTTGAGACTCATTGCACGCCGATTTCCCGTGTCAGGGTCGTAACGATTTGTCGAGAATATACTGGGTACCGGTCTCGATTTGATACGCCGAATTTTCGAGATATTCCGCGTCAAGGATCTAAAGATTTCACGCCTCTCGAGGAATACACTGTCTCCTCTTCTCCATTTGATCATCTGTAGGGAATCTAGAGAGAGGTAAGTGTAATACGCGAGTGTTGGTAAGTTCGTGTGAAATTGTTGAATACACCGGAGGATTCTGCGATGTCAGTTTAGCGGTGAACGCGTGAAACCGTGAAAAATTGACAGTTTAAACCGCAGATGCAACTTGAACGATTCTGCCTCGTCTTTTCCCTATTTTTCACGTTGCTCTCCATCGATTGAGCACATGTGACATTTTCAGATATTCTAATAAAGCAACATTTTCGTGAGACGCCTTTTTTGTATTTTCGATAATAATTAGAGAAATGCCATTAAAACTTTGAGACGACTAGAAATTCTTTTCTCGAAAGGAAAATAAATACGATGGTACTGGTGGTCGATAAAAGTACTGCAGTTCCTATATATTGTAACGAAGTTGACAGAAACTCGATCATCGTTCATGTTTCTAACTTCCAAGTGGGTTCTTCTATCCGATTACCAAGTTCTTCGTAATCAATTCGGTTATACGTGACTATCACCGATACAAGAATGAATTATTTCCTCGTTCGTGTGCTTTAATTTCTCCGTCGATGTCGTTTTTCAAGCTGCAAGTGACCCGTACGCTTTGACCGGGCAGTAACAACTCGTAAATCAACCCTTTCCAGGTGACCGCCACTCGATATTTCTGTCTCGATAAATTTCAGCTTATTCCCGATGCTCCCATTAATAGACTGTGTAAATCGCCACGAGCGTCGTTGACTCTGAATTAACGGATTATATTTAAATCGATTTTTCAATTATTTGGAAACTGATTAGTTCAAACGATTTTGAATATTACAAAGCCTTTGATTAATTCTGAGTCAAGCCATAAATATAAAATCGAATGGATGGATCATTCGCAATGTATCTCAATTCTATCGAAGCTAGATACGCCATTCATCGATGGAAATCGATCGAAGGTAGTCGTATCGAGGGCGCAGAGTGAGAAAGAGTGGTGTCTGTTGGCGAACGAACGATGTATAGGATTTTTCAGCGTACATCGAAATATTCAGTGGATGGTGCTCGTAGTTGGTTATCTCTCTCTCTCTCGAGATGCCACGCACAGAATAGGATAAAAGCATAGATGGAGGATCGTGAGTCCTGATAAAGCTTCATTTCAGCTGGGATAAAAGGTGATAGGTCCTCCATCGACGCGACCTTACGGTAATGGTGTCGGGAGAAGTAGAAGAATGTAAGGCAAAGAGATATGGTTGAATGACGCGACGTTTCCGTGGAATTCTCACCTGCTAATACGAAATCGATAGTCCCCGTTTCGATGGAGAACGTACGCGTAGCAAATGAGTGGAAATAGTAGAAAAGCGCGTCACACGATCCACGTGGAAGTGGGTAAACGCGATTTTTCCATTGAACCTCGGAACACGTGTCTTTCTCGTAGCTCGAGCCCAGGTCAAACGATACGGGGATCTTTCGCAGGGTGCCATAAACCACCACAAAGAAGAGGAGAACGATGCTCCGACCGTGGTCTTCGAGGCTCAATGATCCCCAAGAGGCCATTATTATTCTCGTAGTAAGTCGGCCTGGCCAGATGTTAAGACTGCCCAGTATCCTCTCGACTTCTTCGCTAGAGTATAGATTTCATTCACAAGATCTAGCTTCTCCGGTCGATCCATTGTCGCTTCGAGTACCTGTAACCTAGAACCTTCGAGATGCTGTCCTCGTCTGCAATACACCGGAGAAACGTAAAATTCAAATTTCTCGCCTTGGAGGTGGCCTACGAGAAGAAGAAGCCGAGATTCTCATTGAGGAAACACAGTACGCGACGTACAATGATAAAATGCTTGGAAATAGAGGAAGGAAGGAAGGTTTACGCGTAGATGAGGAGAGAGAGACAAGAGGTGGGATAACCTTACACCGGCCATTCAGTAGGAACGCGATAGAGAAGCCTCTTTCGAGAGGGTATTTTCTTGCTAGCAATCCTTGTGCAAAAGCCAAGTGCCTCTTGCAGCTTCATTCAACCCCGCGACGCTCAATGGAAAGCGAATGGTTCGCTCGTGGGCGTTAGAGGGAGTAATGTAATTCGTGGAGTGGCCGGCTCGACGGGGGGTATTCGTGGGTGTCGAAAAAGTTGATTCTTTGCCGAAGGGGTGGAACCAACGGACTATAAACGGCGGGGGGAACTTTAAAACCTTCGACGATTAACCCTCGGAGGAAATTGAATCTCTGCCGAGAAACTTTTGCCTGAATTAATTGGAACGATCGTGCTCGTTGAAACGAAGAAATTGTTTCTCATTTTCATCCTGTCTCATTCAGGTATTTATAGGGGCCTATGTTTTGATATACTGGCCCACCCTCAACCATTAACTTTGCGTTTTTATTTGCATCTTTATCTTCCTTTTTTACGTTTATTTTAAAGAATCGTAACTTGTCCTTTTCTTATCGTTGAAAGTATTTTGCAAAATTGGTAGAGATAGAGACATCTTCGCTATAAAAAGTAACGTTATATTTTCGAAGCGAATACCGTTATGTCACCAAGGCAAGGGGGCGCAGGAAATCAAGGGGGGAAAATGGATTTTAAAGTAATTAATAAGTCGCCTCCTTGGAAAGGTCGATCTTTCAATGGCGTGAGGGAAAAAACCTGACGTAAAGGAAATGAACCAAGAAAATTGACGAGAGGAAGAGAAACACGTTAGTCGCGTTATAGCATCCTGATCCCCGAGAAAGCCGATTCACCTTCCACGATCTAAGATCCAAGGAAATAAAAATGCTTGCAAGACGTACGAAGGACAAGTTTACCGGTGGAAAATCAAGGAAAAAAGCAACGTTCAGCGATAACCTACATAGTCGACGCTCTGAATCGAAGTTTCATAAGGTGTTTTCTTTCGAAAAGATGGTTTCTTTTTGCTTTGCTCGAGTACCAGGCTACGTCACAGGCTTCTCTTTTGAGAATCTTTCATAAACGGGAATAAAATACGCGGAAACGAGTGAACTATTTGCACGATCGCGAAATTCGTCGCTCGTCGACCGAATCTATCACCGGAACGGTGTCTGATCCTAAATTGAATTAAACACAAATCGAGCCGTCAGATCCGCAAGCATTTTCGACAAGTATTAAGTTTGCTCTCGCACTTTATAGGTCAACGGATTGTAATTGAGATACCTGGGATAGGGTGGGACGCGACGTGACCCCATTCGTGGTAGCATCGACGGAATAGTTTGTGGCAAAATTTTCCCAATTTCGATGTCCATTCTGACCAACAGGCGATGACCAGAGATACAATGCATTTCCATTCATGTCTTTCGTATACCAACATAATCTACAATAATGTGTTTCTAAAGGGTAAATGAACAAGAATCGTGGTTTATTGACTATAGGCTCGTTAAATTCGCGTTTAAAGGAAACACTTTACGACGTTCTAATTTTATAAGCAATATAAACGGGGGAAAAATGTCGGCACGCTTTCGCAGTCGTAAATTTTTATTTGTCAGACTTCCTTAAACCCCGTAGGCGACACCTTACTACCTTTTCCTCTATATACGATCTTCTTTCTATTCTACAGGCATAAGGGTGAGCTGGTTGGTCCTAATTTTTCAGCGAACTTCATCCTGACAAACGCGAACCATTCACGCAGAAATTGTTTCTCGTATCTCAAACGGAAAGAAGGTGATTTTTCATGCAGAACTAAGTTGGAAACGCGGAATGAAGCTTATTCACGCGAGACTTCGCATTCGGGAACATCAACTTTAAACTCAAACGGGCTTGAAATTCTCTTGGTATTTACCAATGTTGCTATGACTTGCAGCGCAACAATGCGTTACATCGCTGGAAATGTTTCACGTTTATGCGTTTAGAATTGTTGTAACAAGCTGTTAGTTCGAACACGGTATTTTCATTCAGTTTAGCAAGTATTTCGCATCCTGGAAATTCTAAATTCTTCCGTTTATGTATCGTAGAAAATTTGTCGCAGGAAAATTGATCAGCTCTGACGTACGCATAAGTGGCGAAATAATGTCCCCTCGTGCACCACCCGTCCTTTTTCCAGGACCAACCCGCAACCCCAACCCAGCTTCCTATTCGTAGACCTTTATTAAATTAGAAACGAAGGGAGCAATAGGAAGGATGCGAGCAAATCGAGTGGAGCCGAGGCTCGAAGCATCTGGAATACGCGGCGAGGAATCTTCGCGCGGAGTTTCGATAAAGCAAAGCTTTCACGAGTACGCGTGGAATTTAGCATGTCGCAGAGCTATATCCACCATATCGATCCAACCACCAAACGAACCTTCGTCAATGCTATAAATATTTCTATTACCGACAAATGTCCCGTTTTAAGCACCATTTCAACGTCAAAAGCAGAACATTCTTCGAAAAACAATACAATATAATCTAACCTTCTGAATGTACCCATTTAAAGCCTCATTTAGGACAGATCCGATGGCTGGTGACGAAATTCGCCAGGATGGCTCCTCTCATTTCGAGGAATTAATATCGCATCATCGTAGATTCATTAGGGTAAGAAGCCGCAGATTCATCCGATCCACTGCATATTCATCGTTCCTCGAAAACTAATAATTTCACGTTCGTTAGACAGCGACATAGTCAAGAGACCCAGTTGGTGGTAGCATTAATCTTCCAACAAAACTTTGCAGCCTTAATAACCCGTGATACGACAGTTTCGACGTTACGGGGCAGATCCATTGTCAGACTTCCATCCCGAAGCACCTAGATACCATGTTCACCGCTTGTACCGATGCGAAATAATCTGGTAGAACGGTGATTCCAACTGTTGCAATTGTAAGCTCGATTCTAGTAATCAAGATGCACTCCAAGATGCACTGTGATATTAAATACGTTCTAAATGCATCGTACGAAATAATTGTATTCGCGATGTGATAGTTTTATGCTTAATCGACGTTTTAGAATTTATTAGAATTTTGAAGCATAAACGCTGTGCCATCATTTATTTTATTTCACTTTAATATCGCAAGAAATATGTGCGACGACGTCCGGCGACAGAGTTTTCAGCAAAATTCAACGTTGCTTGCCCGATTGCTTCAAGTGTTTCACCAGGTTCAGTCATCTTTCAATGTCAACGATCTAACACGTTCGCGTTTTCCCGGATAAACAGAACATAAAGAAAAAAAAAAGGAAACTTGCAATATCGTTATAGTTGCAGACAGCTGAAGGCGATCGTCCACGAAATCGCACGTTTTCGAGTAGGTGTATTGCGGCCTGTCCCCGTGACGAGCGATATATCATAATTTTGTAACTGGCATGAAAAAAAAAAAAAAAAAAAAAAAATGAAGCGATGAAAGAACGGGCAGGGAGATACATAGGTCGCTACTAGCTAGGGGGGTAAAATTGAATATGTTTCGTGTATTCATAACCCGACAATGGACACTTGAACCTGCCTTGTTAGATGAGAGCAGTGAAGCGAGAAACTGGGTGGAGTCGGCACCTATAGGTCGTTTCAGAATCCGTTGAACGTTATTGATGGTCCTGCGAACGAGGGCAGCTCGGTTTCTCGACCTACGATGAAATCGTTTGACGGATATGTCTCGATAACGAGGTGCTTCCTCGTGGTTCAACGGCGTTTGGAATGTGCTCCGCGTACGTCTACGTGAGTTATGTACCGTTCCAGGCTGATAGATCGAGAGTTCATGGTTAAATTTAAAGTAGAAATGAAATCATAATTCCACAATCGCTATTATTCGTTGCTGGAAGATCAAAAGTTTATAATTCGATTTGATATTTCAACAAAATTATACGCTGAAA
Organism: Osmia bicornis bicornis; assembly: GCF_907164935.1. NCBI lineage: Eukaryota > Metazoa > Arthropoda > Insecta > Hymenoptera > Megachilidae > Osmia > Osmia bicornis. The sequence continues at coordinate 6,652,673 of NC_060216.1, read as the reverse complement.
GTAACTTTGCAATAACAATAGAGCAAATACGTTCCACGAGAAAGTACCGACGCAAACTGTTTGATACAGTGTCCTGGTACATCCATTTCCGACACGTGTAATTGAACGTCGCGTCGTCGGTTCAACATGCGACGCAATCAATGATTTAATAGATTCCGATTAATTTGAAAGGCGATCGTAGTAGCCGTGATTATAATTGCATGAAAGAACGACAATCAACTGCAACACGCAACGAATGCGTATCGCTGACTATGAATATTAATGGAAATACAAGGACCAATATTTATTATACCCTTAGGCGTTCCTTTTTCTCATCGGGATGCATTATAATTCATCTTTGCAAGGAGGGCACGCGAAGAATGCAATTATTTGTCGCCGTAATCGTCGGTGAATTCGCACGAGATTCGTCAGAAGGGTCAGCCTGATCGAATTCGTTTCGTCGCTGACGGGGTCACAGAGTGGAAATTGAACGCAGGAGTGACGCGATCCCGTCACTGCCAACGACACCGTGAAACAGCTCGCCCGTCGGTGAATTTAATTCTTAATTAAACTGCGAAACGAAGGTTCGATTCGTTGCGCGCCATCGGGCCCACCCTTCGCGCTCTTCGTAAACGCACCTGCACGCCCGTGCCATTCTACCGACACGCCGCGTGGAATCCGTAGAACATTCAACGCTTTGCGAGCGAAAACAAATACGCGTCAACGGGACAGGGTCCTCGAAGCGTAGGCAATATGTGTCCTCGACCCTAAATCGTCCAGTTGAAAAAAGATGAGGCGACCAGTCCGATCTATGTACTTCAAAGATCCATTGGTGCAGCACCCGATAGATTTTCACCAACAATTTCAAAACAAATTGTCCCTTTATAAAAAAGTTAATTAAATTCATATCGCGAATTTATACCAAAGGCTATGCGACAACCTATTATAATTAATTACACCCCTTACCTTCAGTATTGTTTTCGAGAAATATTTGTTATTTTATCAGAAAAATATCAAGTTTGGTTAGTGCCTTTTTCCCTTATAATGGCTTTATAAAAAGCTACATATGCTGAGATAATATGTAAAATATAGAAGGAACCATTTGAATGAACTCTGGCGAACCATCGCTGCAAGCTTGCAGGGAACTAATATAAACTGTGTATAGAAACAAGAACAACAATTTGTGGAAGGATTAGAGTTCCGGCGTCATTGGAAATGGAACGGCAAAGTGTGGGGTTGTTCTCGCACCCTCTCGCCACCGTGCACGTGTGCGATCGTAGAATTGGTCATGGTTCTGGTTTCCAATGCGTCCTGTAATAACCCGCGGTAATATGCGTTAATGCGCGTTATATATATACGGCTTCAATGTTTATATTGAATACCAGTTAGAAGATATTGCTGTCAGCGTTGAAAACACGGTTATTTATAACGTCTTTGCTCGATTTTAATCGTCCGAGTGCTTTGGTTCCACTATTGTCGCATCAGGTCTGCTGGGATCTTACGCTGGGATAATCGAGAGAATTATAAATCGTCGTACTTGTAAGAAAATAGAGGGCTCTATAATATAAAACAGAAGAAGCACGATCATACTACTTGGCATTTTTCCAACGTGTCCTCGTAAAAGAGTTAAAGTGCAGGTCACGCGCGCACATTGAACGAACGCATATGCATATTGTATTCGAAATCGAATGGAACTGGGCCAGTGAGCAAACAAAACGCAACCGAGAAAATGCTATCTCCTTTGTGAGAAAGATATTTAAAAAAAAAAGGACGTTACAGTGTGTAATCAATCGCCCAAATGAATCAGAGTGAACTGAAATGCAATCGACAAGTCCTGCACACTGAATTGTATTAACGGCGGTAGGTGATCTGATAAATCAAAGGTTCTGCAGTTTATAACTTTAAGTAGTTGGGTCATAGCAGTGGGCTAATTAATGTGGGTTTACAACAGGTTAATACCTTAATAAGTTCATTGATGCTGAATATATAATTCGGATGGTTACACAGATAGTCGTAGTTGGTGATTAGGTTGGATGGAAACTGTCATAAACACGTTTGGAGACCCAAACAGTTCCAATGTTTGCTTGTCGTGACAACGGAGGGCGGCTCGAAAAAATGTGTTTGCGCGGAGGGTTGCATAGGGCAGAGAAGAAAAAAATTAATGATTCCCAATGACCGCGTGCACGACTCGTCGAAAATGGAGTCGTCATCGATTTCGATCAGAGTGGCCACCGTCACGACAAATTCGTATTAATGACCAGGCAACTTTTCTTTTCGACGGTGTTTTTTTTTTTTGCATACTCATCGTTGGCACAATATGCGACATAACAGTTGGTAGCATTCGACTCGATCGTGAGTTTCTTTTATTGTCGATTTCGAATTGCTCGGGGATCAGATGTCGGGGAAGATTGGAAGTGCCGTTCAACGTCTGCCATGCAGATTCCGTAGATGACACGACACTCGCCTCGGTATAATTAATTTACCGCCGAATGGAGCGTGTTGACAGTGTTGAGAGAGAGAGAGAGAGAGAGACAGAGAAGAGAGACACGCAAATTTGCATTCTTCTCCTGCTTCGATAAAATAAATATCGCCGAGCGTGCACGGTATTTGAGCTCAAATAATTACTTTTCCCTTTACCGGTCCGCTAATTACGGGAAACCGTCGAGGATCATCAAAATCAGAGAGGAAAAGATCAAAGTATCTAGTTTGAATGTAGAAAAACAAAAATGAAGATTCACTGAAAGACGATACTTTTACGAATCGCACAATTAACTGCAGTACTGATTTATTAAGCGTTACTTTGTATCAACTGTTATTCCGTTTGACTCGTAATCTCTGAAGTGTACTTTCCAAACGAAGAAACACCCTACATTCCCTCGCCGATATTAGATAAACCTATTATCCCTTTAAAAGCACCCTTCTATTTTCTGTTTGCTACTCGTTATCTCGCGAGTTTATAATATTTAGCGACACAGGTCCGTAATCGCCCACCTCATCAAATACGCAGGATTTTGGGCCACTGTTTCCCGAGGGATGATAACCAAACATATACACTCACCCACCCCACACGTATTTGCGATTACACTCACGTTCGATCCGTACACGATCGAACGGAGTTGGGGGATGAAAGAACACACAGTCGGTGCACGCGTCTTCGGCTTTGCTGCACAATCAAGTGTCCCTCATTATTGTTAGTGGTTATTTGTCTGGCGAAGTAGTCAATGAGAAGTGATTTAGTAAACAAGTAGCATATTGCCGATGGCCGTTCGTTCAACCGTGTGATTTAATGTTTCGTGGAACACGGCAGATCGATTCGCTCGACACGCTACCCTATTTGGTCGGATGGTTATGGTGGGAAAGGGAGAATTCTCTGCATCCTGATTTAATGCCGTCAGATCGCGATTCGTTAAACGTTCGAATAGTTGGCGGGCACAAGTATCGGTGGTTGCGAAACCGCGTGATCGCGGTTATGGGATCGGAACAGCCCTTTGACTGCGAAATACACAAAGGCATATCGCTTTTGTTCATTTTGATTGTAAAACTTATTTAGCTGTGGCTTTGGAAATTTAAACAGGCTAAATAGTTGCGTAACAGCAATGGTTACTAATAGGTTCAATTTTTTCAATTTATACCTTTAGTCTATCTCCTGTTATCATTAGCACAGCACCATTCTCCTTTTGTTTTATTCATTATTAAATTTGCATCTCGGACTATCATTAACTTCCCTAACAGTGAACGCGTTAACGAGGTTAGTTTTTGTCCCGATCAGTATACCCTACAAATATACCCAACGTGTACAAATGCGAGGCATACACGTGTACGGGGGTTTGTAAAAAGCTGACAAGCTGAATCGCGTGTCTGGCAAGTTAATGGGCCGACTTGTAGTCAAGACTATGACTAAGGAGGAAGAGAGAGGATACCGGAGACGAGTAAAGGAGGTCAAAGCGGGTGAGTTCAAGGAAAGGAAGGTCAAATCGAAGGCATGCACGTCCCTCGACTTTCTTGCTTGGTCGGTAACGTAAGTAATCTAACAATTTTCCGGGACATTGCCTCTCTACAACGCGAAACTTCGCAGAACACGCCGGAAGTTGGGTTAGTTTAACACCTATTTGCAAGGATCTGGGGCTGAATTCAGCTTTCAGCGTTCGAATGTCTCTTTGCATCTCGATCGACCGACCCTTGCCACCAGCACGTTCCACAAAACATATGTTAGCCTTTTGTGCCGACGATCCTGAAGATTTTCTTTTCTGCCCCCGGTCTTTTTTTCCCGTGTCGTTCATTCTACCCAGACACCCTCGACGATCTATTCGACCTAGCCATTGGCGCGTGCTCGATCTCGTTAATGACCCACGCCCGTGTCAAACTTACACTTTTTCCCTCCGTTTTTGGAAAGGTGGTAGTTTCACGCTTTTGACTCGGCAAACGGCTCTACAGCACGGAGATAAACGTTTATGGGGCTTGGATAGAGCTACCTGGCTCGATACGTCTTCGTTAAAAGTCGCTGGACAGTAGGAATCACAAACACGTGATACCTAATGAAAAACCATCAGAATCTTTTGTCTATTTGACCAGTGAAATTTGTTTAAATGAAAACGGATTCAGCAAATTTAAAACGAATGTTGAATTTCCTGGACACGTTGCGACCTTTCAGTTTTCTCTCGCGTCTTTTCTCTCCCGCTTTCACAGCTTTTGCGGTATTTCAACGTCGCGCCGGATCGATCGCCCCGGGCTCATCGGAACGTTATTCCATGTAGAAAGTCAATTGTTTGCAGTTCCTTTTTTCTTTAAAACGACACGTTTCGATCGTGAACATTTGCTCTTTCGTGTCCTCCTGTTCCAACTTTCGTGACGCGAATTTTCACGCGATTCGCCGAAGATATTAAAAACGATTCGGGATATTCTTCGAAGTATATTGCCTTTAAAAATATAACGAGCTTCATAAACTTCACTCTCGTCGATATTTTCTCACGGATTTTACTGACTCGTTTAAGTTTAACAACTTGCGCTAAGCTTGTTCCCTTTCACCGAAAGGTACCAACTAATCTGGCTTTTGTTCCATTTATCCCGCAACACAGGCTATTGGTACAAGCGAGTTTCCTACGAAGAACTAATTAATCTCTGATTAAATGTTACGCGGAGCCCTTCGACTCGTCAAAGTTAATCCAAAGGCTTGAAAGTTCGCCTTCCAGACCAGCGATCTCAATTAAAACGACCGTCTTTCGACCGGTGCAAAAAGCATGGATCAAAAGGTACAGACGATCGTTCCTAAGTGACGAATGACAAGAGGGATCGGTAAATTTCAGCTGGTGCGGAACGTCGCGATACGGTTTCCACAATCAGTCCAACTACTCTCCAAATGATGGAAGACTGGCAACTGCCAGCCTTGCGAATTTCGTTGGCCACGTGCGACAGGGCTTCCACGTAGGGCAACGTTAATTGGACAAATAACTTCGACCCTTATTACGCGTACTTCGTCTTCCTTCTCAAAGGATTAGCTGGAATATTCTCAAGAGTAAATCTCTTCTGCCTGAATTGCTCGTGTCGGTAATCTGCTTTGTTTAAGACAAAATGCGTGCTTCGCGACGACGAAGACGTTAGTGTCGTCGAAATAAAGAGAATCAAAGAAATTTTTATGATAAATCTCCATATTGTAAGGAACATTTGATATTTTGCTTTGTACGTTTGAGGTTGTCCTTCGAATGAAAATTAAAAACTGAGAAATCGTATTTCCTCGAAGGATCCTTTTAAGAGTGGCAGCCGATAAAGAAGCCCTTTGTGCCTTCCGGTAGCCAAACAATCGATCGAAAATATATTTTTCCGTGATCGAAGGAAACAGTTCAGGTGCGCCCCTTCTTTGCCATAAAAAGAATTCGTACAGATATCGTCGAAATGAAATGCGTCGTTTTCAAGAAACCGGTTGAAAAATATGCAAATATCTGCAGAAAAAGGTAGAGGGTAGCTTACGAAGCTCCTTCCTTGTATATATCGACGATTTATAAGCAAAAGTAAATTCACTGGCAGGACTGTTTTCTTTAATATTTCCTTCCACTGAAAACTGTTTTCGCGATTCACGGTATCAGCATAAATATTCCCTGTTTAATCACCTGTGCTTCCATCGCTTTAGCACCTTTGCTGGATGATATCATATTGCTAAAATCACAGCCGACGTGGATCCACCTCTGTAGCGAATCTGTTAGATCTTGAAGAGGCGCTTCTTCGTGGAGTTTTCATTAGCAGGATGTTCTTTCGAGTCGAGTAATTCGAGCGGAAAGCTGCGTTTTACGATTGTGCCCTTGCGAAAAAGAGACTATAACTTTCAGGGAGCCCCAGACACGATCTCGATCGTCAACTACTTCTCGTGGTCAGGAGGGAGCGACGAGCACGCAAACAGTGAAGGCAGATCCCCAGGATGGAGAACGAGGGTAGTTTCTCCTTGGGTCGAGCCTAGAACGGCTTCCACGCGTAAGAAATTGCGGATTTGGCCAAGATATCAGAAGTCTTTCCGTCCTCCTGGCAATCATTGTTGCTTCTTTTCCTCTCACTACCCCTTATCCTCTGATACTAGGCTGTTCGAAACAGCTAAGCAAGAAAGGGAAGCAATGCTCGATGATAGCCACCCTCCGACAGCCAGAGAACGAAATCAATAAAGCCGGGGCAAGTTTTCCCGTCGCTCTTTCTCTCCCTCTTTCCGTTCCTCTTCGTTCTCCTTACACTGTTACCCTCTTCCTCTTCCACCGCTCTTGCAACATTTCCTCCCTATACTCAATGTGTTTTCTTCTCATGCACGCGACGTAGCCAATGTTCTCTTCAGTTCCCGCCTCTACTAGGTCGTTCTTAAGGGTTCATTCACAATATGGTTGATGCACTTGAGACTGCAGACTGTCGTGATAAAATTGCACGTGGTTTTCGTCGAAGGAGCCGTGGAAGAAATTTCTTTCCCGAGAAAGTAAATAATAAAATTAACCACTCGAATTTGTAAACGGAAATGTTCAATATAATATAAAATTTAAAAAATAAAAACGAAACGATGAAAGCTTCGCAACCAGGAATTAATTTTGACAGGAGTTTCATCCTACGCATGAATAAACCTATAACGCGAAGCACAGCTAACTCTTCAGTGTTTGCGCGAGAAGCACGGATTTCCTCGTGAAAATTCCCTTTACGTGCCTCTCCGTTGTATATTCACCTAAAGATCACGCTGACGACGTGGATTTTGGAATATTGCTGAGCTGGATGGTGATTTCTCAAAAAGGAAAATTGATTTTTCCGCGCGTAAAACTATGAACAGCATAAAACTCCTATATACGTTTAGTTTGACTGATTCCAAGCAACAAGAATAGAATAGAAAATGATAAATGATAAAATATAGTTGTCAAAGAGAGATCTCTTAACAACGTTCATGTACGGGCGACGAAGCTATTCAAAATTATAATTCACTTCGAAACATCCGAGATTAAGGCGTCTCAGTGAAAAATGTCGTTTTTCCACTAGCATACGCTCTTTCAGAGGTATCTTTACAAAAGATACAAAACCGCTGGTCATAATAAGATGCACCCACTGTGAGCCAGAAATTTCATCAGGTGAAAACGTTTTATCGGTTCGCGCACCGGTACTCAGCGAAATTGCACTGTAATTAAATTAAACGTTAAAGCGAACCGTGGTTGGAGTAATGATAAATCTACGCGGGATATTTCACGCGAGCCTAAACGCGTTTCCGCCGCTTGCAACGATGCATTGCGTGCGATGAAACGAAATTGCATTGGCACCGATGCACATGCAATCCTACGCTATTCGGCCTATTACCAATTTCCATACGGTGCAGTTAATTGATTGGATCCAACAATTTGTTAATAGGAAATGTAAATGAAAATATTAAAAAATAAAATCCGGTAACACTGTTTCCGCTTCTACTTAATCCAGTAACTTACAGTGTTACGTAACTTTTCCATTATATACAATGAGAGAATGCAGTGGTTACCTGGCGTTGAATTTATTCACAGCCATGGCTGACCCGGTTGGTGTTACGTTAACTGTGTTAGCAATTCCGCCGCGTATGGGGTGCGACAATAGAGAGGGGCTTGTTGCGGTCTTAAGGCAAACCCCGCGTGAAAAGTTCCGGCTGGGTCGGGATCCGGTTTTCCGGTTGCGTCGCGGATGCTCCGGATGCGTGTGCTGTTCACGGTGGGCGTGTCGTGCTCGGCAAATCGTCTTTCGATGTATGCCTGAGTGATTTCAAATAGAAGAAATAGCACTGGAGGAAAGGGCGCAAAGGCAACAAGGGGTTGGAACTATAAATATACTTTTTTTTTTCTTTCTTGAGCGTACGTTGGGTGCCTATCGCCCTGCCAGCGGTTCCATCGCCTTGACGACAGGTTAGGGCTTGGTGTATAAAGATGGACTTCATTCGGTTGAAAGTGTTAGGTTGGGGATGTAATAATTTTGTCTTCAGAGAAGTGTATTTTTATTTTGAATTGTTTCGTTACCAGAAGACAATATGGTGTTAATACTTTCAACGTTTAAATTGAAAATTCTTATCATTTTCTTGGCAACGACGTCCGTCGGAGCTGAAGACAAGCATAAGAAGATGAAATATTATGCATACTTTGATAACATTAATTTCAATCTAGTCCTTCATTGAATGTCTTTGCAGTAATCCGAAAGGATGGAAAGTCGAAGGCGTGAAACGACGAGATTTTCAAAATTAATTACCAAGTTTGCTCCTGTTTCACCTCGCGTTTCTAATAACTGCGAGTAACAGAACTGCGAGCAACAGAACTGCGAGTATTCAGTGGAGCGAGAGAATTTCCAACAAACTGACAACCAACATTCAAGGCAGGAGATCCAAGGCAATCATCAGCCACGTGTTTACTGGTGTCATTTGCAATGAATCAGCCTGTGATCGCGCGTTTCCCTTGAACTCTAAACTTAGTATCCGCATTTCCCTCATAATCCCTGAGAGTATTTGGAGTGAAAAGAAACTTTTCAAATCTACTCGCTACACAAATCTAATACAGACTTCTATCTATTCCCGTCGGCATGAGAAAAACAATTATATTAATTTGATAAGGTAACAAGTGGGAAGTTTACACGCCCGTTTAACGCGTTGAAACAAATTTCCAAACGAGTTTTGTTCGACAAACGAAACGAGTACACGATTGCAAAACAAAAAAGAACACAACTAAACTAAGTTACTCGTTAACGATAGAAAGGGTAGAATGGATTTTAGGTAAATAGTGTGTCAGGCAATTTATCGAGGACAACCGATCTTGATTCTGGTTCATTTTCGGGGAAGACTCATCGATTCATCAAAGGGTAAATGTCATCATAGGGAACAATGAGAAATTCGACGTAACAAGCATAGGCCGCGATATCAGAACATTGTACGCGTTGTCGATGCCTCCAGGGTTTACCTGTTCCTTAACAATGTGCCCTTTCAAACCTCGATCCATCGGTTTCTTTGGACACCAGGCTCCCTTTATCGACGTATCGACGTTGGATCACGAACGCAATCGCGATCGCCCATCTGCAGAAATCTTCAGCTTTCAAACGAAAGCGTTGCTGTCTAACATTCATCTAAAAGACTTAATTCGTTTTGACATCGTCGTTTAACCCTCCGAATCCCGTTGGACGTGATTTAGTAACTGAATTAGAACGTTGCGCACTTCGGCAGATGCCAGATTTCGCGATAAGCCATGGGCCAAACGGCAGTGAATATAGTTTTGCAGGAAGAAGCAAAAATATTTATAAGTCGACTACTGATCTAATTCACGATTCGAAGAGCGTTCGTCGTTCATAGCGGACACTTTACTTTTTTCCCTTTTTGAGGTAACAGTGTCGGGGTTTGTACGTGACTTCTGAAAGGTGGAGAATTGTGGAAACTTTCAATTTTTCAGTCAGAAATACGCTCGTCCAATTTGCCAGGCTTTCGAGATAAATGATAAAAGATTCGAAAAGATTACTGGAGAAACATTGTCACGAGTTGCATGTCGAACTAGTCTTTTATTAATATTTTAAACTTAACGAAAGAACGATATAAATTTTAACAAGTGTTGCTCGTAATTACCACCATATGTTATCATTTAATCTCTACGAATTTTGGGTTTCCGAAATTCTACTTATCGTCCTACACCATCGATCGTGCAAACTTATCCTCCAAGCGATCAGCGTTCGGAACAACTACTTTTAACTAGGTAAAGCCGTTTCCGTTTGACACAGGGCAGCCGTTAAAGCCAGTTAATGGTCCACTAAGTGACCTGTAATAGAAAAACTTTCTATACAATGCAGCATCCAGAGGTGCTGGGGTCGAGAGATTGCACCGGTTGTTGCACATCGGCCAATATGGTGGTAATGCGATACCGGACTGCATTACCTCTTTAATCACAAGTTTGAACGTATGTATACCCCGCATCGGAGAGGATATTAACTTTTCGTGATAAGATCTCCCGTCTATGGAACATCGATTCCGTTCACTATTCATGAAAATCATTCGTTGTTGATTATACTGATTGCACCCCCAGCGATGTATACACCTTATGTTCGTGATCGTTCCTCTTTAAACATCAACGAACGAACCTTTTCCAGAATGAAGTGATTTCAGTAATAAAACGTAGCAGTACCCCCGTTTAACGTGAATGCAAATTTTATGAAGCAATCTGGTAGGTATTTCGAAATTTCAGTATGATTGAAATCGTCGTCGACGAGGTTTACTATGTTCAGGAAATATTAATTGGACATAGTACTTGGGAAATTTCCATTTATAAATATTAACATCTGATTTCAGCAACTCGAACGCGAGTACCGAAAGTTCGGGAGTTTTAAGTGTCAGAACAACCCCACGACTTCCGTCGACCTTGACCCGGTTCGAAACGCGAAGGAATAAATTTCCATAATCCGTTCCATCGAGTTGATTCGCCGCTTCCGTAGAACATTAAAGTCCCATCGTTCCGCTTGTCTAGTTGCCGTATACGCGACGGTGACAAGGCGCAAGTAACCCTTTAAGTAATTCGAACGATTCTATATTCCTTTGGAAACTTTACTTAATAAACCAGCTCTCTGTTCGACGAAAATTGTAGTGTCCATAATTCGTGCGATAAAATCAAAATTATACTAGAGAGGGAAACTGATGTTACGCAATGCACTTGCGATAACAAATCATAATAATCCTGGTAAACCGCGGTCTATCGCACGATTCCAGTGATAACCAGGAACAACAATTATGCATCGAAATTACTTGATCCTGATGGTTCCCACAATTTTAATTGATCGACCGCAATAACGTTAGGCAGGACGATTAAATGGTTGTCAAGAGAGGAGCGAACACGTTCACGAGTGTGTGTACGTCGACGACAATTAATGTCCGCCTCTTTCAGGTATTCTTCTTTGGACAGGAACCTTTGTCGCCGAGTCCTTTTTTTCCTTTTCTAGGTCATGTGTCACGTGACGGGAGTAGAATTGCTGTGGCTCGAATAAAATCGTCGAATGTCAACCCTAAAGTGCAGCCACTCGAATTACTCGCAAGGGAAACACGAGTCTAAAGGACAACAGTCGTTTAACTCTAATGTTGTCATCTGTACTGCTGTCGATGGAAATAGGTTAAATAGGATGTTCCAACAACCGTGGAAATATTCAGTGATCTCGTCGAATACGTTATGGGGTGATATTAAATTCACGAAGCTATCGGAAACCGTCGATCTTTGTTTAGGGTTGTGGATCTAAAGACCCTTGATAAAAAGAATCGTCGAAAAAGGGATGATATAAAGCGAGCTGATATAATAAGCAAGGTAGTTTTGCAAACGAATTCGCCAAATCTCAAACAATATACATGTACAGCAATGTTCGCAGTGAGCCCGAGGGAAATGAGGAAAGCGTTGAAATAGCAATGATTTGATCCCAGCCTGAACGAATAAAAATTCAGACTACACGAAGGTCAATCAGGATCTTTTTTTTTCGAAACGTGTCAGTCTTGAAATAAAAGTGGAAATGTAATCCCGTTGGTACAGTTTCGACGACGACCGACGAAAATTTGCAAACGTCTATGAAACAGCTGAACCTCGACGTCGAATCGCTTCTTACGTTATTTCCTTTTGCTATTCCTCGTAAATCTTCGCGACACTATCGAATTCTCCGTCATCGATTTCCTTTCGCCGGAAACGATGCACACCCTCGCGATCGTTTAATGTCGTTCTAAGAAGGTTAGAGGGAAACCGCATCCAAATTGATGCAAGTTCACGGGAAGTTGGAAAATGTTATGTTTGACGAAGTTTGTCCCTGGATGTTTCTATATTTTCTCTTTTGTCCCTTCCGGAATTCCCCCTTTCCAGCCACGTATTTACATTTAGATTGAATTTCCTATTTGTTAGAGTAACTACGTAACGCTGGGTCCGCTGGACCACGCTGATTTCTAACAAAAAGGGTGCTGTCTCTTCTTTCTCTTTTTCTTATTACGTATTCTGTTTTGAGCGAAAACTCGATGCACTCCCTTGATAGTTATTATATTTAACCCTTAGCTACCATGATTTAAAAATATCTACCATAACGTAGGATTACTAATATGTGCATTAAAATTACCTTCACCTTATTATTAAATTTCACTAAAAATTTGTTAAACAACCCAATATATTTTTAATTACAAATAATCTTGAACTTACCTTCGAAGTTCTTCCATTGCTCAACCTTCCATCTTGAACAATAACAGGGGACGATCAGGGTAGCTCGTTCCGATGGATTGCCAGGGGAAGGGAGAAGCTGGAAAATGGACAATGGTCTAGGTTAGAAGGATCGTACCTTTTCAGGGCTGAGATATACGTGTACACATCAGATATGTACCACTTAGACACTTTTTATTCTCAGTACTCGGCGGTTACGTTATAAATGGGTCACAATATGAGTTCACCATACCGCTTACAATCGTTTTGCTCATAATGGAATGGTGGAAAGTGTCGTAAACTTAATGCGTACAATTAACAAATCTGTCTTCCAATTACGAACCAGTCGTTCTTCATTCTACGACGAAATAGATATATGTATCAAGGTGCACTTGCACTGTTCAGTTTATTCGATTGGAACGCATTCCAATCTTTTTCTCAATTACTCCGTTTCTTTTCTCTTACGCTATCCTCGGTTTCATTATGGATCGTGTAGGTGTTTGTGCGCGCGCGTGTGTGTGTGTGTGTGTATCACGTAAATGAAATACGCGCAGATTCTAATCGCGTTTGATTAGCGAGCTACAGAGCAGTCCGTATTTTGTATACACGTTAACGAATATACTGGGTAAGGATTCATCAGTTCGAGGATAATTTAATTTAACGAAACATGCAGCGAGATAAACCGCCGACGTTATATGTAGCTCATCCTTGCATGTTCTGTGCAGATAATACGTTGCAGTTCGCTGGCGAATTTATTTCAAACGGATATATATTGACGAGCTGCTTTTATAGACATTCTGAATGTATTTTCAACTTTATGTTGTCAAACATTGAGTTTGATACAACAGAATATATAGCCTCATCAAAGTAAACGTAATTTAATTATATTATTTTAAACAGTTATTTTGAAACTCAAATGTTTGATATATTTGGAATTAAATTATTGAAAATCGAAAGGAAACTGGGCTATACAGTTTTCGAAACGACTCCCAGGAAAATGAGCCTCGCGATGCTGCTATGAAATTATAAGCACGCTAATGTATCCAGTAAAGTTAACACTTTACCGTCGGGCAATTTATGTACGCAACCACTAATGAATTATAATGAACCACAAGTGGTTCCACCTAGCTCTCAGAATTGATTAAGCATTGTTTCGCCTGCATTTAACACTTCCAGTAGAATAAATTATGCTACAAAGAACCTACTTTCTCGAATAATCATCAATTAATCATTAAGATTAAAAATACACTCGTAGATAAAGTGTCATAAAGAAGGAATAAAAAGAACTGCGCGCATTTCTCACGGAAGATGCATACAACTTCTTGGAACACGTCCCTTCGGTGTAAGCAAGTACTTGACCACAACTTGTAACATTAGAACGGTTATCGACGTACATCTACCATTAAAAAGCGATATGTTACGTTAGATAAAATGTTAGTCCGATCGCTCGAACAATCAGCGAACGTTTTTGCAGAAAAATTACAAACGCTCGACCGGATGTATCAACGCTTCGAGGTCTCGATTGATAAAAAGTCGCTTGGTACTTGGAAACGTTTGGTGAGTTTCTAAAAAAATATTTCTCGATATACTCTTGGGGGTTGGTCATTCTTTCTACAACCACCTATTAAGGTCGATCTCGAAGCGACGTCATCCTGCCATCATTGATCGCTGATTTTTCGAACGCGATTTGAATGCGATTTGTTGCTTGGAAAGCAGTGTATTATTCAATAAGAATGTTGTCTCTCGCTGATGGTTATTTGAAAGCAGTGATTGGACCCTCGGAAGTCTTCGTCGTAGATGCAACTGACGTCGGAACGAGTCCACGATTCGAAGTCTCATCCCCGATGCAATCGAATGCACTTTAATTGAGCCGCGATCGATATACCTCTGCGAGATTCGAATGTTCCGCTGGGTCATTGAACAGGATAATTCCCAGTGCAGCGAGCGATCTCTTTCGCTAGGACTTCGTTGCTGTTCGTTGATCAGATAGATAAAATACCCTCGGGAGACCCGATACGAGGACCCGTTCGTATTTAGAGAAAATGAGTGAACATTTAATGAACGTTTAATGGTCAATGAGAGAGACTAACGAAAGCGTGTGCGTCGTGCTCGCTCGAATAACGCTTTATCGACGGCATCGATGTGTATAAACATACAGACAGATTGAAAATTTATTTTAATAATAGATGGAATTAATATTTTGAAGGTTCACTGAAATTTATACCGAAATTAATATCACTGTTCACATGGAGGTTTAAAGGTCATGCGTTCGTAAGGTGTTAATTTTCGAACGATAAGTTGTTTGGTATATGCCCATATTTTAGAAACAAGCGTCATCATTTCTTACACTCCTTGCGACGATATTCTTAATAAAAGGGGAAGTAGATAAAGCGTTCTTCCGGCGTCCTCCATCGACCAAGAAAATCAATATAGCGGCACGAGGTTATCTGGTAATCGCAGAGTACTTTCCCGTACACGTTTCCCGCAACGTATACCGTTGATCAGTATCTATCCATTCTGTTGTTTTACGTTGATATTAACCGGACGGTCCAATTAACAGTTGCGTCGGGAACATCCCGACATCGTAATTGATGCCATACATTGAAAGGAAGGTACCGTTTTCGATGTCGATTTAGCGCACGACGCGATCGCTCCTTTTTCCTTCTTCTTTTTTTTTAAATTTCTTTTTACACACGGACGATTGTGAGGTATATATCGATACGATACGATTCACAGTTGTTCGTAGGAACAGTGCAAATGGTATAGAAAAATGTAATCGATGTTTGCGATAGTTTTCGATCGATTCGGTAAACAGCGACGAGAACCATTTCATTTCCAACAAATGATAATAGAAGAAGAAGAAGAAACAGGAAATTAATTTAAAGAACGTTAAATGAGTTACCATTTATACGCCGAGTAACGGTGATAGTCGAAAATTGAACCTGAAAGGTGGATCGCACGGTTCTCGATGCTACTTCCGGTCCGAAAGAAGGAAACACTCGTAAGTGTTACGACGGTGAATTCTACGTTAAAGCCTGGACCACGATTCGCGACACAATTGCGTGCAAATTATCCTAATCACTACTAAATAGTTATTACACAGCTAAACAATACGCGTTTCAAGTATTCATCTCTAAGAATCGACGAAAAAACGACACGATGTGATTCTACGTACGAGACACACGCATATAATTATAGATACGTATTATATGTATATTATACATACACGTACGATAATGAATTAGCTATACGACGGTCGTTAATTATTGGTAAAATCAATATGTTAAATTCAAGTGTTCCATGCCACCTATTTTTTAAAAAGTACTTATGCCCTTTACAAGTACAAATTATGTAGAGGTTATAAGTGTTTCTTAATGTTAACATTCGTCCAATATCGAATTTGCTACATTTTTGTTATGTATTCGTTTCACTTCTAGAGCTAAACCAAACAGTGAGATATCTCGTTTAATTAAAATGATGTTTGCAATAAACAATGTGGGCCACTGGTGGCACGGGACCTGTTCAAATACGATGAAACGAAGAAACATCGCGATAATAACAAATAGCATGTTTCGTCGTTGTTCAATTAAATATATTGGACGCTATCAAACCATACAGTATAAAAATAAATAAGCTCTCTATTCTATATAAATCCAACGACACGTTAACATTAGATATATCAACACAATTGTTAATCCTTATAATCTAACGGGAAAAGTCATGGAAAGGAAAGTTATCGTAGCTTGGTCGCTCGCTGAATAACAAAATTTCCCTTTCTCGACTCAATTGGATACGTACACCTACCACTACGTCCATTTTATCAGCCATTGAGATTCGTGGAAACGTTAAATCAAATCGTGAACGCATGTACCCTGGTTTAATTTCATCTTTGTCGTGCAATGTTTTAATTGAAACTTCAGAGATTCTCATCTGCCAGAGAATATTTAGTTTCTCGCGATTCGTTTTCGCTCGACTACTCTCATCAGATTATCAGAGTTGCCTCAATTCAACTTTCTAGCGAATCGAGTCAGTTTTTCGTCGATTGCTCGGTAGCATTTTCTCAGAACAAAATGGTATACCGTGAATTTTGATCGTATCAGGTTTCCACGATTTTTCATTGGTGCTATCTGGAAAATTGACAGGCCCGTACGAAGCCTGTCGAAATTCTAGCAATTGTTGCACGTTCACGATTCCATGCATCCACGTGCACACGCATGCGAATGACGATGATGATCTAAATTGATCATTCAATGCGTGTGCCTACCTCGCACACAACTGATAAGGACTTCAATGCGTTCCAGCTATGTGAAACATCATCGCAACTATCGGAATTGTACGTTTCGTTGACTCTTCGGGATACAAACAAGGATTCATCGACTACTGAATCGAAAAGGTTCGATGGCTACACTTACGTCTGCGATTTAGTCGCATGATACGAACGAAATCATGAAAGAAGATTGCAGAAACAATCGAGTGCCGAAGAAAGTTGAGCATTCGTTTGGTAAATAAATTGCGAGCGAACCTTTGTCGAAATCACTTATACGATTACTCTTACTCTAGTTATTTTATGAAAGATTCTTATGAAACGCCGTTTCGCGAGATTTCAAGGGAACATTTATTTACTACTGCTGGCCGAAATTTGGGGACCACCAATGGCACCTCCAAACTAAAATTTGGAAAACGTTTAAAATCTTTTGTGACTTGTATATCGATGGAGAAAAATTAATTTTTGATATTTAATTTTTCTTTCCAGTCAAATATTCGTTAAACGTTGTTCACTTTTTTGACAGATTGGCAAATTACATTTGAGCACCGCAAATTTAATTTTTCTATTTTTTTTTTTCTTATAAGCATTAAAAGGTGGTCCCATATTTTTGACAGCATTTTTTCAAGACGTTGAACATGCGATAAAGTACAGACGTAACTGCAATTCAGGTCACTTTTCCCTCAAATTGTCTTTGCTTCCATCATCTACGCAATTAGTGTATATGTGTGTCATGTAAAATAATCTTGCCCCTTGTTTCGACGCGTTTCATTAACTGATCGTTCCTTCTGTTCCTTTGTTTTTCATATGTTGCACCCACCAGTCGTTCCCACGCGTTCATTGATACTTGTTTTCATTGATTCATCAGTTTACATTTCATTGTTGATTCTCGAAAATCGTTCATTTTTGTTTACCGAGATTCTTAGAGACTTTTATTTACTGAACGATATTTTGCCAGGTTACATTCATTCACAAATCGTAATATCGACGTGGGTGTACGCGCTCGATTGATTGGAAATAAAATATAATTTTACTCCGTACCATTCGAATTTCCTGAAAATAAAATGATCTCTGCACCGATTAAACGCGTTTTATTATTCTCTTCCAGCTTCGTGCATTAGAATGTGAATGGATAATTAAACTAAACGAATCAAAACGAGAGCGAATAATTAAAGGAAAAAATATTCGAAATTTTGATGATCTATTCGCAACTTTCATCACGAATCAGAAGAACGATCATGATTATCGAAGACAATTGTCTAACAGGAGACGATTCACACACATTTACATCTACGAAGTGTACACGATACAGATTAATACGATGATCCGTGCCGAAATATTGGCACAGATCGGTAACATCTATTTGTACGGACGATTAAGAATGGACCCGTTTTCGAATCGTCTCGCGATCATGGACGTCGAACGTGTCTCGATAAATCTTCTATCAAACATTGTCATTTGGATGACAAACGAGATTCACGCTTCCTGAACGCAATTTTCTTTTAACGCGTTCACTGCGAACCCATAATTAATATTACCATTCTTATTACTATTTATATCATAGTTCATATTATTTTAACTTATTTCATTCACCCGTCGAATATCTACGATCATAAGTTCACAGTGAACGTGTTAACACCTATCATATGAAATTTCAAATTTAATCAATCATCATAAATGGATAATGGATAATTTTTGAGAAATACAAATTATCCACTATTCATTTTTGATATCTATCACCTCTCCCATTCTGATTTGGTCGATGCTTTGATAACGATTACGTTAACGTACCAGCTTGTATGCATATTTTTATATTTACATATATATATATATAGAACATGTATATATATATGTGCGTACATCAAATTGTCATCGGTTATACGTGTTCCATGACAATGGAATGAAATCTCCGATGCATTGATTTAATTGACAATTATTTATCTCTTTCTCTTCTTCCTTGCGGGGACATCTTCGTGTCCCGTTTTATTTTTTTTAGTCGACGGTAGTTAGTATTACGTTACTTTAGTTGTAAATCAGACGAGAATCAAGTTTTGGATTCTGGGATGGCATTTCGAACGGATTATTACGGATCACGCGTTATCATATGTAACTATGAAAGGAACGACACGACACGACACGACACGATCTCTTTTTTTAAATTAGTGTACAGACAACATATTATTAGTTAGGCTTTAGAGAATTGCATCGAGCTGATACACGAAAGAAACACATAACTTTTTGCTGACACCAATTGACAACGCGATGCCTTGTGGAAGATGATGGACATAGGCATCAGTTGCGTGACAAACAGTATGAATGGAACCCTATAACCGCCGATAAAAACATTTATAAAAAGTAGTATGTACAACAAAATCTCTTTGTACGGATTTTCACGTAACAATTAAACGTCATCGAGACGATATGCACGGAAAGCACGACAATAAATCTGGGGGGGAAGGTATGCATTTTGACAAAAAAGTGTACACACTTTTCTGTGAACTTTACCACGTATTATACCGAGCTCGATATATGCTTGAGCAAGCGTATGCTTTCGAACGAACTCGGAAGCATTCAAAGGAACAACGAAAGCGTGTCGCTTACCTTTTAAGTTCTCCAACAAACATTACGCATTAGGGGTCGAGAAGCAATCGTCTACCCGTTTCACCATTAAGCTCCTGGATGTTCTGCAACCTCAAACTCCATCGTGTAAACTCTCCTTTCGCTAATTCTCTTCAGGGAACCCTCTACGTAATTTCTCCCAGCGTCAGGTATCCGAGTCGCTTCGCGAAACCCTTAGAACATACATGAAGAAAAATAGAAAATGAAAAGTTGCAGCAATCTCGTGACAAATTTTCTGCTGCGTTTGCTTCGTTAGCTGTTCGAATGTCTTTTCTTCTCTTTCACCGCATTAAAGCGTTTGAAAGGAAACCTTGTCGAGGATGTTTCGTATATATATATATGTATATCCGCATTGGCAGCCGCGGTATATCGTCGAATTCGATTCGATCAAGTGGATTCGGACGTTAGATCGAGTGGCAGGTCGTTACATACGTATACACCCATGTCTCGTTGCAATAAAGAACCAATAACCTTTCTCATCCGTTCGTTTTCCAGAAATCAATCGAACTCGATTCGTTCTACTTCCATAATCCCCTCTTTTCCGGTATTGAGCCTTCTCGATTTTCTTCTCGCTCGGTTCCGCTTTGGATGGTTCGAACGATACGTAACACGGTCAGGGTTTCCTTCAGAATTTTCCCTCTTTGCTAACGTATTTCGTTGAATTCCACGAAAGCCACGATAGCTACGATTTTGTCGATAAATTCGAGAAACGCATGGTTTTTGCCCACCTACACAGAATATCGACGCTCTAAACGTATCCATTACCGCCCTCGGGTTTGCGAAAAATTCTTGTTTTTCCGAATAAGTCTGATTTATATAGCTTTTCAGGTTTTTTTTTTTAAAGAGAATCTTCATTTTGTCAGAGAATTTCTTCCGAGCCATGGCACTTTTGAATTCGACAATTTTTCGAACGTTTATTCTCCACGATCTTGTATTACGATTTGAACGACTAAGTCACGAATTATGGGGCAACTTCGTGCATACTCGAAGCAAAAGTCGCTTCAACCTTTTGCTGTTTCTCCAATTCAACGTTGTAGTCGGTATTCATTTCGGACTGCATTCCATTTCCATTAATACAGGAGGACATGAAATCACGTTTTTCTGGAATAGTCTCGGGAGCAACTTTGTCGTTAGAAACATAAGCGGAATTCGGTTCCGTGTTGCACTCGTTCTGCTCCACGACAGTTTTCAAAGCGTGTCTCTGAACGACACATTTCTCCTTACCCTCCACGTAGATCGTCCACGTTTCCTCGGGTACCGCAGCTCTCAAACGGCTAGACCGCCGTGGTTATTTATATCTGCAAGAAGGAGAATGGAAACAGGCTGACGTATAGTCGCGAAAATTGAATTGCAAACACGGAAATCCTTTCGACATTCTACACCGAGATTATATATTCTACACACAAACGCAAGGTTGTTCTTCTAAATATCGCAGCTATTATAATTAACAAAGGCAACTGTAATTGGTAGCGATTAGGGTTTCCTAACACGCAAACATCGAAACGAGTTTACCACAACGACGCGGTAATTAGCGCGGAAAGAAAAAGTGGCGCGAGCCAGAATCTCGTGGTCGATGCTAATCGCGACCAGGTCAGTCGGCGAACAAAGTTGGACGCGCGTGTCGGGTAATTCTTTCTCTCGATTTCTCCGATCACGCGAATCCACGGTTAACGCGAAGATAAGAGGAAACGAGAGGAGCAAAAACCGATGGTTCTACGTGAACACGCGAAACGGAAAACGCTTGGTTCATCGTGAACGCGTGACCTCTTTGGTATTTATGAGCCTCCAACGCGTACACGCGACTAAATTCGTTGACCTACTATTTTGCACCTAGGTTATACCTGAAAAGTGTTCGGCACGCTGAAATGCTGTGGAAGTGACAAGTAGGCTGTAGTCAGTTATTTATCAAATCGGTAAAATATTAATGCTTTGCACGTACATACACGTATCTATAATAACTCTTGTCGAGGATACACGTGTCAGAAATCATTAAAAACAATGCGTATACGTGTTTGCATGGACGAATATAAGACACGACAGTTGATCGCATCGTAAACTACAAATCCTGTTCGTCGAATTTCATAACTCCATGATATCGTGATATCGCGCTGTCGACAAGTCAACGCGATCATTTTTCCACCAAAAACCTCGACTCATCGATCATTTCTAACTCGCGATGCCTGTTAAATCGCTTACCTTTCCGGCAGAGGGCAATCCAGGATTCTGAACGAAGCCAACACGATTATCACGAGAAACGTGATCGCGAACACCACGTATATCACGATCAAATGTACCAGCGCGAATATATATAAACGATTTTTACAATGAGTGTTCGGTGCGTAGTAAGTGGACTCGTTCTTTGGCCATTCGATGCTGAGAATCCAGAAATTTCCTACGACAAACCAATCAGAAAACAGAAAATTAGCGAGTCACGTTAAATTTTAATTTTATCTTAAATGGTACAAACATTAAAATGGAGCGCGATAACGAGTCGCTTGTGTTACCTGTAAAAAGGTAGAGCAGCAAAGTTGAAATTAGATGCTCGTTACATTCGGATCGAAGCAATTACGCGTATAAACGTAGCCGCAAGCTGCTTATGTAGACCAGGTGCTATCACGAACGAAAATTAGGTTGCATCGAAGCAACTTATCACCCATGTCGGACCAATTACCCGCGAGTAGAACGCGATCGATCGGTTTCCGCTTTCAGCGGAACACGAGTATTCGAAACGAGCAACTAAACTTTATTCGCTTCTTTTACGACACGTATGCCCTGGTATATAAAATTTATTCGAACCGCAGAATATTCACGCGTACAACAGATATACATTTTATTTCGGAAAAGGAACAATTTTTCTAGTTCGTACTTTAAAATAACTGAAAAGACATTTGGTAAAAATAATATACCATAAAATACATAAATTTAGCTGCAAACGCATTGCTGTACACTTTCTTACCGGTGTAGGTTTTTCATTTTGAATCTGATCTTCATCCTCGGTTCTTTCCAACCTTATACCCACCATGAATCATTTTGTAATTCCCTTTCAAGCCAACCAATGCTAGTAAATGCGAGGTGTATTCAAGTACGTATATAAGACGGTGTTCGCGATAAAAGGATTAAAATGAGAGGACAGTTAAACGAAGCACCCTCGGGGTCACGGGACGTGGAGAACGACCGCCTTGAGCGTGCTTCTGATCGATCCGTTTCCCGCGAGAAACAAACTCGACAAAGATGAAAGTCATCCAGGTACCAGGAGGAACGGTAAAGAATCGTGTACAGGAAGGTTGAAAATCTAATAATCTTGAATTTCTCCCGAAACTTACCCATCACGAACCAGCCGAGTAGGAAGAACGATAAGACGACGGTGATCAATTTCGTGAAAGAGATTTGAGGTTCTTGAGGTTGCGCCATGACCACCTCTGGCCTTCTTGATCGTATCTGCGAGTAGATGCTCAAAGTCATGAACATCGAGCCGAACGTTCCGCCGATTACCATGTAAATCGGTATTCTCGGTTCCCGTGGACATTCGTTGAAGAATTTCCATCCTGAAACACAACGAGATTCCTCGCGTTGTCCACGACATCTCCATCGTTTTCTTTTTTTTCACGTCGACGGAGCAAGCGAATCGAGTGGGATCGATATCAAAAAGTTGTCGCGCTGTTTGCTTTGAATAATGTAACGATAATGGCGTTGCCTGACTTCCACTCACTGTGTCGCGTCCTATTTCGATATTTAACGTAGCATGCGAACCCTTGCACCGATAATCTTTCCCCTTCTTCCTAACTGACACGCAATTATTTACTCACAATCGTTGAATAATTCTTCAAACGCATAGAATATGAAAAAGAGAGATCGATGATTTATGAGTAAGGTAATATTTGCTAAATCGAATGGAGAATCCTTATCACCCTCGGCGTCAAAACAGGCGTCGAAACAATTCTTTCAAAAGGTTTTTGATCTTGGTTAAAAAATAATTTTCCACTCGTCCCTATGCAAACAAAGCAATTGGTTACGATACATTTTTTTAGAGAGCATGAGAACGTTCACACTCGAAGGTAATTCCTGTTTCTACGAACCGACACCGCTCTGTATCGATTTGGAGAACGTTCTATAAGGGTAGGAGAGCAGGTGAATGCGCCGTTCTAACGACTTGTCTTACCCCGCCACCTCTCACCGTCGACAATCTATACCTAGCGAAAAATGAAGCGGGCTTGCATATCGTAAGTAGTGCACGTCAAGCATTCGTGCGCCATAAACCTGACCGAGTCGATTAAACGAGCACCGTGTTTCCCGAACTTCTGACGAAACCTCGAGCCTCGAAACGAGAATGATTTTTCGTGACATGGCCATAAGAGTACCGGTATCCGCATCCTTGCTTAGGTTTCCTTTCAGATTTGAATCTAAATTCTGATCGTACGAGTTTCTTTGTTGTTCACTGTTCAGACGGTATCTGATACTCGCGTTCTCTTTACCTGACGAAACGAGGCCAACTCGATAATTCGTCTGCAGAATATATACTATCGTTTGAAAGTATTTGCTCACGTGTACGGAATTACATGAAACAGGAAAAATATTTAATCAGTAATTTATAAAACTGAGCTACAATTTTTCTCGAGGAAACATAAAATAACAGATTAGAATAGGAAACTATCGTTTCGATAAGCGTTACACTAATTACGATATCGTAGTTATAGCAGATAAGCTGACCCAACGGAATTAGCGCGACTAAGGTTAATAAACTATTTCACCATCGCCTGAGCATTTTCATCGCATTAACGTTCAAGCGTATGCAAATTGCAGCCGCGTGCATTTCATACACCGTTAGCTGCTTTTCTTATGAAAGCAGTTCACGAATCAAGCGAACGTGTAACGAGCAATATTGCCCGCTAAGATATATCGCGTCAAATTACTTCTGGCACAACAAACGGAGCTTGAGATACATTCCCATCCCGAGAACGCCGACAAAGGAATCTTATTCATGGTAATTCTCGGCCCGCGTTAATTCTAAGCTCGCAGTACGCCAGTTTACAAAATGGTTAATAAAAAATTGCCCTCTGTTCTTTGACTCGTCAAACGTACACGGAGGTACGTTGTCGCGAAGAAACTTTCAAGATTTCCCCTCTATTACTGTTGCGACAGTCATTAAACACACTGATGAGGACGAATATAGCTAGATGCTGAGGCAGACGATAATATCAAGAGCGGCGATATCTCGCAAAGCTGCGGGACTAATTATTGATAACTAGTTCGACGACAACCGGTAAGTCGAGCCGTACGTAGGAGGTTGTTGAAATATTCCGAACATGCTTGCTAATTGCGGTAATGAACGTGGGGGTCTGCGAACGATTCTCCTAATAGAAGGTTCAATTGATGCTCCTACGTGTCTGCTTCACAATCAAAATTGAATCGAATCGAGGATACGCGCAGCGGAAGATAATAAAATTTCTGTGTCTGACTTATCGTACGTTGTACTACTTGATTTTCATTATGGGCTCGCGTCAGATCGTTTATCGCAGTGATCGCGACGTAACGAACAGTACACGATAAAAAGAGACTTAATTAGGATTTGAAAATGTAAAATTCTGACTTACCAAAAATCAACATCGAGACCGGAACTGCAGACAAGCACACCAGACATCCTGTTGCCACCCTGGTTCTGCTGACCACTTTAAGCGCACGTAGCACGAAGTCACAGGTGTTGTCTGCTTCCAAATTCGCATCTTTCAATTGAAACACGACCGATCCATAAGTAACCACCCTGACATTTCCATTTTCTTTGGTACTCTTTGGTACACTGGGACCGTTGGTGAACAGTCGACGGGATTCGTCGTTCGAAAACTGAAAATCAACAGAGTTGATTCTGATTAGCACCATTTACACTTTATTAACGTAAATATTCGTTACGTAAAGGGTCACTTTATAAAGTTATAAAGTACCCTTTCGATCCGAAAGCGGTTCATCGTGACCGAGGATCGTCAGTATTTTTTACGACCAGCTATTTTTCTGTCCCTGCGGGTTTTTCGTGTAGATTCCGTACACAATATTCGGACCAGGTCTAGTTCGTTACATAGTTCGTAAATTTTCTCGTCAGACGAGATAGGAAAAGGGGTGGGAAGGTCACGAAACTCATGAAATACGCGACAGGATGAAGGATACCCGCGCGTATCCCATCGTGAAATTGCCGAACGTATCGTTACGAGCAAATCCGCTCGCTAGTTTCGGGGTTACACGCCAACAGAATTCCATAAACCAGCCAAAAGAGAAAACATTTTCTGGCGATAGTAAATAGTAGACTGTCGGAAAATATTTCGTCGAAATATATACGACCATCGGATGAACAGCGAAAACGTTTATCTTTGGTGCAACAAATTACTGTGGAAAATGGGAAACGATAGAAACGGATTAGAGAGAAATAAGACGGTTCTATTCCTATTTTGCATCGAATACGTTCGATCGCTTTACAATAATAATTGTTAAAATTTGTTTTACATTTTACTTGTATAAGAAATATTTCATACCTGAGAGACGGAGCTACTGGCTCGTCTTGAATCCTCGAAAGTGCTTGGCCCGCATCCTAGGTTGATGTGGACCGTGCTTCCGCCAGACTTTACGCTTCCGGAGTTTATCTCCTTCAGTCGGCAAGGGGAGGAGTTTTTACTGCCATTCATGCCTGTGCAAACAACAATTCACCAACTCGTTAGGGGATCCTTTAATTACACCCAAAATAGCTTTCGCGTGCTATCAAACAGCACTTTATCAGTACGGTATAAGGGTCAATCATTAAACCATGGACTCAGACAATTCAAATAATAAAGAAAGTTTTTACTGATTCAATGTATATCAGTTATATCAACATCCATGGCAAAAAGTGATAAAGAACAAAAAGAACAAAAAATAAATTGAATCTTTCGAAACCATTTGCCTTTTTTACCAGCATCCTTTTTTACAACCTAGCTTTTGTGGATCGTGGTGTATTGTGTTACAAAGTCTTCGATAAAAGTAACACGCTACAAATTGAGACAAGCCGTCAGAAAAACGATCCCCTTTAATTCCTTCCAGTAAGTTTTTCATACCGTTGAAAAAAACATGAAATATCGGGTCATTTTAAAAGTGTTTGCGTACTTCGGTAAATCTATTCAGTCCTTTTAACGATTAAATGTGATATGCATTTGTAAAATTAAGTACAAAGAGATTTATGAAGTAATCTGGACCATGAGGTTCCAAGAACAGAAATAATTCCACTCGAAACACGTATGCTTCTTTCCAGCGAGTCGTTTTCAAAGATACGGCACGGATTACTCGACGAAATCCGGTTATTAATTTTTCTCCTCCCTACGAGCTTACTTACTGGTGTCTCGCTTCCGTGCTGATAAATTCTACGTTTTCAATTTACGAATCCCTGATCTGTTCTCGCGGAAAAGAGTCGATTACCACGGAAACGGGAGAGGAGCAAGCACGTCGCAGTAATGCTTAACGCATCGACAATTTTATCGACTTTGTTGAGTATTCTCGAGTAACGAAGTTTTGTCTCGCGTTGCCCTCGCAACCTTTCTATTTATTGGGTTATTCTGAGAGCACGCCTACAAGTTGGTAATAAACAACATTCTGTAAATTATTAATCGATGACATGTCATCCCTTCATTCGTTTCCTCTTTTTTTACATACGCCACTCCTTAATTGAAAACGAGAAATCGTTGATGGATCTCGAATTCTATTTCTGACCAATTTTCAATGACGATGGAGAAGGCATTGTTTAACCAAAAAATATGTACTTTGAAAAGTAATGAAAAACAAGTTCAAAAACCATTAATATTAAGCTGGTAAGTGGATGATTTAAATTGAAAAATGAAATGGTCGTATTTTTGAATAATTACAATTATTCTATATTATGTCATACTAGTTCTCCTTGGTGCGCTCTGTATATCGGATGAAGATATCAAATCTGATATTAATCTGAGCCAATCAATCATATGTTATCAGGTTCAACTGGCGTTCCGTGGATCGTTCGTAAAACCGTGGTGTAAGATCTTTGAAACTGATCGGTGGAACGAATGAAATTTACAACCCTCTTGAGACGACGTATCAGGTTAGATCGAACGATAACGAGCATCGAATTGCCACAGATTCCCAAGATACGAACGGACAAGATTAAATCGTATCCGACCGATACATTGATCCTTATTAGCTCGAAATAGATCAGAGAGCATTAACACAATTAATTATGTCGTTGAGCAGAGAGCGGTACCAGTGACTGGGTCACGAACGGATTTATACGTGCGAACGATTTTAATATTTGCGATGCGACGCGTGTTGCGGATAAAATTCAACTCCCTTGCCAACTTCCATATACGTGCATACACGTTCACCGTGATAATACCGTTTCAGAGATGACTATGCTCCACCGGGTGTCTAATATCCTCAAAAATACAACCATCATGGTAAATGGTATTATCGTCCACTATTTCGAAAATTAGAAAATCCCGCCGCACCGTTTTACACTCTCAGTACCAAGGCTACATGGAATTTAACTACTTTATATCCTTCTACTGATTGCTGAAATTAATCCGTTTACTAATATAACACGTTTAACATTTCTGTGAAATACTGTTATCGCATTAACGAATTATCCTGCAGAACGTGGCCGTAGTAATGGACCGACTGGAGATAAGGCAATTTCTTATATACAAATTGGATATACAAACTGAATTGGATAGAATTCCATCGTGTTATTATGCACAAAATTAATGTTATAAAATCATCTAATATCCGATCGCATCAGTAAATCAACCACATGCGTTCTTACCTTGATCAGCCGAAGCCCTTCTCGGATCTTGTGTCATCAGGGTCGCCTTTGTGGTCCTCCTCTCTGGCAAGCCATCGAAGCTGCCTCTGGGGGTTCTATCAATAATATCAGGATTGATGCTCCTTCGCGGACTCCTTGTCTCATCCTCGTTAGCACTGATCGATCCTCTGTGTACATCGTTCATACCAATGCTCCCGCGCGATGACCTGTGCACCTGCTCATACGGAGCGATCGAGTTTCTTGGGCTTTGATTCATGCATTCCGAGGCGATCGAACCTCGTGGACTTCTCTGAGGACTACGATCTACCAGTTCCATGTTTGTGATACTTCCGCGAGGGCTTCTGGACGAACTTGGTACCAAAGAGTGGCGAGGACTGCGGCTAGGAATTTGATTTCCATTTTCCGATAACAAGGAGGTTCTTGAACCGGTCAAGGGAGCGATACTGTTGCGCGGGCTTCTGTTGTGCGTAATATCCGGTACCAGTGAGTTTCTGGGACTCAATGGAGCTTCCGGGACCAAGGAATGTCGCGAACCGTACAACATGTCCGGTGCTAATCCTTGATCGGGGACCAAACTGTTTCGAGGGCTGCGTCCTCCGTTCCGGGGACCTCTGTAGTAATCGTCAGG